>NC_041393.1:225362283-225397564 GCF_002162155.2 Triticum dicoccoides | reverse complement strand
GCCGCCGCCGGCGCCCCGTCCTGCCGTCACCGCCCACCGCCGCCGGAGCCTCGCCGCTGCAGCCTGCCGCCGGAGCCGCCCGTCCCACTGCCCCACCGCCGATCTCGACCTTGCCGAAGGTATAGCCGCTGCCGGTTTTCTCGGG
Source organism: Triticum dicoccoides (assembly GCF_002162155.2). NCBI lineage: Eukaryota > Viridiplantae > Streptophyta > Magnoliopsida > Poales > Poaceae > Triticum > Triticum dicoccoides. Next base: position 225,397,419 of record NC_041393.1, on the reverse strand, counting down.
AAAACCGTTCGGGTTTTTTCCGAAACCCTAGATCCTTTTTTTCCAGATCGGTTCATTTTTCTCAGTTTAGTTAAACAGCGGACTTCGTCCATACGTTTGTTTTAACGAACGTTGTTCGTCCGTTAGCCGCATACAGTGAACGTTCGTTTGTTAGCCTGTTCGTCGCGTTTTTTTCCAGGGTTTTTCCGCGATTATTTTCGATCACGATTTCTGCCCTGATCTTTGTTTTAGTTTATCTTTTCGCTCCTTTATACGAATCAGGCGATTCAGGCGCCTAGATCTTCGTCATGAGGCCCTCTTTTCGTTTAACCAACTTGAACAAGATTTTGGTAATGTAAAATTTAACTTTAGTCTAGATTAGTAAACGAATCTTGTTTCTTTCGTAGTTTGAGTTTCGTTGCTCCGTTTGATTTGATTCGTTTTGCAAACCGAAGTTCTTCAGTTGAACTTTCTGGTTAGATCTCTTATTTGAGTTTTACCCATGCTTATAGTTGAGTGCTTATGTATGCTATTGTTTGTTTGCGATAGAGTACCCGGAGTGCGAAGCGTGCTACTACGAGTCTCTAGGTTTTGCGGATCATCAGCAAGGCAAGTAACACTTTGATCATACCTCTTTACTACCCAGTTTTATGCATTAGATCAACCTCCCACATTGCATAGTTAGGATTTGAATAACATGTGGGTTTGGGAAGTAGATGATGAGGTAGAACCTATTGCCCTTTTTATTATCAAACCTTTGGGAGTCACTTCTACGTTATGCTTATGTTGTTATGCTATGCTTGTAGACGTGGTTTGGGTGAGTGTATCCATGACAGATGTGAGTATTGTTAATTAATGGTTAACTTAAGGTGGCTACTTAAATACACATCTGGGTGGATTGGTTGAGGCACCCTAGAGTACCCAGTGGTTGTCAGGGCACCTGGAGAATCCAGTGTTGTCCTAGGATATCCCGGAGTACCCGTGTGATCATCCTACGGTTCGCCACCCAGGTTCAAAGGGATCATAAGATTATTCATGATGGAAACTTCCGTGTGCAGACACAAGCCAATATGGGCTCTGGCATAGTTGAGTAAGTTGCGTGAAGCTCTTGAAGAGGTAGACTAGCAGATGTAGTGGGTTGTAGGTGGTACTGTCTACCCAGAGTAGAGAGTTAATGCTTCAGAAAGACTATGTCTTGAATCTCCGATCATGGATGTGTTCGAGTCTTGTGGGGAAAAGTGCGCAAACCTTTGCAGAGTGTACAAACTAATCATGGTTAGCCATGTCCCCGGTTATGAACATCTTGAGTATCTGGTTCTTGGATTATCATGTTGATCTCATCACTCTAAATTAATTTGATTTGGTTAATGATGATGCTTAATTGGGATTGGGTTGGAGGAACCTTCTCAATGTTTAACAACCACCATGATAGTTAAATAAAATTTATCCCTTTGTTGTAGGAAAAAATTGGCTTTATGCAAAACCGTAACCATAGAGCTTTCCACCAGCCATATATGCATGTAGTGATAGCATTTATTCTATTCATTACTCAATGTGTTACATTGCCAGCATATTCCATGTGCTGGTCCATTTCGGGCTGCAACATTTCATGTTGCAGACTTTTCAGACGACGAGTAAGGTGCCATAGGTCGTTGTCGTTCACTCAGCTATGCCATTGGAGTTTGATGGACTCACTTTATCTTCCAAGCCTTCCGCTGTTATTGTTTCAGATGGCCTTAATCCATATTATTGTAATAAGTTCTCTTTTGAGACATTCGATGTAAAAAGTGTGTGATTGAAACTCTGTTATAAATCCTCAAGTACTGTGCATGTCAGCATTACCGATCTAGGGATGACACTGATGCACAGAGACTAGACTGTTTGAGGTTTGGTCGCTGCAAGCGTCACGGCTAGAGGCTTTTCGCAGGCGAAGACCACTTTAGTCAGGATAGGCTGTACTACTTGTCCCCTTTCAAATCCGACCGTTGTGGGATCCCTTCCCGCCAACATTTTGGAAGAGGACCAAGGCCACTATAAATAAGACTTAGCCACCACCATAGAGGGACAACTAGTTCACATCGAGGGATCAGATCCATTCTCACCTGACCACCTCACCAGCTCTCTTGATCTCAAGAACACCTCACCTCCTGAGGCCAGTTCATCCACTGTATTAGTTCATCCTCAGCCCTTCGAGGCAATCCACCGAAAATGCTGGAGTAGGGTATTACACCGCAAGGTGGCCCGAACCAGGATAAATTGTTGTGTCTCTTTGTCTCTTTGAGCCTGACGCACTGGGCTTAGGAGGGTTGCGAGTAGGCAGACTGGGTAGGTTGAGATCTCCTCACGCACCCCCAGAGTTCGAACCTTTCAAGGGTTTGCGGAACCCGTAATCCGACAATCACACTTTTATTTACTTACAACTCAAGAATTACAACTCGATTCTAGAACAAAATATGACTCTATATGAATGCCTTCGGCGGTGTACCAGGATGTGCAATGATCTAGCATAGCAAATGACATCAAAAAACAGACAAGCCATGAAAACAACATGCTAGCTGTCTTACGATCATGCAAAGCAATATGACAATGATGGTGTGTGTCGTAGTAAATGGAACGGTGGAAGTTGCATGGCAATATATCTCAGACTGGCTATGGAAATGCCATAATAGGTAGGTATAGTGGTTGTTTTTAGGAAGGGTATATGGTGGGTGTAATGCATCGGCGAAAGTTGTGCGGTACTAGAAAGGCTAGCAATGGTGGAAGGGTGAGAGTGCGTATAATCCATGGACTCAACATTAGTCATAAAGAACTCACATACTTACTGCAAAAGTCTATTAGTCCTCGAAACAAAGTAATACACACATGCTCCTAGGGGGTTAGATTGGTAGGAAAAGACCATCACTCGTCCCCGACCACCACTCATAAGGAAGACAATCAATAAATAAATCATGCTCCGACTTCATCACATAACGGTTCACCATACGTGCATCCTACTGGAATCACAAAAATTTAACACAAGTATTTCTACCAATCCACAATTACTCACTAGCATGACTCTAATATCACCATCTTTATATCTCAAAACAATCATAAGGAATCAAACTTCTCATAGTATGCAATGCTCTTTATATGAATGTTTTTGTTATATCCCTCTTGGATGCCCATTATATTAGGACTAAATTCATAACCTAAGCAAATTACCATGATGTTTAGAGACTCTCAAAATAATATAAGTGAAGCATTAGAGTTCAACAATTTCTATAAAATAAAGCCACCGCCATGCTCTAAAAAGATATAAGTGAAGCACTAGAGCAAAAGACAAACTACTCCAAAAGATATAAGTGAAGATCAATGAGTAGTCAAATAATTATGCAACTATGTGAAGAATCTCTAACATTTAAGAATTTAAGATCTTGGGATATTATTCAAACATCAAGCAAAACAAAATAAATTAAATTAAATTAACGCTCCAAGCAAAACACATATCATGTGGTGAATAAAAATATAGCTCCAAGTAAAGTTACCGATGAACGAAGACGAAAGAGGGGATGCCATCCGGGGAATCCCCAAGCTTAGGCTCTTGGTTGTCCTTGAATATTACCTTGGGGTGCCTTGGGAATCCCCAAGCTTAGGCTCTTGCCACTCCTTATTCCATAGTCCATTGAATCTTTACCCAAAACTTGAAAACTCCACAACACAAAACTCAACAGAAAACTCGTAAGCTCCATTAGTATAAGAAAATAAAACCACCACTTAGGTACTGTTGTGAACTCATTCTAAATTCATATTGGTGTAATATCTACTGTATCCCAACTTCTCTATGGTTCATAACCTCCGATACTACTCATAGATACATCAAAATAAGCAAACAACACATAGAAAACAGAATCTGTCAAAAACAGAACAGTCTGTAGTAATCTGTAACTCTCGTATATTTCTGTAACTCCAAAAATTCTGAAATAAATTTATGGACATGAGGAATTTGTCTATTAATATTGTTCAAAAATAATAAACTTGAAATCACTCTTCTCTTAAAAATGACAATTATTCTCGTGAGCGCAAAGTTTCTTTTTTTTACAGCAAGATCGCATTAACTTTCACGCAAGTCTTCCCAAAGGTTCTACTTGGCACTTTATTGAAACAAAAGCTATAAAACATGATTAATACAGTAGCTAAATCATGTGGACACACAAAAACAGTAGGGGTAAATGTTGGGTTATCTCCCAACAAGCGCTTTTCTTTATGCCTTTTTAGCTAGGCATGATGATGACAATGATGCTCACATAAAAGATAAGTATTGAAACATAAAGAGAGCATTATGAAGAATATGACTAGCGCATTTAAGTCTAACCCACTTCCTATACATAGGGATTTTGTGAGCAAACAACTTATGGGAACAAGAATCAACTAGCATAGGAAGGCAAAACAAGCATAACTTCAAGATTTTCAACACATAGAGAGGAAACTTGATATTATTGCAATTCATACAAGCATATATTCCTCCCTCATAATAGTTTTTAGTAGCATCATGAGTGAATTCAACAATATAACTATCACATAAAGCATTATTTTCATGGTGCACAAGCATAGAATTTTTATTACTCTCCACATAAGCAAACTTCTTCTCATGAATAGTAGTGGGAGCAAACTCAACAAAATAACTATCATGTGAGGCATAATCCAATTGAAAATTAAAATCAAGATGACAAGCTTCATGGTTATCATTATTCTTAATAGCATACATGTCATCACAATAATCATCATAGATAGCAACTTTGTTCTCATAATCAATTGGAACCTTTTCCGAAATAGTGGATTCATCACTAAATAAAGTCATGACCTCTCCAAATCCACTTTCATGATTATCACAATAAGATTCAACACCCTCCAAAATAGTGGGATCACTACTTCCTAAAGTTGACACTCTTCCAAACCCACTTTCATCAACATAATCATCATAAATAGGAGGCATGCTTTCATCATATTAAATTTGCTCATCAAAACTTGGGGGACAAAAAATATCATCTTCATCAAACATAGCATCCCCAAGCTTGTGGCTTTGCGTATCATTAGCATCATGGATATTCAAGGAATTCAAACTAACAACATTGCAATCATGCTCATCATACAAATATTTACTGCCACACATTTTAATGCATTCTTCTTCTAACACTTGAGCACAATTTTCCTTTCCATCATTCTCACGAAAGATATTAAAAAGATGAAGCATATGAGGCACCCTCAATTCCATTTTTTGTAGTTTTCTTTTATAGACTAAACTAGTGATAAAACAAGAAACTAAAATATTCAATTGCAAGATCTAAAGATATACCATCAAGCACTAACCTCCCCGGCAACGGCGCCAGAAAAGAGCTTGATGTCTACTACACAACCTTCTTCTTGTAGACGTTGTTGGGCCTCCAAGTGCAGAGGTTTGTAGGACAGTAGCAAATTTCCCTCAAGTGGATGACCTAAGGTTTATCAATCCGTGGGAGGCATAGGATGAAGATGGTCTCTCTCAAACAACCCTGCAACCAAATAACAAAGAGTCTCTTGTGTCCCCAGCACACCCAATACAATGATAAATTGTATAGGTGCACTAGTTCGGCGAAGAGATGGTGATACAAGTGCAATATGGATGGTAGATATAGGTTTTTATAATCTGAAAATATAAAAACAGCAAGGTAGCAAGTAACAAAAGTGAGCGTAAACGGTATTGCAATGCTTCAAAACAAGGCCTAGGGTTCATACTTTGACTAGTGCAAGTTCTCTCAACAATAATAACATAATTGGATCATATAACAATCCCCCAACATGCAACAAAGAGTCACTCCAAAGTCACTAATAGCGGAGAACAAACGAAGAGATTATTATAGGGTACAAAACCACCTCAAAGTTATTCTTTTCGATCAATCCATTGGGCTATTCCTATAAGTATCACAAACAGCCCTACAGTTCGTAGTAAAATAACACTTTAAGACACACATCAACCAAAACCCTAATGTCACCTAGATACTCCAATGTCACCTCAAGTATCTGCGGGTATGATTATACGATATGCATCACACAATCTCGGATTCATCTATTCAAACCAACACAAAGTACTTCATAGAGTGCCCCAAAGTTTCTACCGGAGAGTCAAGACGAAAACATGTGCCAACCCCAATGCATAGATTCCCAAGGTCACGGAACCCGCAAGTTGATAACCAAAACATGCATCAAGTGGATCAATAGAATACCCCATTGTCACCACGGGTATCCCACGCAAGACATACATCAAGTGTTCTCAAACCCTTAAAGACTCAATCCAATAAGATAACTTCAAAGGGAAAACTCAATCCGCTACAAGAAGGTAGAGGGGGAGAAACATCATAAGACCCAACTATAGTAGCAAAGCTTGCGGTACATCAAGATCGTGCCAAATCAAGAACACGAGAGAGAGAGAGAGAGATCAAACACATAGCTACTGGTACATACCCTCAGCCCCGGGGGTGAACTACTCCCTCCTCATCATGGAGAGCGCCGGGATGATGAAGATGGCCACCGGTGATGATTGCCCCCTCCAGCAGGGTGCCGGAACAGGGTCCCGATTGGTTTTTGGTGGCTACAGAGGCTTGCGGTGATGGAACTCCCAATCTAGGTTTCTTTTTGGGGGTTTCTGTATTTATAGGAATTTTTGGCATCGGTCTCACGTCGGGGGGGGTGTCTCCGAGTCATCCACGAGATAGGGGGGCGCGCCCAGGGGGTAGGGCGCGCCCTCCACCCTCGTGGATGGCTCGGGACTCTTCTGGCCCAACTCTTTTACTCCGGGGGCTTCTTTTGGTCCATAAAAAATCATCAAAAATTGGCACGTCAATTGGACTCCGTTTGGTATTCCTTTTCTGTAAAACTCAAAAACAAGGAAAAACAAAAACTGGCACTGGGCTCTAGGTTAATAGGTTAGTCCCAAAAATCATATAAAATAACATATAAATGCATATAAAACATCCAAGATTGATAATATAATAGCATGGAACAATCAAAAATTATAGATACGTTGGAGATGTATCAATAGTAGAGTCATGCTAGTGAGTAGTTGTGAATTTGAAAGATACTTGTGTTAAAGTTTGTGATTACCGTAGTATGCACGTATGATGAACCGTTATGTGATGAAGTTGGAGCATGATTTATTTTTTGATTGTCTTCCTTATGAGTAGGGGTCGGGGACGAGCGATTGTCTTTTCCTACCAATCTATCCCCCTAGGAGCATGCGCGTAGTACTTCGTTTCGATAACTAATAGATTTTTGCAATAAGTATGTGAGTTCTTTATGACTAAAGTTGAGTCCGTGGATTATACGCACTCTTACCCTTCCACCATTGCTAGCCTCTCTTGTACCGCGCAACTTTCGTCCGTACCATATACCCACCATATACCTTCCTCAAAACAGCCACCATACCTACCTATTGGCATTTCCATAGCCATTCCGAGATATATTGCCATGCAACTTTCCACCGTTCTGTTTATTATGACACACTTCATCATTGTCATATTGCTTTGCATGATCTTGTAGTTGACATCGTATTAGTGGCAAAGCCACCTTTCATAATTCTTTCATACATGTCACTCTTGAGTCATTGCACATCCTAGTACACCGTCGGAGGCATTCACATAGAGTCATATTTTGTTCTAAGCATTGATTTGTAATTCTTGAGTTGTAAGTAAATAAAAGTGTAATGATCTTCATTATTAGAGCATTGTCCCATGTGAGGAAAGGATGATGGAGGCTATGATTCCCCCACAAGTTGGGATGAGACTCCGGACGAAAAAGAAGAAGAAAAAAAGAAAAAAAGGAAAACAAGAAAAAAAAGGAAAAATAAAAAAAATGAGAGAAAAAGAGAGAAGGGGCAATGTTACTATCCTTTTTCCACACTTGTGCTTCAAAGTAGCACCATGATCTTCATGATAGAGAGTCTCCTATTTTGTCACTTTCATATACTAGTGGGAATTTTTCATTATAGACTTGGCTTGTATATTCCAATGATGGGCTTCCTCAAATTGCCCTAGGTCTTTGTGAGCAAGCAAGTTGGATCCACACCCACTTAGTTTCTTTTTGAGCTTTCATACACTTATAGCTCTAGTGCATCCGTTGCATGGCAGTCCTTACTCACTCACATTGATATCTATTGATGGGAATCTCCATAGCCCGATGCCTAGTTGATGTGAGACTATCTCCCTCTTTTTGTCTTCTTCACAACCACCATATTCTCTTCCACCATAGTGCTATGTCCATGGCTCACGCTCATGTATTGCGTGAATGTTGAAAAAGTTTGAGAACATCAAAGTATGGAACAATTGCTTGGCTTCTCATCGGGGTTGTCCATGATTTAAATAATTTGTGTGAAAGATCGTGGATGTCGCCTAGAGGGGGGGTGAATAGGCGCTTTAAAATAATTACGGTTTTGGCTTGAACAAATGCGGAATAAACCTAGCGGTTAATTTGTCAAGCACAAAACCTACAACAACTAGGCTCACCTATGTGCACCAACAACTTATGCTAAACAAGATAAAAAACTAAGTGATAGAAAGATATATGACAAGAAACAATATGGCTATCACAAAGTAAAGTGCATAAGTAAAGGACTCGGGTAAGAGATAACCGAGGCATGCAGAGACGACGATGTATCCCGAAGTTCACACCCTTGCGGATGCTAATCTCCGTTTGGAGCGGTGTGGAGGCACAATGCTCCCCAAGAAGCCACTAGGGCCACCATAATCTCCTCACACCCTCGCACAATGCAAGATGTCATGATTCCACTAAGGGACCCTTAAGGGCGGTCACCGAACCCGTACAAATGGCAACCCTTGGGGGCAGTCACCGAACTCGTACACTTTGGCAACCCTTGGGGGCGGTCACCTGTACCCGTCAAATTTCTCAGGGCAATCTCCACAACCTAATTGGAGACCCAAATGCTTACCTGGAGCTTTACACAAAATGATTGAGCTCCTAATAACACCAGCCGTCTAGGGCGCCAAGGCACCCAAGAGGAACAAGCTCTAGGGTGCCCAAACACCCAAGAGTAATAAGCTTCTCATACTTCACTTCCATGTAATACCGTGGAGAACTCAAATCGATGCACCAAATGCAATGCCAAGGGCACACGGAGTGCCCAAGTCCTTCTCTCCCAAATCCTACCAAAGCAACTAATGCTAGGGAGGAAAATGAGAGGAAGAACGAAAGAAGAACACGAAGACTCCAAGATCTAGATCCAAGGGGTTCCCCTCACTTAGAGGAGAAAGTGATTGGTGGAAACATGGATCTAGATCTCCTCTCTCTTTTCCCTTAAGAACTAGCAAGAATCATTGGAGGGATTGAGAGTTAGTAAGCTCGAAGAAGGTCAACAATGGGGGAAAAACAAGCTGAAGAGATTAGGTCCGTTGGGGAAGAAGACCCCCTTTTATAGGTGGGGAAAAAATCCAACTGTTATCCTCATAGCCCGCACAGCCCTTTCAAGAACAACAGCGAGGAGGCAAAAGGCTAGTAGAACCGCCAGAGCGGTACTACCGCTTGTCCTCACGGTACTACCGCTAGGGATAGCGGTACTACCGCAAAGGGTAGCGGTACTACTGCTTGCGAGCGGTACTAAAGAAATACATCCGTGCCTACCACTGCTGGACCTAATACAAGATTTTGGTCCAGAGTGGTACTACTATTGTAGTAGCCGCGGTAGTACCGCTCTAGAGCGGTAGTAAAAAATTACATCTGCTCGAATCCGCGGTAGTACCGCTGCAGCCTTTTCAGAACACCAAAACTGCCACAACTTCTGCAAACGGACTCCGAATTCAACGAAACCAAGTTTGTTGGAAAGCTAACGACATGGTCTAACACAATATTGATAGAAATATCAATAAGAAGCAAATTAGAAAAGTACCATGAGAAAATGGTGAGAACCCTTTGTCGGTGTCAAAACCGGCGAATCTCGGGTAGGGGGTCCCGAACTGTGCGTCTAGGCGGATGGTAACATGAGACAGGGGACACGATGTTTTACCCAGGTTCGGGCCCTCTTGATGGAGGTAAAACCCTACGTCCTGCTTGATTGATATTGATATTGTGGATGTTTACAAGAGTGGATCTACCACGAGATCAAGGAGGCTAAACCCTAGAAGCTAGCCTATGGTATGATTGTAATGGTTGTTGTTGTTGTGTTCTACGGACTAGAGCCATCCGGTTTATATAGACTCCGGAGAGGGCTAGGGTTACATAGAGTCGGTTACAATGGTAGGAGATCTACGTATTCGTATCGCCAAGCTTGCCTTCCACGCCAAGGAAAGTCCCATCCGGACACGGGGCGAAGTCTTCAATCTTGTGTCTTCATAGTCTTGGCGTCCGGTCGATGATGATAGTCCGGCCGATGATAGTTCGGCTGATGATGGTAGTCCGGCTATCCGGACACCCCCTAATCCAGGACTCCCTCAGTAGCCCCGGAACCAGGCTTCAATGACGATAAGTCCAGCATGTGTGTAGTCTTCGGCGTTGCAAGGCGGGTTCTCCTTCAAGTTCTACGTACCTGCCGAACAATGTCCAGCTTCCTCATCAATGTTGCGCGTCTTGGCTTCCACGCCCAATAATGGCCTTCTTCCACGCGTCGTGCGAATGTGAAAAGCCAGGGTGCCTTTTATGTTTTACCCCCTAGTTGTGCGAATAATCCGCCTATAAGGGAGGCAAGAATCCAGATCCAAATCACCATCTTCCTCCCGCAAATACTCATCGGAGCGCTTTCGACCAAGAATCCATTCCATCATGGACCGTCAACGCGGCTCCTCTTCTCGCGCTCCCAGCTCTTTGCTAGAAGATTGGAGGAGATGCTCTGTTTCGCACAACGAGCTGGTGAAGCTCCAAACGGGGGGATATCTACCTCCGGCCTTCATGGTTCCGGTTCGAGCCGGGCTGGCCACCTACAAAGGTGGGAAGCAAGCGGAGGTTACCCCAAATCCCAACAAAGGGGAGCGGGTATGCTTCGTCCCCTATCTGATAAGGGGGCTCGGATTTCCTGTACATCCATTCCTCCGCGGGCTCCTGGAGTTCTACGGACTCCAGCTTCATCACCTCACGCCTGCCTCAATCCTGCATATTGCGGGTTACGTAGCTCTTTGCGAGCTATTCCTGGGCGTCGAGCCCCACTTCGCGCTATGGAAGAGGTTGTTCTGCCTTGTACCCCGCTCTCACGAGGGGTCCATATATCAAGTGGGCGGCGCCGAAATATGGCGCATTGCCGGGACCGGATATGCATTCGGAACCCCTAAGAAGGCGTCCGAAGACTGGCCTTCGGAATGGTTTTATATAGAAGACGCTCCGCTACCGGACCCTGTTCCGATCGGCCTCCCGGAGTTCAGCAATGCTCCTCTGAAGAAACGCCTTAGTTGGCGTCCGCGGAGCCCCCAACTGGAGGAAGACAAGAGCGTCCATTATTTGATGGGCCGAATAAGGTTACTGGCCCATGCCGGGTTGACCATGATTGGAGTCATGGCAACATGCATTATGCGGGGGGTGCAGCCACTACAATACAGGGGCCACCCCATGTGGGATTTCAACGGGGAGGACGATGCCACCCATCATGGCCGCAAAGGGCCAGATTCGGTCGAAGATCTGGTGACGATCCTGTCCGGCCTGTATAAGGGGGAGAAGGAGGATTTCCTTCGGACGAACCCGTTAAATGGGTTCTCCATGAATAATCCCCGGCCTTGGGTAAGCGAACACTCTGCATGCCCGACCCATGCTTTTTGAAACCTAAGTTTCTTATATTGTGTTCTTCTTTCGACGCAGGAGCTGCGCCGAATCGTGGAGGACATGCTAAGTCCAGCTCCGCAACCCGAGGATCCAGAGAGATCCCGGGATCCGGCCTCCGAAGAGGATCCGGACATAATGGTGGAGCTAATCGACGGGGTGTTCCACCAGCTCAGCATGGACAATGCTTTAGTCGCCATCACGGCCGACTATCCCGAACTATATCTGGCTTCCCAGGTGATTGCGACCGAAGTCCTGACACCGTCATTCCTTCCTTGCTTATTTCTGACCACCGTATACGATGGCGCTATGCAGGAGGTGCCCCTAGGGCGAGAAGCCGAGCCCGCGGTGGCTGACCAACAAAGGCCAGTCCGGACCAGTAGGCGGAAGAGGAGCGCGGTGCAGACTGAAACGTCGCCGCAAAGGTATAGCTCACAATTCATTATTTAGAGCAACGTTCCTAGGAAGCGTTTGAGTGCTCATGACTTTTGTAGGGAAAAAAGCGTCCGCCGGACTATAGGCGTGGAGGTTGCCAATCCAACCTCTACCAGCCAGGCTCCAGCACCTGGTCTGGAGGGGGAGGCGAGCGCAAGGCGCGAGCCGGACATTCCTCCGATGGAGGATGCCGACAGACTGTCTGCCATCAAGTCTGAGGTGGAGAGTGCCCTGAATCACAGGCGCCGCCGGACAGTATTTCGTGACGCGTGCTTCTCCCCCGAGGCGTTGAATGCCTTTAACACGGGGGACGCGCACCTTCGTGCTGCTCAAGATGGTTTTACTAGAGCCACGGAGCAGTATGTAAAAGACATACGAGTAAGAGAATTTAATAGTTATATATGCCAGTAGCCCCCCAGACTTAAAGTAGTTATATTAACTGATTTAAGGATCATATGAAACGTAGGATCTTACCGAGAAGAATACCCAACTGTCTCAGGAGCTGCAAGAGTGCAAGGCCCAACTTGAGGCCGCACTCTCTGGCGCAGGAGGAAACGCAGGGACCTCTCCTGGTAACGCATTATTTTAGAAAGATAAGTAGCGTTTGGCCTTTGCGCAAGTCTAAAAAATGACGTTGCAGGTGCTGCCGGACAAGATCCGGACAGTCAAGAACTTCTGCGCCAACTAAAGGCCGGCGAGAGGGTGCTGCATAAGGTGCAGCATGAAAGGAACAAGCTCCAGGATGCCCATGCCCAGCTTGGAGAAGAGCTGAAAGGCGTTCGGGCCGAGTTGTCGGGCTCCGTTAAGGAGAATTAGCGGCTTCGTCGCGGCATCTATAGTAAGTGCTTGAGCAAACTCCTTTGAAAAGAAGAGTTCGGCGAGGAAGTCAATTTGACAGAACATGTCTGCAGGTATGCTCACAGGTCGCCCTGCGGAGGAGATGCCCGTATCAACGGGTGATCAACTTCCCGAATTGTTGCAACTGATCGAACGAGTTCGGCAGGCAATGAGCGGCGTCATCCAGGCTTTATGGCCAGCCTTCTCCTTGCCCGAGGGCCTTGGGGAACTTGCGGAGAAGCTTCAGGGAGTTCTGCAGCGTTTCCATTTATGGAAGATTTCGGCCTGCCGCCAAGGTGCCAGGGAGGCCTGGGCCATGGTAAAGACGCGGTACAAGAAGGCGGATCCCAACCACATGGCCGAAGTCGGACCTGTGGGGCCCGATGGGAAGGAGATCCCTATGAGTTTAGTATACGGCCAAGTAGAGTTGGCCGCTAAATTTTCCCAACAGGACTGTAAATTAGACAACCTGTTAGACGGGATTGAGGAAGAATACAATCAGTCGATTTGACAATGTATTATAAAATGACATATAAAATGCCTTCTAGCCGGATTGTAGATCGTTTGTCTTTGCCGACCTTTTCGCTTCGACCTCGGGACCCTAGAGTCCAGAGTGTGTCCGAATACCTTCTCAGTTATGAAACAACCGGGGTATGCATGGAGACCAGGCGTAGGGGTCATTAGTGCTTTATCAGACAAGTGCCCAACTAGTTATGTTATATTACATGGGTAGTAAGAAACATCTTCCAGGGAGAATAGTTCCATTAAGGGTTCCTTTCCTCTGGGGGTGGCATGCCCTAAAGTGCATGTCCGGACTGCGGAAAAAGCAGAAAAACATCTGGGGGCAGATAAATAAGTGGATAAAAAATCATCTTTTAAGTCACCGACCGAATATTCCCTTAAGAACGCTAGCTTTTGGCTTCACCCAGTCTGAGGTACACATCCGGCTGACCTGGTAGTAACAATCGCAGAGGTTCTCCCTTTACCTCCTAGCCGAACAATCGGGAACGTAGGGGTAAGCACAGGAGCCAGGCAACCCAGCTTGGCCAAAACTTAAGTCATATCGATGCATATAATGGTGAATAAAAGGTACATGTGGAGGCTTGACACATGTGCTGGGCATGAAGCCCTTATAATTAAGCTTCTGGTAAAGAAGCCCCCAGGTATAATGAGTGCGGATAGCACATCAATTGCGCACGAACGTTGCGCAAGTAGGCCCTTTAAGGCTTGGATGAATAGGGTTGAGAAGAAAAAGATAAACAAAAGGCAGCTGAAGTAAAAAAAAAATTGGACGGGGGGAAAGGGACGAACTCTTAGTCCGGCGCTAGGCATAGAATCTTCGGAGGTGGGCTGCGTTCCATGGGTTCGGCTCGAGGCGGTTATCCGATGCATTTCATAGACGGTACGCTCCGCCGATCAGGACTTGATCGATGATGAAGGGGCCTTCCCATTTGGGCTTGAGCTTGTCCTTTTTCTTGTCCTACAGGCGTAGAACCAGTTCGCCAACGTTGTAAGTCTTGGCACGTACTTCTCTGCTTTGGTATCTTCGAGCCTGCTGCTGATAGAATGCGGAACGAGCCTTGGCGACGTTGCGTTCTTCCTCCAATGCGTCCAAGCTGTCCTGCCGATCCAACTCGGCTTCTCTTTCTTCGTACATGCGCACTCGAGGTGAGTCATGAATTATGTCGCAGGGCAAAACTGCTTCTGCGCCGTATACCATAAAAAATGGTGTGAATCCGGTAGTACGGTTAGGCGTTGTCCGCAGCCCCCAGAGTACAGAGTCGAGCTCCTCTACCTAGTGCGTGTCAGATTTCATAAGGGACCGCACTAGTCTGGGTTTGATGCCGCTCATTATTAGACCATTTGCTCGTTCCACTTGACCGTTGGTTTGAGGATGATAGACTGAAGCGTAATCGAGCTTGATGCCCATATTATTGCACCATGATTTAACCTCATTGGCCGTGAAGTTTGTGCCGTTATCGGTGATGATGCTGTGGGGGACACCATAACGGTGTACTACCCAGGATATAAAGTCTATCACTGGTCCGGACTCTGCCGTTTTAACTGGCTTGGCCTCTATCCATTTGGTGAATTTATCCACCATGACCAATAGGTACCTTTGCTTATGGGTTCCCCCTTTAAGTGGTCCAACCATGTCAAGCCCCCAGACCGCGAACGGCTAGGTAATGGGTATAGTTTTGAGGGCGGTGGGTGGCATATGGCTCTGATTAGCAAAGAGCTGACAACCGACGCATCTTTGGACTAAGTCCTGAGCATCTGCTCGGGTCGTCGGCCAATAAAATCCTGTACGGAATGCCTTTCCTACAAGGGCCCGAGCTGCGGCGTGGTGTCCGCCTAGTCCGGCATGAATTTCAGCCAGGAGGTTTTGCCCTTCCTCTTCGGAGATACACCTTTGAAGGACTCCGGTTGTGCTTTTCTTATAAAGTTCTCCCTCATAAACCTTGTAGGCTTTAGATCGCCGGACAATGCAGCGGGCCTCATTTTGGTCTTCGGGAAGCTCCTGCCTAAGCAAGTAGGCGAGGAATGGTTCTGTCCACGGGGCAATTACTGCCATTATGTCGTGGGTTGAAGGTGTTATGTCATCGGCTGAATCACCGGTTGGTGCGGCTTGTTCCGGTTTGTTATTTCCGGACTCCTCTTCCCATAGTACGGATGGCTTGAAGAGCCGTTCCAGGAAGATGTTAGGAGGGACAGCGTCGCGTTTTGCGCCGATGCGTGCCAGTACGTCGGCTGCTTGGTTATTATCCCGGGCTACGTGATGGAATTCAAGTCCTTCAAACCGGGCTGACATTTTTAGGACAGCGTTGCGGTATGCTGCCATTTTCGGATCTTTGGCGTCAAAGTCTCCGTTTATGTGGGATATTGCGAGGTTTGAATCTCCATGCACCTCTAGGCGTTGAATGCCCATGGAGATTGCCATCCGGAGACCATGTAAAAGGGCCTCGTATTCGGCTGCGTTGTTGGAGTCCGTGTACATTATCTGAAGTACGTATTGGACTGTGTCTCCGGTCGGGGACGTCAATCCGACACCAGCCCCCAATCCGGCTAACATTTTAGAGCCGTCGAAGTGCATAATCTAATTGGAGTATGCGCCGTACTCTTTAGGGAGTTCGGCTTCGGTCCATTCAGCGACAAAGTCAGCCAAAACTTGTGACTTTATAGCTCGCCGAGGTTTCTAAGTTATATCAAATGGTAAGAGCTCAATGTCCCATTTTGCAATCCTGCCCGTCGTGTCGCGGTTGTTTATAATGTCGTTAAGTGGTACTTCAGAGGCCACTGTTATCGAACACTCTTGAAAGTAGTGTCGGAGCTTCCGGGATGCCATGAACACCGCGTATGCTATCTTCTGATAGTGCGGGTAACGGGACTTGCAGGGGGTTAACACAGTGGATACGTAGTATACTGGTTTTTGAAGAGGGAATTTATGCCCTTCTGTCTCTCGTTCGGCGACGAGTACCGCGCTTGCAACTTGATGCGTTGCTGCGATGTATAACAACATTGGTTCGCCCAGGTTGGGCGCAGCCAGGACCGGATTTGTTGCCAATATGGCCTTTATTTCTTCGAGTCCGGCGGTGGCAGCATCCGTCCACTCGAAGTGTTTGGTGCGCCTAAGGAGGCGATAGAGGGGCAATGCCTTTTCTCCTAGACGGGAGATAAAGCGGCTTAGAGCCGCCACGCATCCAGTCAATTTTTGTATTTGCTTGAGGTCTTTTGGGATATCTAGCTGTGATAGAGCTCGGATCTTGGCTGGGTTTGCTTCAATTCCTCTACCGGATACGATGAAGCCCAGCAGCCTTCCAGTTGGTACGCCGAAAATGCATTTTTCCGGATCCAGCTTGATGTCATATGCTCTGAGGTTGTCGAATGTGAGCCTCAAGTCGTCTACTAGAGTTTCGACGTGTTTAGTTTTGACGACTACGTCGTCTATGTATGCCTCTAGTGTTTTGCCGATCTGGGTAGCCAGACATGTCTGAATCATGCGCTGATATGTTGCGCCGGCGTTTTTAAGTCCGAAGGGCATTGTGTTGAAGCAGAATGGTCCATATGGAGTGATGAATGCCGTTGCGGCTTGATCCGCTTCTGCCATCTTGATTTGATGATAGCCGGAGTATGCGTCCAGGAAGCACAATGAGTCGTGCCCTGCAGTGGCATCGATGATTTGGTCGATGCGGGGGAGGGGGAAGGGATCCTTTGGGCAGGCTTTATTTAGGTCTTTGAAATCGACACATAGGCGCCAGGATTTGTCCTTCTTTGGTACCATTACCAGGTTTGCTAGCCAATCCGGATGTTTGATGTCTCTGATGAATCCGGCTTCCAATAGTTTGGCTAGCTCTTCTCCCATTGCCTGTCTTTTGGGTTCGAAAAATCGTCGAAGAGCCTGTTTGACTGGCTTGAATCCTTTTAGGATGTTTAGGCTGTGTTCTGCCAATCTGCGTGGGATTCCGGGCATATCCGAGGGGTGCCAGGCAAAAATGTCCCAATTTTCCCGAAGGAATTCTCGCAGTGTGGCGTCTACATCAGGGTTCAATTGTGCCCCGATGGAGTCCGTCTTTGTCGGGTCCGTTGGGTGGACCTGGAATTTTACTATTTCATCTGCTGGTTTAAAGGAGGTGGACTTGGATCTCTTATCGAGTATCACATCGTCCCTATTCACCGTAGAGCACAGCGCGGTGAGTTCCTCTGCCGCTAGGGCTTCGGATAGTGCCTCTAGGCTAATGCGGCTGTCTTGTTTTTGGCACGGAGTGCTATGTCCGGATCACTAACGAGAGTGATTATTCCGCCGGGCCCAGGCATTTTGAGCTTCATGTACCCGTAATGGGGTACGGCTTGAAAAATTGTGAATGCCTCTCGTCCTAATATAGCGTGATATCCGCTGTTGAACGGGGCCACTTGGAACGTGACTTCTTCGGATCTGTAATTGTCCAGCGAGCCGAATACCACATCGAGTGTGATTTTTCCTGTGCAGCGCGCCTCCCGGCTAGGGATTATTCCTCTAAAGGTTGTGCTGCTTCGCTCAATGCGGCTCCAGTCTATTTCCATTTTTTGAAGGGTTTCCTCGTAGATGAGGTTTAATCCGCTGCCGCCATCCATGAGGACTTTTGTAAGTCGAAAGCCGTCCACTATTGGACTAAGTACCAGTGCGGCTGGAGCTCGGGCTGTTCGGAATTTAGGTTTGTCGCTGGCGTTGAAGGTGATGGCTGTGTCGCTCCATGGATTGGTTGTTGCTATTTGGTAGACTTCGGCCAGGCTGTGGATTGTTCGTTTCCGCATATTATTTGATGCGAAAGTCTCGAAGACTGTTGATACCGTACCGATGTTGTTGGAGTGGTTTTCCGGGGCTAGAAGCTCCTCTCCACTTTTGGCCACCTGCCGTAATATCCAACATGCTCGGAGGCTATGTGTTGGGACGGCGCCTTCTATACTGTGAATTTTACAGGGTCCGCTAAGCCATCCCTCCAGTACGGTTCCGTGCCCTTTATGGGGTTTTTGCTTTTTGGTTTTTGTATCTGGTGCCTGAGTGTAATGCACCCTTTTGTTGCGGACTAGGGTTGTATTCGGGGCCGGATTGTCCCAAAACTTATTTTCGGTTGTCCGGAAACTCTCCATCGCACAGTACTTTCGTACTATGGACGCCAGGTCGGCGAAGCGTGTAATTTCACGACGGCTGACGGCGTTCAAGATTCCCTCGTCCGTGCAATTATTGCAAAAAATTGAGATTGCGTTTTCCTCTCGGCAGTCCTTTATCCTGTCCATAACCAGGAGGAATTTGGCCCAATAGTGATGTACTGTCTCAGCGGGCTCTTGCCGGATTAGAGATAGATCGCATATGTCTGGGCGGGTGGGTGGAATCAAGTCCGGAACCCTACCCATCTCAAGGCTCAAAGGCCGAGAAGTTTCAAAATTTGGAAGCTTGGATTGCTGGACATTGTCTAACGAGTCTGGTCCGATGCATGACTTTAAGTTCAGTGCTTGATCGAAGTCCGTCCCTCCGCGGGAATCCGGCATGGGGGGTTCGGGAGCCCGGACCTGACTAGTTTTCAATACAGGAGAAGGGTCGCCGCATTGTTCCTCTACCACTGCAATGTGGTGGGTGACCTAGGGAGAGTTAATCTCTCTAGATCGGTTTTAAGCCCAATCTGACTGTAGTCTGTAGCGACTCCCAGGGCAGCGATGCGATCCAAGAGCTCGTTTACGGATGATAGCTCTATTGGATCCAGCCGCTCGACGAATTCCGAGCGGATGTGAAGATTGCTTTTGACAACTTGAGAGGTCATTGTCGAAGCGGTGGCTGGACAGGCGGTCATAAGAAAACCACCTAGCCGGATAGTTTGGCCGGCGGCCAAGGCTCCTTTGGCGAAAATACCGTCCTTGAAGACGGGAGGAGGCATCCTTCCTATCGGTGACGGCACAGAGGAACTCTCAATGAAAGCACCAATGTCGGTGTCAAAACCGGCGGATCTCGGGTAGGGGGTCCCGAACTGTGCGTCTAGGCGGATGGTAACAGGAGACAGGGGACACGATGTTTTACCCAGGTTCGGGCCCTCTTGATGGAGGTAAAACCCTACATCCTGCTTGATTGATATTGATATTGTGGATGTTTACAAGAGTGGATCTACCACGAGATCAAGGAGGCTAAACCCTAGAAGCTAGCCTATGGTATGATTGTAATGGTTGTTGTTGTTGTGTCCTACGGATTAGAGCCATCCGGTTTATATAGACACCGGAGAGGGCTAGGGTTACATAGAGTCGGTTACAATGGTAGGAGATCTACGTATTCGTATCGCCAAGCTTGCCTTCCACGCCAAGGAAAGTCCCATCCGGACACGGGGCGAAGTCTTCAATCTTGTATCTTCATAGTCTTGGAGTCCGGTCGATGATGATAGTCCGGCCGATGATAGTTGGGCTGATGATGGTAGTCCGGCTATCCGGACACCCCCTAATCCAGGACTCCCTCACCCTTCCTTGAAAAAGACTGGTAAAACCTCCAACACCGAAAACGCGATAGAAGAACCATATGAAATCCGTTCTCGATGTACTAGAGCTTTTCACGAATATAACCACAAGCTCTAAAACCTCAAAAGAAAATACAAATAAGAATCAAGAAAGATGATGCAAGGATGCAATGGTTTGAGCTCTCGACAAACGATACGATCACGCTACTCACTTGATTGCCCCCCTTGATAGTACGGCTATCGATCTTATAACCCGGTCTCCAAACTATCACCATGAGACCGGTAAAATATAAAACCTATCAAAGGAAAACCTTTGTCTTGCAGGAAGTCCAATTGAGCTAGATGATGACGATCTTGACTCCCTCAAGTTGGACCACCTTTCTTGATTGTGTTTGCTCGATGAAGACTAGTTGATTGCTCCCCCATACTCCACTATGGGTGAGCCACTCTTTGGCACATTTTCACAAGTCCATTGTCACCACAATGGACGACAATCTTCAAGCACTTGATCTCTTCGTGATGCATCACTTGAACGTGCACACCGCAACCTAATTCCACAAAGAACTCTCACGAAGACCATGGGTTAGTACACAAAGCGTAATGGACAATGCTTACCATACAATGGGATCACTTGATCCCTCGGTACATCTTGTACGCTTTGTATGATGATCAACTTGATTCACTCTTGACTTAGTCTTGATCGACCTTGAATCTTTCCAACTCTCTACATTTGGATGATGTCTTGAAGGTAGACATGAATGATCACATAATCTTCTTCTTCAAGACATGCTTGCAATAAGCTCAACACTCACATGACCAATCTTTGGATAATTCCTTAATATCACCTTGGTCAACTCATAAACTCCTTGAAACCAACACATGGACTTCAAGAAAATCCTATGGACAAATCCTTCAAATATAACTCAATGCAACCATTAGTCCATAGAGAATGTCATAAATTACCAAAACCACACACGGGGGCATCGCATGTCCTTTCAATCTCCCCCATTTTTGTAATTGATGATAATCACTTTCAAGAGAGTTTATATAAGGAATTATGCATCACCATGCAATGCAACAACCAATGATGCATGCGTATGAGATGCAAAAGCTTAGGAACAAAACCAAAGCAAGAAGAGATGACTCTCTAAACTTTTCCGCAAAACTCTCTAAAACTTCTCTCCCATTGGCATCGATTGCAAAAATGGGCGAAAAGCTAAGAAGGCCAATATAAATTGTATTCCTCCATAAATTGTGTATTTCTCAACAAGATAGTGGAATGCCATACACATATCGAAAGGTAAATACTTGGAGGAACACAGACTATATTGAGGCACAAAGATTGCTAAAGAATGATATGCCACAAGGACATAACAAAGAAAGACACAAGCAATCAAGCAATCAAAAGATACCAATTGAAGCAAGCAATCAAAGGATATCAATTAAACCAACTAGACCAAAGATCCTACGAGCCACATGAATAAATGATATTATGATATGAGCGAAGGAGTGTTCTAAAGAAACTAGAGATGCTCCCCATGATTTGTGCACACATATGAATTTTTGTATTTGAATACAAAGTGCACAAAATAAGATCATAGCTCCCCCAAAATCAATAGACTTACAACAAGTGCAAGTGAGCATATAGGAAACAAAGCCTAGCACTTGAAATCAAACAAATGGTTGAGCAATCATGTAAAAGAGGCAAGTAAGAATAGGCTCAACCAAAATGATATGTGTGAGTCATGGCAAAGCATTTGAGAAGACTAAAATAAGGATGAGCATTAAGCATCAAGATAGTCTTGGATAAATGAGATACACGGTGCATGACATGTCCTCTCCACACACACCCAACTAGCAAATGGGTTCACAAGGTCACTAAAATGATAACAACAAAGCTTGCGACAACCCATGGTAAACATAGAAGATGAAGGCCTCATCAAGACGAGGGATACCAATTAAGATGGCAAAAGCCTCATAAAGATAAGCATGAGGAAAATAATCTTCACCACACAAGAGTGCATCAAGATGCAACGATATAAGACAGGCACTCAAGGCAAAAGCTTTCACGGAGCCACCAAAGAAATAACATAAGAAAGACAAGGTGGATGTGAAAGAAAGGATATCATCTAGATATGCAACTTCTCTGAAGTGTATAAGATTATTCTAGGTAGACAAAATCATGATATATATCTACAAAGAAGGATGTACACCCAAAATAGTTACAACACAAAGGAACAAGATATCCAAAAGGAAGTCATACATATACCAATAAGATATTTGCTTGGAAGCATAGCACATGGCTAGATATGGTCTTATTGTATATAAACGAATTCCTAGCACACAACCATCAAAGACATCACAACTAGCAACATGAGATCATTGTTGAGATGCTTTGAGAAAGGAAACAAGTATCACAAAATGGAATGAATAGCATGCCAAGATGCAACCTACACAAGGTTGAATGCAAGAAAATAATGCATGAATAGATACTTGTTACCCAGATATCATTGGAAGGATGTAGAAGAAACCAATTGAAGGTAGTAGATAGTAGTTCATTGAGCATCATAGCTTGACTCCGATAAGCTCATGGTGATACCACCTTCCTTGTGAGTGAGCCGAGCACCCAATGCATCTCCAATTGTTCCTAGACCAACAACACAAACAAAATGGTACCCACCCTCATTGGGACCAAAGAGTTAGAGAACCAACAATACATAGGACAAACTCCACATAGATATGTGCATATAGATATGAAAATGAATTTCATGCACATCTCATCCAATTTGAGACTTGGTGGAGTTTCCCTATAAATTGGGTCAAAGAAAGAAAGCATGCCAAAGAAACTACATGAAGTTAATATGCATGCTCAAGACTTTCAAGAACCGATACCAAATGACAAAGAAAAACAAGTGAAGTAAAGATACCAAATGAATAAATCATCACTTGGAGGATATCCATAATAGGTACATCGAGGAATGAGATATCTGATGATACACACTAAATCGAAGATATCAAACTCCCAAAAGAGAGGATGGTTCTGCTACCTCTTGAGCAGTGCGTTGGTTTTCCCTTGAAGAGGAAAGGGTGATGCAGCAAAGTAGCATAAGTATTTCCCTCAGTTTTGAGAACCAAGGTATCAATCCAGTAGGAGGCTACACGCAAATCCCTCGTACCTACACAAACAAATAAGAACCTTGCAACCTACACGATAAAGGGGTTGTCAATACCTTCACGGCCACTTGCGAAAGTGAGATATGATAGAGATAATAATAAGATAAATATTTTTGGTATTTTTATGATATAGATTGGAAATTAAAGATTGCAAAATAAAATAGATCAGAAACTTATATGATGGAAAATAGACCCAGCGTCCATAGGTTTCACTAGTGGCTTCTCTCAAGATAGCATAAGTATTACGGTGGGTGAACAAATTACTGTCAAGCAATTGATAGAAAAGTGCATAGTTATGAGAATATCTAGGCATGATCATGTATATAGGCATCATGTCCGCGACAAGTAGATCGAAACGATTCTGCATCTACTACTATTGCTCCACACATCGACCGCTATCCAGCATGCATCTAGAGTATTAAGTTCATAAGAACAGAGTAACGCACTAGGCAAGATGACATGATGTAGAGCGATAAACTCAAGCAATATGATATAAACCCCATATTTTTATCCTCGATGGCAACAATACAATACGTGCCTTGCTGCCCCTGCTGTCACTGGGAAAGGACACCGCAAGATTGAACCCAAAGCTAAGCACTTCTCCCATTGCAAGAAAGATCAATCTAGTAGGCCAAACCAAAATGATAATTTGAAGAGACTTGCAAAGATAACCAATCATACATAAAAGAATTCAGAGGAGATTCAAATATTTCTCATAGATAATCTTGATCATAAACCCACAATTCATCGGATCTCGACAAACACACTGCAAAAAGAGTTACATCGAATAGATCTCCAAGAAGATCAAGGAGAACTTTGTATTGAGATTCAAAGAGAGAGAAGAAGACATCTAGATAATAACTGTGGACCCAAAGCTCTATGGTAAACTACTCACACTTCATCGAAGACGTTATGGTGTTGATGTAGAAGCCCTCCGTGATTGATTCCCCCTCCGGCGGAGCGCTGGAAAAGGCCCCAAGATGGGATCTCATGGGTATAGAAGGTTGCGGCGGTGGAAATAGGGTTTCATGGTGCTCCTGGATGTTTTCAGGGTGTATGGATATATATATATAGGCAAAGGAAGTCGGCCATGGGAGCCACGAGGGGCCCACGAGGGTGGGGGGCGCACCCACCCCCCTGGGGCGCGCCTCCCTGCTTTGTGGTCTCCTCGTTTGTTCTTTGACGTCCACTCCAAGTCTCCTGGATTGCATTTGTTCCAAAAATAACTCTCCCAAAGGTTTCATTCCGTTTGGACTCCGTTTGATATTCCTTTTCTACGAAACACTGAAATAGGCAAAAAAACAGCAATTTGGGTTGGGCCTCCGGTTAATAGGTTAGTCCCAAAAATAATATAGAAGTGCTTAGTAAAGCCCATTAAACATCCAAAACAGGTAATATAATAGCATGGAACAATAAAAAGTTATAGATACGTTGGAGACGTATCAGGTTCCAAACAAACCAAGCTCTCTACAAAGTTTCGTGATGGCACAAAGTGCCAAAAAGAAAACGGCTTGCCTTCCACCAACACACACTTGATAAGGATCGCAAGATGAGTGTTTTATAGAAAATAGGATAGCTCCCAAAGACTAGTGCATTATAGAGAATTTGCATTTGAATACAAAATGCACAAGGTGGGATCACCACTTTCACTATATCTAGAAAACACTAGACAAGATCAAGAAATTAACAAGATCCACAAGTGGTATGGAAGAAAAAGGGAGTTGATACATTCCTTGGCAAGAGAAAAGGCAAATAAAAGCAAAAGCCAATGTAAATATGATCAATAAATTCTACCACACAAGAGAGTAAAATTGTCAAAAGACAAGAAGTAAATGGAAATAATTCCCGGTGGTAGATAGCAAGGATATCCGACATCATATTCACACCAAACCCATAAGCAACTTGTAACTTGTAGAGCTAACATGCCACCTAGGAACAAGATAATTTACAATATCAACTCTAGGTGACAATATCTCAAAAGTACACATTTTCTAGGCTAGTAATATACACATAGCATATTACTCCCCCATAATGTGATACCAATTAAAGATAAACAAGAGGCAAAATAAAGATCCAACAAGAGATAATTAATGGACAATTTAGAATTGGAATTTCTCATGAGTAGACATACCACATAGCGACTAGATAATCTTGTAATATCAATACTAGTTGGTATTCCTCATGTACACACATTTATAGGATTGTGAAGTGCACAAAGCACATCACTCCCCCAAAATGGGATGTTCCATTAATCTCTCACATTAGCCAACTAAGATACAAACAAGATTCACAAAGGCTCAACATATGACACACATGTACATGATGTGCAAACCAACATACACAAACTTGATTACTCAAGATAAGAAATTTGGAGGCACAACATATACAAACACATGCAAGGAACAAAACCAAAACATGCAAAGGGGCAAGTAACTTTAAATGTAAACAATTTAAGTACAAGTTACCAGAAGGAAGCACAATGGATATAGTATAGAAGCTTGATAACCCAATTAACTTGGCTTGAGACTATAAGAATGATGAAGTCCCCTTAATTCTTCATAATGTAGCCAAGTCTCCAATGCCCTCCAAATCACCTATTTATCAAGTTTGAGCTAGTTGGTACCCAACCAAGTTGGGTCCTAAGAGATTAGTCCAATAGGCTTGGCTACCCAAATGGTTCTTTTCTTGACACCACTTTGAGTACCAACAACTTTGGCAATCACATTACCAACTTTATCCTTCCCAAGATAATAGATATCATAAATAATAATTGGGTTGGATAAGTTACCACTAGTGCATGAAGAAGCGAGTTGACCTTTCTCACGACATAGGTAGCAACGTCTACTATTCACTTTCTTCTCACTTGATTTCTCAACTTGAGAAGCATTAGCTTGAGTTTTCTTGGGAAGAGGCCTTTCTTCAACTTTAGGTTGAGCATGAGAGTGAACTTGTGGCCGCTTCCCTTGTTGCTTGTCACTAATGGGCTTCTTCTTCAATGGGCAAGATCTAACATGATGCCCTTCTACTTTGCACTTGAAGTAAACAATTTTGGCCAAATTCTTGACTTGTTCTTGGCCCTTCTTTTTGTTCATCTTGGACTTCTTCTTCTTATTGGAGCTGAATCCAAGTCCACCTTTGTCATTTGAGGATTTTTGCACACTCAAGATATTGTTGAGTGTGGATTTCCCTTCATGACTCTTTTCCAAGTCTTTCTTCAAAGATGTGACTTGGGCCTTGAGCTCTTTGATTTCCTATACATGGTTAGTCTCAACACAAGTACTAGAGGAAGTATAAGCTTCATCATTAGAGCAACAAGGCAAGGAAAGCAATTCATCACAAGATGTACCAACATTGCAAGTAATAGAGTTATTAGCACAAGCATCATCATTTACAACAATAGGAGAGGACAACTTGGAAAGCTCTTTTAAATAAGAAGCTTCAAGTTGAGCATGAGACTCAGTGAGTTTGATGAGCTCACCCTTGATGACCCTTGAGCCATTTTTGAGGTGCTCAAGATCCTCAAGGAGTCTAGCATGAGAAACTTAAAGCTTAACATTTTTAGTTTCAAAAACATTGGCCACCTCAAGAGCTCTATCATTAGATTCCTTCACTCTAGATAATTCTAGAGCAAAAGTCTCCTCGAGAGATTCCTTAGTGGTTTATTCAAGTTCAAGAACTTGAGAGAGGTCTGCAATCTCATTAGCGTAATCACACTCATGACCTTCCATTTTCTCAATGGTGACCTCATGCTCCTCGAGATGAGATTCCAACTCCTCAAAATATTTCTTGCCCTCAATGGCAATAGACATGATTTCGATGAAGTTGGAACAAGCAATTTTATTCTTATGAAGAGCTTTAAAAATCATTTCTCCCTTAATTTTTAAGGAAGCAATATTATCATTCTCTTCATAATTATCCTCATCATCATTAGCATTAACATCATCATCAAGAGACATATTGGGGTTCAAAGTAGGAGATACCTTTGAAGCCTTAGCCATAAGGCAAAAAGCAATAGATGATGATGTAGGATCCCTTGAAGCACCGTCCAAGACCACATCTTGTTCCATGGAGTGTTAGTTTTCCTCTACATTGTTAGCACAACAACTCGAGGAAATACATGAATTTTTATCATGGCAACAAGATATAGCAAGCATATCATCATGAGATTTAGTCAAGCAATTTCTACATGATATGCACGGACTATCAACACAAGCATGAGAAACATGTAAGGTGCACGAAGTGTTAAAGTCCAAAGATGGAGCATTGCAATAAGATAGTGATGAAGAGTCACCAACGATTAGCAAACTATCATCATTGCAATGACCAACACTACTCACCATAGCATTACCTTGTGGCAATCCACATGTAGGTGAAGTAGAAGAAGTTGAGAAGGCAACACGGCCAGAGGTGGAGGGAGAACAATTATCCCCACAAAACTTGGACACATCATATTTATCTTAAAGCTTTGTCCACAACTCATGAGCATCCCAAAACGGCATGAGTTGAAATATAACTACATTGCTCAAAGCATCGAAAAGCACATTAGAAGCTTGAGCATTGAGATAAGAGTTTTTCTCATCCTCTAAAGATAAACTTTGGGGATCCTTTGGAGGAGAAAAACCCATATCTACAATTCGCTCTAAATTTGGGTCCATGACCCTAAAGAGATAAAGCATGTGAATTAACCAAACATCAAAATTTGTGCCATCGAAACTAAGAGTGTCAGAGAATCCTAATCCCCCAGTCGACATCTTTACTCTCTAGGCGGTTAAGCCTAACAAAGAGAGACGAGGCTCTGATACCAATTGAAACATCGTGGATAGGGTGAATAGGCACTTTAAAATAATTACGGTTTAGGCTTGAACAAATGCGTAATAAACCTAGCGGTTATTTGTCAAGCACAAAACCTACAACAACTAGGCTCACCTATGTGCACAACCAACTTATGCTAAGAAAGATAAAAAACTAAGTGATAGCAAGATATATGACAAGAAACAATATGGATATCACGAAAGTAAAGTGCATAAGTAAAGGGCTCAGGTAAGAGATAACCGAGGTACGCAGGGACGAAGATGTATCCCAAGTTCACACCCTTGCAGATGCTAATCTCCATTTGGAGCGGTTGTTGGGAAAGCAGTAATTTCAAAAAAAAATCCTACGATCACGCAAGATCTATCACTAGGTGATGCATAGCAACGAGAGGGGGGAGTGTTGTCTACGTACCCTCATAGACCAAAAGTGGAAGCTTTTAGTTAACGCGGTTGATGTAGTCGAACATTTTCGCCATCCAACCGATTAAGTACCGAACGTACGGCACCTCCGCGTTCAACACACATTCAGCTCGATGACATCCCTCGTACTCTTGATCCAGTTGAGGCCGAGGGAGAGTTTCTTCAGCACGACGGTGTGGCGACAGTGATGATGAAGTTGCCGGCGTAGGGCTTCGCCTAAGCACTACGACGATATGACCGAGGTGTGTAACTGTGGAAGGGGGCACCGCACACGGCTAAGACAAATCTTGGAGTGCCTTTGGGGTGCCCCCTGCCCACGTATATAAAGGAGGGAGGAAGAGGAGGCTGTCCTAGAGGGGGCGCGCCAAAGGGGGGAGTCCTACTTGGACTCCCGGTCCAAGTAGGATTCGGCCCCCCCTTTCCTATTCCAACTAGGAGAAGGAAGGGAAGGAGGAAGAGGGGAGAAGGAAGGAGGGGGTGCCTCCCCCTCCTAGTCCAATTCGGACCAGCCCATGGGCGGGGGCGACCACCCCTTGAGGCCCTACTCTCCTTTCCCGTATGGCCCATGAAGGCCCACTACTTCCCCCGCGAATTCCCGTAACTCCCCGGTACTCCGAAAAATACCTGAATCACTTGGAACCTTTCCGATGGCCGAATATAGCCTTCCAATATATCGATCTTTACGTCTCGGCCATTTAGAGGCTCCTCGTCGCGTGTGTGATCTCATCCGGGACTAAGAACAAACTTCGGTCATCAAAACACATAACTCATAATACAAATCGTCATCAAACGTTAAGCGTGCGGACCCTACGGGTTCGAGAACTATGTAGACATGACCGAGACATATCTCCGGTCAATAACCAATAGAGAAACCTGGATGCTCATATTGGCTCCCACATATTCTACGAAGATCTTTATCGGTCAAACCGCACAACAACATACGTTGTTCCCTTTGTCATCGGTATGTTACTTGCCCGATATTCGATCGTCGGTATCATCATACCTAGTTCAATCTCGTTACCAGCAAGTCTCTTTACTCTTTTCATAATGTATCATCCCACAACTAACTCATTAGTCACATTGCTTGCAAGGCTTATAGTGATGTGCATTACCGAGAGGTCCCAGAGATACCTCTCCGATACACGGAGTGACAAATCCTTATCTCGATCTATGCCAACCCAACAAACACCTTCGGAGACACCTGTAGAGCATCTTTATAATCACCCATTTACATTGTGATGCTTGATAGCATACAAGGTGTTCCTCCGGTATTCGGGAGTTGCATAATCTCATAGTTTGAGGAATATGTATAAGTCATGAAGAGAGCAGTAGCAATGAAACTATAACGATCATAATGCTAAGCTAACGGATGGGTCATGTACATCACATCATTCTCCTAATGATTTGATCCCGTTCATCATATGACAACACATGTCTATGGTTAGGAAACATAACCATCTTTGATGAACGAGCTAGTCAAGTAGAGGCATACTAGGCACAATATGGTTTGTCTACGTATTCACACATGTACTAAGTTTCTAGTTAATACAATTCTAGCATGAATAATAAACATTTATCATGAAATAAGGAAATAAATAATAACTTTATTATTGCCCTACTTTATCATGAAATAAGGAAATAAATAATAACTTTATTATTGCCTCTAGGGCATATTTCCTTCAGTCTCCCACTTGCACTAGAGGTAATAATCTAGTTCACAACGCCATGTGATTTAACACCAATAGTTCAGATCTGTATGTGACCAACACCCAAAGGGTTTACTAGAGTCAATAATCTAGTTCACATCGCTATGTGATTAACACCCAAAGAGTACTAAGGTGTGATCATGTTTTGCTTGTGCGAGAAGTTTAGTCAACGGGTCTGTCAAATTCAGAGCCGTATGTATTTTGCAGATATTCTATGTCTACAATGCTCTGCATGGAGCTACTCTAGCTAATTTCTCCCACTTTCAATATGTATCCAGATTCAGATTTAGAGTCATCTGGATTGGTGTAAAAACTTGCATCAACATAACTCTTTATGACGAACTCTTTATCACCTCCATAACCGAGAAATATTTCCTTAGTCCTCACTAAGGATAATTTTGACCGCTGTCCAGTGATCTACTCTTAGATCACTATTGTACCCCCTTGCCAAATTCATGGCAAGGTGCACAATAGGTCTGGTACACGGCACATCATACTTTATAGAACCTATGACTGTCGCATAGGGAATGACTTTCATTCTCTTTCTATCTTCTATTGTGGTCGGGTTTTGAGTCTTACTCAACTTTACACCTTGTAATACAGGCAAGAACTTCTTCTTTGACTGATCCATTTTGAAGTCTTTCAAAAAAAATCAAGGTATGTATTCATTGAAAAATCTTATCAAGCGTCTTGATCTATCTCTATAGATCTTGATGCCCAATATATAAGCAACTTCACCGAGGTCTTTCATAGAAAAAACTCTTATTCAGGTATCCCTTTATGCTATCCAGAAATTCTATATCATTTCCAATCAACAATATGTCATCCACATATAATATCATAAATGCTATAGAGCTCCCACTCACTTTCTCGTAAAGCAAGTCTGTATAAAACTATATGCTCTGATCAACTCATCAAAGCATATATTCCAACTCCGAGATGCTTGCACCAGTCCATAGATGGATCGCTGGAGCTTGCACACCTTGTTAGTACCTTTAGGATTGACAAAACCTTCTGGTTGCATCATATACAACTCTTCTTTAAGAAATATCCATTTAAGGAATGCAGTTTTGACATCCATTTGCCAGATTTCATAAAATATGGCAACTACTAACATGATTCGGACGGATTTAAGCATCGCTACAGTTGAGAAAATCTCATTGTAGTCAACACCTTGAACTTGTCGAAAACCTTTTGCGACAAGTCAAGCTTTGTAGATAGTAACACTACTATCAATATCCGTCTTCCTCTTGAAGATCCATTTATTTAATATGGTATGCCAATCATCGGGCAAGTCTACCAAAGTCCACACTTTGTTCTCATACATGGATCCCATCTCAGATTTTATGGCCTCAAGCCATTTCGCGGAATATGGGCTCATCATTGCTTCCTCATAGTTCGTAGGTTCATCATGGTCTAGTAACTTGACTTCCAGAATAGGATTGTCGTACCACTCTGGTGCAGACCGTACTCTGGAAGACCTACGAGGTTCTGTAGTAACTTGATCTAAAGTTTCATGATCACCATCATTAGCTTCCTCACTAATTGGTGTAAGAATCACCGGAACTGATTTCTGTGATGAACTACTTTCCAATTCGGGAGAAGGTAAGATTACCTCATCAAGATCTACTTTCCTCCCACTCACTTCTTTCGAGAGAAACTCCTTCTCTAAAAAGGATCCATTCTTAGCAACGAATATCTTGCCTTCGTATCTGTGATAGAAGGTGTACCCAACAGTTTCCTTTGGGTATTCTATGAATATGCGCTTCTCCGATCTGGGTTCGAGCTTATCAGGTTGAAGCTTTTTCACATAAGCATCGCAGCCCCAAACTTTAAGAAACGACAACTTTAGTTTCTTGCCAACCCACAATTCATAAGGCGTCGTCTCAATGGATTTTGATGGTGCCCTATTTAAAGTGAATGCAGTTGTATCTAATGCATAACCTCAAAACGATAGTGTGACGCCCCCGATTCAATCGTACACTAAACATGCACGCAAATGTGTACGATCAAGATCAGGGGCTCACGGGAAGATATCACAACACAACTCTAAAACATAAATAAGCCATACAAGCATCATAATACAAGCCAGGGGCCTCGGGGGCTCGAATACAAGTGCTCGATCATAGACGAGTCAGCGGAAGCAACAATATCTGAGTACAGACATAAGTTAAACAAGTTTGCCTTAAGAAGGCTAGCACAAACTGGGATACAGATCGAAAGAGGCGCAGGCCTCCTGCCTGGGATCCTCCTAAACTACTCCTGGTCGTCGTCAGCGGGCTGCACATAGTAGTAGGCACCTCCAGCATAGTAGGAGTCGTCGTCGAAGGTGGCGTCTGGCTCCTGGACTCCAGCATCTGGTTGCGACAACCAGAAAGAAAGGAAAGGCGGAAAGGGGGGAAGAAAGCAACCGTGAGTACTCATCCAAAGTACTCGCAAGCAAGGAACTACACTACATATGCATGGGTATATGTGTAAGGAGGCCATATCAGTGGACTGAACTGCAGAATGCCAGAATAAGAGGGGGATAGCTAGTCCTATCGAAGACTACGCTTCTGGCAGCCTCCGTCTCGCAGCATGTAGAAGAGAGTAGATTGAAGTCCTCCAAGTAGCATCTCCAAGTAGCATCTCCAAGTAGCATCGCATAGCATAATCCTACCCGGTGATCCTCCCCTCGTCGCCCTGTGGAAAAGCGATCACCGGGTTGTCTGTGGAACTTGGAAGGGTGTGTTTTATTAAGTATCCGGTTCTAGTTGTCATAAGGTCAAGGTACAATTCCAAGTCGTCCTGTTACCGAAGATCACGGCTATTCGAATAGATTAACTTCCCTGCAGGGGTGCACCAACTTACCCAACATGCTTGATCCCATTTGGCTAGACACACTTTCCTGGGTCATGCCCGGCCGTGGAAAATCAACACGTCGCAGCCCCACCTAGGCTCAACAGAGAGGTCAGCACGCCGGTCTAAACCTAGGCGCCCAGGGGTCTGGGCCCATCACCCTGAACACACATGCACGTTGCGAGGGCGGCCGAAAGCAGACCTAGCCTAGTGGCATTCCAGTCCAATTCGGCGCGCGCCACTCAGTCGCTGACGTCACGAAGTGCTTCGGCTGATACCAGAACGCCGAGTGCCCATATCTTTCCCACGTAGTTGGTTAGTGCGTATAGGCTCGTAGCCAACTCAGATCAAATACCAAGATCTCGTTAAGCGTGTTAAATATCCGCGAACGCCGAACAGGGCCAGGCCCACCTCTCTCCTAGGCGGTCTCAACCTGCCTTGTCGCTCCGCCACAAAGATCCACTCGCGGGTGCTCCACCAGCCGACCCGTCTTTGGTCACCACATGTATCATGTATAACGTATATAGTATATACCCGTGATCACCTCCCGAGTGATCACGGCCCGATAGTATAGCACAGCAGACGGACAAGAATGTAGGGCCACAGATGAAAAATACTAGCATCCTATACTAAGCATGTAGGATTGCAGGTAAAGGTAACAACAGTAGTAGCAAGGACAGGCTATGCAGCAGTATAGGATTAACTGAAAGCAGTAACATGCTACACTACTCTAATGCAAGCAGTATAGAGTAGAATAGGCGATATCTGGTGATCAAGGGGGGGCTTGCCTGGTTGCTCTGGCAAGAGAGAGGGGTCGTCAACTCCGTAGTCGAACTGGGCAGCAGCAGCGTCGGTCTCGTAGTCTACCGGAGAGAAGAGGGGGAGGAAACAATGAATACCATGTAAACAGATGCATATCGATGCATGACATGACAAGTAACGATGCTAGGTGTGCCCTAACGCGGTAGGAGGTGATACCGATGAAGGGGGAAGACATCCGGGAAAGTATTCCCGGTGTTCCGTGTTTTCGGGAAGAGGAGTCGGAGGGGAAAAGTTGTGAGTTCGATAGGTTAGGGGTGTGTGGCGGGCGAACAGGTTGCGTATCCGGAATCGTCTCGTCGTTCTGAGCAACTTTCATGTTGAAAATATTTTAATCCGAGTTACGGATTAAAAGATATGATTTTCTAAAGATTTTATTAATTTCTAGAATTTAGTTAATTATTTAATTAATTCAGAAAACAGATTAATGACATCAGCATGATGTCATGCTGACATCAGCAGTCAACAGAGTTGACTTGGTCAACCTGACAGGTGGGTCCAGTGGGACCTACCTGTCATACACTGTTTAGGTTAATTACAGATTAGCTAATTTAATTACTATTTAATTAACCTAACTAGTTAATTAAATTAATTTAAACCGGATTAATTAACTTAATTAATTCATTAGATAATTAATTAATTAATAATTAATTTTATTAAATCATTTTTATTTTTATTTATTATTTTTATTTTTAATTCTCTTTTTTAAGGGGGGTGGGGCCCGTTTGTCTGTGGCACAGAGGCCTAGCGGGCGGGGCGCTAGCGGGTGGAGTCGGCGCGGGCGTCGGGCGCTAGCGCCTAGCCCGATTGGGCGCTGCGGATCCTGGTCGCCGGCCACGGCAGGGGCGCCGGAGCAGGGGGAGGCCGATGTCCGGGGGCGGGGCAGAGGGGCGAGAGCAAGAGGCGCAGCCTGGCGCCGGTGCGGGGTTGCACGAGAGGGCCGTCAGCGGCTAGTGGGTGGCCGGGGTGCTGGGAGGCGGGGATGGCGGCGACCCTGGCCGGTGCGGCCAGGTGCCGGCGACGCGGATAGGCGGCTAAGGCGGCCGGTTGCGAGGCGAGGCCACGGTGAGAAGGGCGAAGGCTTGCGTCGCCCGGAACTCGGGCGTACGGTGGAAGGGAAGGAGGCGAGGCTCACATCGAGGAGCAGGGACGGGGCAACGGGGCTCATGGGGGTTGATGGGGACGCCGACGAAGAGGAAGAAGGCCGGCGGGGATGAGGCGCCGGCGAGGTAGCGACGGTGGGGCGGCGAGCGGCGGCCTCCGGGGTCGGGGAGGTGACGAGGCGGGGAGGTCGTCGGCTCCAAGGCGACGTCGAGGTGCAGGCGATGGAGACGGCGTGGCGGGCGGCAGGGCCCCGGCGAGTGGCGCGGGTCGGTGACG
>NC_041393.1:225353829-225361553 GCF_002162155.2 Triticum dicoccoides | reverse complement strand
GGAGCGGGGGCCGACCTGGGCCGGCCTGGTTGGCCCGATGGCCAGCTGGGCCGCGGTCCAGCAGGGGGGGGGGGCTTCTCCTCCTTTTTTTCTGTTTTAAATCATTCTAAATTATTTAGGCCTTTTATAAAAAATGTTCTTACCTCACCACAATTACCTTTGTAATATTTGACAACCACCGAACATTTTAGTTTTAATTTTGAAAACTTTTGCCGCTTGACATTTGTTTGAATTTGAAATTGACGCGGTTTGAACTAACGGACGTTTAGCAACAGTAATCGGGATGACGTGGCATGATTAGCGAGGAATTACTGTAGCATGATTATCCGGGCGTTACAAATCTCCTCCAGTACAAGAAATCTCGTCCTGAGATTTAGGAGGTAGAAGGAAACAGTGCGGGGTATTCATCACGCAGGCGATCCTCGCGTTCTCAGGTGGCTTCATCTTCAGAATGGTGCGACCACTGGACTTTGAGGAACTTGATCGCCTTCTGACGTGTGCAGCGTTCAGCTTGGTCGAGAATGCGGACCGGATGCTCTTTATAGGAGAGGTCCTGTTGCAATTCGAGCACTTCATGATCTACTGCTCGGATTGGGTCCTTGAAGCAGCGTCGGAGTTGTGACACGTGGAACACATGATGAACCTGAGAAAGGTTTGGCGGCAGTTCCAGTTGATATGCCACTTTTCCACGCCTTTCCAGAATAGTGAATGGGCCAATATAGCGAGGAGCTAGCTTGCCCTTGATCCCGAAGTGGTGAGAACCCTTCATTGGTGTAACGCGAAGATAGGCCTTTTCGCCAGGTTGATAGACCATGTCTTTATGATGACGGTCATAATTACTCTTTTGACGAGACTGAGCAGTCTTGAGATTCTCGCGAATAATGCGGACTTGTTCTTCGGCATGTTGGATAATGTCCGGACCGAAGAGTGGACGTTCCCCAGTTTCTGACCAGTTCAGAGGGGTTCGGCACTTTCGTCCATATAACACTTCGAAGGGGGCCATCTTCAGACTAGCTTGATAGCTATTATTATAAGAGAACTCAGCATACGGGAGAGATTCCTCCCATTTCTTGCCGAAGGAAATAACACAAGCTCGAAGCATGTCTTCGAGAACTTGGTTGACACGTTCAACTTGCCCTTGTGACTGCGGATGAAACGCAGTACTGAAAGATAAGTGAGTCCCCATAGCTTCTTGGAAACTTGCCCAGAATCTGGAAGTGAATAAGCTGCCACGGTCCGAACTGATAACTAGTGGAATACCGTGAAGTGAAACAATTCTAGACATATAGAGAGTTGCAAGCTGACTAGCAGTGATCGTTTCCTTGACCGACAGAAAATGTGCAACTTTAGAAAGCCGGTCAATGACGACAAGAATAGCATCATTACCTTTCTGCGACTTGGGAAATCCAGTGACGAAGTCCATTTCAACATGGTACCATTTCCATTCAGGAATAGAGATAGGTTGCAGAGTTCCAGCAGGCCTTGGATGTTCTGCTTTGATACGATAGCAAACGTCAAATTCAGCAACATAACGAGCAATGTCTCGCTTCATATTAGACCACCAGAATCTCTGACGAATGTCTTGGTACATCTTGGTGCTACCGAGATGAATAGACAAAGGCGTATCATGAGCTTCTTTCATAACCTTTGGAGTCAGATTCGGGTTTTCCCTCTTACTCGGTACCACTAGGCGACCTTTGAAGAATAGGGTGCCTGCATCATCCACAGTGAAGAATGAGGGCTTTCCTTCTGCGAGATAAAGTTTAATCCTCTCGACTTCATCGTCACATTTCTGTATCCATTTGATGGTGTCCACAAGATCTGGTTTCGCAATCAGGGTATTGAGAGAACCCCTGGAAACAACATGGAGGTTCATCTTGCGTAACTCCGGAGGAGGGGGAGCGAGTGCACCCGGAGGAACAATATGGAGGTTCAGCTTTCTGAACTCTTCAACGAGTGAGGGGTGAACTTTGTGAACCTGGAGGTGGTTGCAGTAAGACTTGCGGCTCAAGGCATCAGCCATTACATTAGCCTTGCTTGGTGTATAGGAAATACCCAAATCAAAGTCTGCAACAGTCTCCATCCATCTCTGCTGACGGAGGTTCAGGTCTGGCTGAGTAAACAGATACTTCAGACTTTGGTGGTCAGTGAAGATCTCGCAACGATTACCGAGAAGGTAATGTTGCCACTGCTTCAGTGCATGAATGACAGCAGCAAGTTCGAGGTCGTGAACTGGGTAGTTCTCTTCGTGAGGGCGCAATTGTCACGAGGCATAAGCAACCACTTTGCGCTCTTGCATTAGGACATAGCCTAATCCTTGACGGGAAGCGTCGCAGTAAATGACGAAGTCCTTCTTAGTATCAGGAGGAGCTAGTACTGGGGCAGAAGTCAACTTGTCTTTGAGTGCCTGGAAACTTTCCTGACATTTATCTGTCCATTGGAACTTGACACCCTTATGCAACAGGTTAGTCAGAGGCCTGGCAATCTTGGAGAAGTTCTCGACGAATCGACGGCAATAGCTGGCGAGACCGAGAAAACTTCTAACTTGCTTGACATTCTTCGGAGGAGTCCAATCGAGAATAGCCCGAACTCGTTCAGGGTTGACGGCAATACCATCCTTAGAGATGACATGCCCGAGATAGGTTACTTCGGGAAGCCAGAATTCACATTTGGAGAACTTGGCATAAAGTTGATGCTCTCGTAGCTTTTCCAACACAAGACGAAGATGTTCAGTATGTTCTTCTTCATTCTTGGAAAATATCAGGATATCATCCAGATAAACCACGACGAACTTGTCGAGGTAATCCATGAATATATAGTTCATCAGTCAAGAGAAGGTGGCTGGAGCATTGGTTAAGCCGAAAGACATGCCGGTGTACTCGTATGAACCATAACGAGTCACGAATGCGGTCTTTGGGATATCCTCTTCGCGAACACGGATCTGGTGGTAACCCAACCTCAAGTCGAGTTTAGAGAACACTGATGAACCAGCCAGTTGATCATACAGATCATTTATCCGAGGAAGAGGATACTTATTCTGAATGGTAGCTTGGTTTATAGGACGGTAGTCTTGGACCAATCGATTTGTCCCATCCTTCTTCTTGACAAAGAGAGAAGGTGCTCCCCAGGGAGAGCAACTTGGGAGAATGAAACCACTGCGAAGAGACTTGTCGATTTCCTCCTTGAGCTCAAGGAGTTCATGCGGCGGCATCTTGTAGGGTCGCTTGGCTATAGGAGTGGTGCCTGGTTTCAAATCGATGACGAATTCGACAGCTCTAGCAGGGGGAATCCCAGGAAGTTCTTCAGGAAAGACGTCGAGGAATTCACGCACGACGGGAATGTTTGCATTCTCTAGCACGGTGCTAGAGAATGCAATCAGAACCACTCCCAATGATTGCATTCTCTAGCACGGTGCCCTGGTTGACCACACCTGAAGCACAAGCCATTATTGGGAGTGGGAACAGGAGCTTGGGGTGGTGGAGCTGGAAGCTTTGGCTGCCTAGTTGGAGTAGGCAGATGAGGTGCAGCATAGCTCTGCCTTGGAGCAGGTGCATTTGGCTGGTACATGCTGTTGGGAATCCATATCTTGCGCTTCTGCGAGGACGGGCCCGAAGATGAGCCCGTGTCATGGTTGCGCCTGTTAGAGCTCTGGTATTCCTGCAGACCAGTTTCGACATTGATAGCCTTGTTCACCAAGGTGGCGAAATCAGCAAAGTCGTGCACTAGAAGTGCGAGCTTGATGTCAGCTTGAAGGCCGTCACGGAACTTATCCTATCTGCGTGCATCAGTTGCAATGTCCTCTTCAGCATAGCGAGACAAGTCCAGGAACTCTCGCTGATAAGCTTCAACAGTCTTGTTGCCTTGGGTGAGGTTGCGGAACTCACGCTTCTTCCGGTCCATGACTCCTTGAGGGATGAAGCGGGCACGGAAAGTAGCTTGGAAGTCTGGCCAGGTGATGATTGTTCCAGCTAGCTGAGTACGCCTGTGGCTGTCCCACCATTGAGCTGCGGGTCCCTTCAGGAAGAAGGAAGCAAAGGTGACATAGCTGGCAGGGGCTACATCAGCAGACTCCATCTCATAGGTGATGTCATGGAGCCAGTCATCAGCATCCAGCGGCTGGGTTGAGCTGCGGTACACACTTGGGTTGAGGCGTATGAAATCCTGCAGAGTTGTTGTGTTTGGCTGTTGGTTCATATTGGGGCGAGGAAACTGAGCCATCATGTTCTCCATGAACTGGCGATTCATCTCAAGCTGTTGGATCATACCAGCCATGTACTCAGGCGGTTGTGGGAAGTTGCCACCACGACCATGACCAGCTGGTCTAACCATCCTGCTAATATATAACAGGGGTAGTTCAGCATTTGAGAAATTTGCAAAGGACAAGAATCATTCATGATCAAACATGCATGATGAAAGCAGCACGGTAGAAACTACATAGTAGTCGGCATAACTTACAAAAGGGATCATGCATAGAGTTCGGTACACAGAGTTCAGTACATAGACTAAGACATCATAGGCGGCATGCAGGCTCGCTGCAAATGCATCTAACACCAACAAGCAAGCCTACATCAGTCCCACGCGGTACTGCGGAGGTAGCTGTAGCCTGAAAGCTGGTAGTGCGGCAGTGGATAGTCCTCCACATCAGTGGCCTGGGGGCCACGGATACTCTGGTGCAGAACCCGACGCTCAGGTGGTAGAAGAGGACCCAATGCGGGAGAGTAGCCTCCCACATCTGGCCATCCGACACCCTGGGGCATCACGGTCCTGGCTGGGTAGATCGCAGAACGCGGCAGCTCGCTAGATCGGACAAAGGGGTGCAACAGCGTCAGAGCACGGTAAAGGTGCTGACGGGTGGTGTACAACTCATGGCGAAGAGCTCGGTTAGCTCGATCCATCCCATCAGCATGCAGAACAAAGTTCTGATGGTAGAAGGGCTCTCGGGTGACAGTGGAGTAGGCAGCAGTGTAGTAACCCTCCGCACCAACATCAGATGCGATAGCAATGTGCCTGAAGGGGGAGGAGTCCAACTCCTGATACTCTCCACGAAGACGTGTCAGAGCAGCATAAGCAGCATCGTGGACTGCCATATCGATAGTCACCCCAACACCATGTGCGGCGTGCAGCACAGTAGTGGAGTCATACTCCCGAGAGTAGAGGTGGACGATGGCACGGTACTGCTCCTGGTTAAAGTCCTGGTACTCCTCAGAGACGGTGTACTCAGGGTGCCAGCGATAACCCAGATAGGTCATCATCTCTGCTAGCACCTCAGGTGATCCCGAGGCACCAATGGCCATCGTGTGGTGCACGACCTGCCTCGTGGGTTCCATCTGAAAACAAAGATGTTTCAAAGGAGTCAATGACAGTGTGGAAATTGTCCAAAATACTATTCTAAAGAATAACTATGGCTTTATCCAACTTTGGGGTGAATGTGGTCACGGGATCCTAGTGTTAGTTAGTAAATTCATTTAACCCGAGTAGAAGAAGAGAGTTCAGAGTCCCAGAGTAAAGGTCGAGGAGTAAAAGATCCTGGTACCACCCGATGGCGACGTGGGCCCGTAAGGCAACAACCATGTTAGTAAAAGTTTTTGCAATGTCTAGACTCGACTTCGGCCAAGGAGTGTGGAAGGGGGATTCCTACAGGCAGTCGGCTCTGATACCAACTTGTGACGCCCCCGATTCAATCGTACACTAAACATGCACGCAAATGTGTACGATCAAGATCAGGGGCTCACGGGAAGATATCACAACACAACTCTAAAACATAAATAAGCCATACAAGCATCATAATACAAGCCAGGGGCCTCGAGGGCTCGAATACAAGTGCTCGATCATAGACGAGTCAGCGGAAGCAACAATATCTGAGTACAGACATAAGTTAAACAAGTTTGCCTTAAGAAGGCTAGCACAAACTGGGATACAGATTGAAAGAGGCGCAGGCCTCCTGCCTGGGATCCTCCTAAACTACTCCTGGTCGTCGTCAGCGGGCTGCACGTAGTAGTAGGCACCTCCAGCGTAGTAGGAGTCGTCGTCGAAGGTGGCGTCTGGCTCCTGGACTCCAGCATCTGGTTGCGACAACCAGAAAGAAAGGAAAGGCGGAAAGGGGGGAAGAAAGCAACCGTGAGTACTCATCCAAAGTACTCGCAAGCAAGGAACTACACTACATATGCATGGGTATATGTGTAAGGAGGCCATATCAGTGGACTGAACTGCAGAATGCCAGAATAAGAGGGGGATAGCTAGTCCTATCGAAGACTACGCTTCTGGCAGCCTCCGTCTCGCAGCATGTAGAAGAGAGTAGATTGAAGTCCTCCAAGTAGCATCTCCAAGTAGCATCTCCAAGTAGCATCTCCAAGTAGCATCGCATAGCATAATCCTACCCGGCGATCCTCCCCTCGTCGCCCTGTGGAAAAGCGATCACCGGGTTGTCTGTGGAACTTGGAAGGGTGTGTTTTATTAAGTATCCGGTTCTAGTTGTCATAAGGTCAAGGTACAATTCCAAGTCGTCCTGTTACCGAAGATCACGGCTATTCGAATAGATTAACTTCCCTGCAGGGGTGCACCAACTTACCCAACATGCTTGATCCCATTTGGCTGGACACACTTTCCTAGGTCATGCCCGGCCGCGGAAAATCAACACGTCGCAGCCCCACCTAGGCTCAACAGAGAGGTCAGCACGCCGGTCTAAACCTAGGCGCCCAGGGGTCTGGGCCCATCACCCTGAACACACCTGCACGTTGCGAGGGCGGCCGAAAGCAGACCTAGCCTAGTGGCGTTCCAGTCCAATTCGGCGTGCTCCGCTCAGTCGCTGACGTCACGAAGTGCTTCGGCTGATACCACGACGCCGAGTGCCCATATCTTTCCCATGTAGTTGGTTAGTGCGTATAGGCTCGTAGCCAACTCAGATCAAATACCAAGATCTCGTTAAGCGTGTTAAATATCCGCGAACGCCGAACAGGGCCAGGCCCACCTCTCTCCTAGGCGGTCTCAACCTGCCCTGTCGCTCCGCCACAAAGATCCACTCGCGGGTGCTCCACCAGTCGACCCGTCTTTGGTCACCACATGTATCATGTATAACGTATATAGTATATACCCGTGATCACCTCCCGAGTGATCACGGCCCGATAGTATAGCACAGCAGACGGACAAGAATGTAGGGCCACAGATGAAAAATACTAGCATCCTATACTGAGCATGTAGGATTGCAGGTAAAGGTAACAACAGTATGTCATATCCCTAGTTCTGGTATGCTCTGAGCTAGCTAGTCATGTGTTGCATCATGTTTATTTCCTCTTAAACTTGAAATGAGGAAAGTGAAAGCCTCAGAAATCAATTTAAAAGAGGGGCAAAACCCTTAAAATTGCATTCATTGTTTCCAACATGCCTTCATAAATGTTTGATAATTTTGGCAAGGCTTTGAAGACCAAACCAAAAATAGTGAACATTTATGTGGAATATTTTGGGCACTGAAATTAAATCATTATTGTATTTGAATCTGGAATTATATTCATAATATATGGGATATATTTTCAGATAACTTTGAAATGTTTTATGTGCTGTTGGAAAAGTCCATCTAGCAACATAAATTATTCAGAGGATATTTGGCACTGTTTTGAATTTGTTTAAATTTGAAAACAGTGGCAAAGAAAAAAAAAGAAAAAAAAACAGAAGAAATAAAACAGAGACAGAAACTTACCTAACCTCACCTCCGGCCCGGCTTCTGTGTA
>NC_041393.1:225338977-225349342 GCF_002162155.2 Triticum dicoccoides | reverse complement strand
TCTACCTTTCTGCATGGGTTATCCGGAAGAAATATGTTGAACTTGGTTCGACATACTAATCTATGCATCCACAACTCAGAAAGTTATATGTTCCTTTGAGTTGTTCTCTTTAGTTGCATTCTGACCCTCGTCTATCAATTGATAGTCAAGAGTATGCGTGCGTTCGTTCATCGATGCCTATGACTCTTGTGGTCTGTCAAGCCATTCTATTCCGGAATGACTAGGAGAAACAAACTCCAGTACCTCTTCCATATCTAGGATTGGGTCAAAGTAGTTGTATTCCGCAGATCAAATGCCAATCCAGCTTTTGGTTCTGCTCTACCTTGGAGTATTACATATTTTATATCGAGATTGTTATAGGAATTGCACACCATCCCATGAACTCTTGGTACAGTGACACTTCTTGCCATCACTGTTCATTCCTCGGCCCTCGTATTGATGCAACCGGAATACCGACAAATGAATTGTGATGTGTGAAATCAATACTGCTAGCAACTCTGTTGCTTGGTAGTTAAAGGATAATAATTTCATTCTTAGTATGTTGGTTTTCGAATCATCCTTCTAAGACTGATCGTGCTACCTAGTCCTTATTTCTGGTGCACTCTCCGATCAGTGAGTTAGGATAGTGCCAATCCTTGCTTATTTGATCATATCGTCTTGCCCTGGAAAGTAAGATTGTTCCCGAGCTTAGTAACATATCGGTGGTTCGTGATTTTCCAAATATCTTCTCGGAAGTATCACCAGGTCGTCACCTGACCGTTATGTTGAGCCCGTGATCAAGTTGGTTTCTTAAGAACCACCTTCTTTCCAAGAATCGGTGTTAGATATCCCTGAGCTAGTTGGTTAAGCTGGACAACAACTTGGAGAGTTGGAAGATAAAAGCTTGTCTGACTTAGTTCGTTCCAAAGGGATATTCTTGTGTAGTGTGTGTTGAAGAAAGATGATATCTTCATCGATTGGTCCCTGTGATCAGTTGTTGGACCTATTGTCTTATCAATCCTTTGATTTGAGTGTTGGCCATCGTCAAATCAAATCAGTACCAACGATGCTCGTAATGTTGTCTTATTCGTGGTTGATCCCTCGAGCATACACCATTATATCTTTTGGGTCTGACCAATGCTATCACTTGTCCACTTAACTATGGAATTCCTTTTAAAAGGAAACCCAGATGAATTGTTGTTGTGCCCATTGACAACATCCTTGTCTTCTCCATAATTTTGCTGAACATTAAGCTAGTGTTGGAAACCTTTGAAAGCATTTGTTCATGCTAGCTCATGAAGCATATGTTTGGATGAAGGTAGTGACTTCCTTTAATTCATGTGCATCTGATGCAAGTTGCCGCCGTGGATTCGAGAAAGTCAATGTTGCTTTCTTTGGAATCATTCCAAATCAGTCATGCACACGTGCGAAGAATGCTGTGGTTTGAAGACTTGCAACCTTCAATCTA
Source organism: Triticum dicoccoides (assembly GCF_002162155.2). NCBI lineage: Eukaryota > Viridiplantae > Streptophyta > Magnoliopsida > Poales > Poaceae > Triticum > Triticum dicoccoides. The sequence goes on along the minus strand of NC_041393.1, from coordinate 225,347,895 downwards.
TATGTATCCCTAGCACACCAAGCCACTGATTGATTTGTTCAAGGAGAAGGAGTTCCTTCATAAGAGCTAATCCGGACTTATGAAAGAACTTCGATACCCTCGTTGATGGTTCCCCCTCCTGAACTCGGTACTGTTTTATTATAAGACTACCACGTGGTCATGCTTGTCTGGGACAACGTGTTCACATGTTTGTAGCAGAACCAGCTCATGTTTTGGAGCTTGCTATCGTAGTTCATCTCCCGAGAATCCCGCAACGTCATCTCGTCGATTTGTGTTGCAAACTTTCATTTTTCTTCCTAAGACTCGATGAGCCTGGAATATCCTAACACCAACCAGAGCTGAATCTCAGGCAGATATGATGGTTGGAACATTTCCCTAAGAACTATAATATTGGTCTCTCGATAACCGGTAAGGTGGATGTCGTGGCCAACACACCCATCCGGTAGACCTATTATTATAGTATCTTGTTTGAGGAAGTTGGCCACCCCCCCATAGGGATTTCGTAGGATTTACTCCCTAGTTGCCCCTATGGATTTTTTGTGTTCCCGAAGTCCGACCTTTTACTTGATGTTTTAGATATCAAACCATATCTATGAATGGGTTATACTAGCACATCAAGGAGAACATTAGAAGCGGAGTGCTAAATGTCTCTCGGTCGATCATCCAGATTTTATTTGCTTGGCCTCGCTAAGGTGAAATATGAGAAAGTGTTATCCTCCTTCGCATCTGCATCGTCCATCGCTATTCATCATGGTAGTATGTTGTGTTGCCGGACCCTTGACACGGATGTTGGTAAAACCTTGATGAATATGGAAATGCTCAAAGTTCTTGAGAGCACGCACAAGCGTTACGTGTTATCATCGGCTCTAACTGGGATTACTCTCAGTTTCCTCGGCAATGCTATGACCTCTTCAAACAGTGAATTCACTCCCTATTGTTGGGTTCTTCCCTAGTTACCAGAATCATTCCTAGCATTTGCATTTTGTTCCTAGCTTGCACCGCTAATGTGCCATTCTACCATGGGTCTCTTCCATTTCCGGTGATAAGAAAATTCATCCATTACGTTGTCTTCAACAAGGTAATCCACATCATCCAAGTCCGAGTATGCCATCCTACCGACCCCCTCCAAACGATCGCTCGAGAATTGCCTTAGGCTGGTTTAAAGAGTTTCAATGATCTCTGAATCAAAAGTAATTCTTTTTGCCACTTAAGGGGATATCTCTACGAGTCACCTTCCCTAAGGTGTATCGTTATGGTATCATGGCAACTCAACTCCTCGCTACGTTGACAATCGTTTACCACCTTCTTAGGTATGAAATTGTTGTCTACCTAGTGAACCTTCGTCATCCGTTTCTTCCACCCCTATTGATGTGTATCTCGTGTCTCAACCCGAAAGATGGTTCTATGTCTCATTCCGTAAGTTAATCTTGAGTTGTTCGATCTTCGAGGAGATCGACCCTTCTAGAGTCTCCTTCTTCCCTCCATGTCATGTTGACAGGATTTCTCAGAGCAAGACTTCAAGACAATAATGATGAATGAATCAACGTTCAACTGAAGTGCACCCTGGATCGTGAAGATTATACTAGTTTGCGTTTCCCCTTCACCTTACCCTACGCTTGAATCTCGAGACGAGATTCTTGTTTAGTGGGGGTGAGTTGTCACATCCCTAGCTTCTGGTGCTGTCTGGTGTGTGCATCATGTTTAAATTCAAATGAAATTTGAATTGAGGAATTTTCAAAAGCCTCAGGAAACCTCTAAAAATAACCAACAATTAAATCTTCTCAAATGTGTCCAAGAAAATGTTCCTGTTATTCCATGGAAATATTGGTAAGAGGTAAAATTTAAACCAATATTTTTGGAGTCACAGAGATAATTATTTTGGCCATTTGAATTAATCCAATAACTATTTGCTTTGGATTTATATTTAATATATATTAAATATGACTCCAATAATTCTGGAAGTTTGTGAGTGGCTTTGTATATATTTTAGCAAGCCACATAAAAATCTATAGAATTTATTTAAATGATTTAGTTGCTAAACTAAATCAAAACAAACTACAGAAAATAGAAAAAAAGTAAAAGAGAGAGAGCAGAAGGACTTACCTGGGCCACTTACCTGTAGCCGGCCCAGCTTCTGCGCGGCCCGTTACTGTGCAGCCCAGCTGCCAGTCATCTTCCTCCCCCTCGCCCCGAAGCAGCTGCGTGCTGGACGCACGCGCGCCGACGCCGGCCACCTCCTGCTTCGCCGTGGCAGCCTCCCCGACTTCCTCGCGACGCCACGGAGACGTCCCCGACCCCCTCTCACTTCTCCCTCGCTCTCGGGACCTCCCTCCCCCTCGCTCCTCTGTTTCCCCTCCCGCGACCGAGCGGAGCTCGCCGTCATCGTCGCCGTACCCATGGCCACCGGCCACCCCTAGCCTCGCCGATGCACCCAGGAGCTCCGCCTCGACCCCCTCTTCCTCCCCACCGATCCACAGCCCTCCGGAAGCCCTGCATCGCCGCCATCGCCGTCGTCTTCTACCTCGGACCCGCCGGCCATCTTCGTCAAATTCGCCGGCTCCGGACTGTCCCCGGCTACACCGAGTTGCTCCCCGTCACCGCTATGAGCGCCCGCTTCGACTCCCCCTCTTCCCCGGCCTCTCCGCGTCCTCTAGGCCGTAGTTGCACGGACGCCGAAGCTCCACCGCCGCATATGCTCGCCGCCGCCGCCGCTACACACCGTCCCTGGCATCCCCACGGCCACCGTTGGATGCGCGCGAGTGAGGGCCTCCTCCCGGTGCCCTTCGCTCGCCTAGCCTGCTCCCTTGTGCATTGCAACGCCGCGCTCGCTCGGAGCCGAGCTCCGGCCGCCGCTTCGCTCGCCGCTGCCGACACCACAGTCCCACCCCGCACTTGCCACGGCCACCACCCGAAGCGCCGATGCAGCCGCTCTCGAACGCCACCAGCCGCGCAACCTCTCGTGGCCGGAGATGGCCAGACGAGGAGCGCCACCGCGTCTGCTTACCGCCGGCGTTTAGTCGCCGGTTTAGATGACATGGCTCGTCATTAACTGTTAACAGCCCCGCTAATTAACCCCCAGGGTCTATGACAGCGGGCCCCGCGAGCTAATTACTTCTGTTAGGACTTAAATAGTCACATAACTAGCACTGTGACACTGACCAAAGGGTCCCACAGGTCGGATTTGACCTGGATAACGCCCGTTGACTTGCTGACGTCACCGTGAAGTCATGCTGACGCAGTAGTAGGTTTTCTGGATTTAATTTAATTCTGAAAAATCCAGAAAATGCCTAAAACTTCTAAAAATCATAGAAAATTAACCGTAACTCCAAATTAAATAATTTATATATGAAAAATTATCAGAAAAATTCAAGGAATCCATCTGTACCATTTTCATGCATGTTAGAACAACTTATAGCTGCTGTTTAGCACAAATCATATAAAGGGCATTTAAATATCCACATATGGAGTTTGAATTTGAATCTTGGATTCAAACCAACTCCATTTAATCTGGTTTTAGTTGCATTAGCCCAACACACATTCATTTTGCCATGTCATGATCATGCATCATATTGTGCATTGCATTGATTGTGTTCCCTTCTGTGTTGCCGGCATTTGTCCCCTCTCGATAGACGTGATACCGATGATGTGATCGTTGACACTGATGAAGACTCAATGTTATCTTCAGAAGTGCCAGGCAAGCAAAACCCCCTTGTTCATTCCGATACAATCCTACTCTCTCGCTCCTGCTCTCTTTTACTGCATTAGGACAACAACGATTCATCTGTTACTTGCTGCGGTAGCTGAACCCCTTTATCCTTTGCATGACCTGTCATTCCACAGTAAATAGATGAAACCCACTAGCATGAGTAGGAATTGTTTGAGCCCTATTGTGCCTACTCATTCATGCTTGTTTGTCATGCCTGCTACTGCTTAGAGTTGAGTCAGGTCTGATTCATCGGGGATGAATCAGAGGCGTGTGAACATGTCCTACTGTGTGTGAGCTAAGTGTGTGAACACGATTTGGTAAAGGTAGCGGTGAGAGGCCATGTAGGAGTACATGGTGGGTTGTCTCATTGCAGCCGTCCTCAGGAACTGAGTTCTGTGTTTGTGATCCATGATTCAGCTACTACCATACATTGGGCCCTGAAATATGATCCCGCTCGACTTCTTATTCACCCTAGTCCTCTGTCCAGGAGTTGCAAGTAGTTTCTGGTGTTTGTAGCTTACTGGAGGCCGTGGACAGCGCTGACCATAGGGGTGGGCTGTGATGCGGTAGGTACGTGGCACGGTGTACCGGATGCCCGTTTGGTATCTCGGGAACCCTGTTCACATCGTTTGGGGCTGTGAGCGAAACTCCGGCCGGATCTCCTCATGGATGGAACCCGAATAGGCGATAAACCTGGACTAGAGACTTGAGTGTTTAGGTAGGTCGTGGTCTACACCCACGTCGGCTTTCGCTTGAAGTCTGCCGAGCACATGTCGTGTGCAGACGCTAAGTGGTGGAAACATGTATGAAGAAGTACACCCCTGCAGGGTTAACATCATCTATTCGAATAGCCGTGTCCGCGGTAAAGGACTTCTGGATTGCTTATATCAGTTCATAGACAAGTGAAAGTGGATACTTTAAAATGCGCAAGATAAGCGTGAGTGCTATGGATGGCGTTCTCGTAGGGAGACGGGAGCGGATCCATAGTGGTGTATTGATATGGTGAATATGTGGACTCGTGTGCGCCACCTCAAAAGAGTCGCTTGCAGTCGTAGTTTAGGATAGCCACCGAGTCAAAGCTGGCTTGCTGCAGTTAAACCCCACCATCCCCTTGTTGAAAATGATGCATATGTAGTTAGTTCTGATGTAAGTCTTGTTGGGTACATTTGTACTCACGTTTGCCTATTTTATGTTTTTGCAGAGAGACTTCAGTCTCACTAGTAGTTCCACGTGGACTTCGACGTTTAGCTTGATACCTCAGCTACGATCTTGTGCCCTCGGCAGGATCTGATAGATAGTCAGGCTTCTCAGCCTTTTTCATTTATAGATGTCTGTACTCAGACATGATAGCTTCCGCTTGTGCTTTGACTTGTATGCTCTGATTGTTGGGTCATGAGACCCATGTTTGTAATATCTCGCTCCTCGGAGCCTATTGAATAAATTACTTGAGTCGTAGAGTCATGTTGTGATGCCATGTTGTATTTGCACATATCGAGCATATTGTGTGTATGCTATTGAAATGCTTGGTATGTGTGGGATCTAACCATCTAGTTGTTTATCTTTAGTAGCCTCTCTTACCGGGAAATGTCTCCTAGTGTTTCCACCGAGCCATGGTAGCTTGCTACTGCTCCGGAACACTTAGGCTGGCCGGCATGTGTCCTTCTTCGTTCCTGTGTCTGTCCCTTCGGGGAAATGTCATGCTTTGAGTACCGGAGTCCTGTTAGCCCGCTACAGCCCGGTTTACCGGAGTCCTGCTAGCCCAGTGCTACAGCCCGGACCCACTTGCTGATGACCGACACGTTCGAAGCTGGGTCATGGATGCCTGTCCCTGTAAGTCTGTGCCACTTTGGGTTTACGACTAGTCATGTCAGCCCGGGCTCCTTATCATATGGATGCTAGCGACACTATCATATACGTGAGCCAAAAGGCGCAAACGGTCCCGGGCAAAGGTAAGGCGACACCCGTGGGGATACCGTGCGTGAGGCCGCAAAGTGATATGAGGTGTTACCGGCTAGATCGATGTGACATCGAGTCGGGGTCCTGACAGTGTTGGTATAGAGGCCATGTAGGAGTACATGGTGGGTTGTCTCATTGAAGCCGTCCTCAGGAACTGAGTTCTGTGTTTGTGATCCATGATTCAGCTACTACCATACATTGGGCCCTGAAATATGACCCCGCTCGACTTCTTATTCACCCTAGTCCTCTGTCCAGGAGTTGCAAGTAGTTTCTGGTGTTTGTAGCTTACTGGAGGCCGTGGACAGCGCTGACCGTAGGGGTGGGCTGTGATGCGGTAGGTACGTGGCACGGTGTACCGGATGCCCGTTTGGTATCTCGGGAACCCTGTTCACATCGTTTGGGGCTGTGAGCGAAACTCCGGCCGGATCTCCTCATGGATGGAACCCGAATAGGCGATAAACCTGGACTAGAGACTTGAGTGTTTAGGTAGGTCGTGGTCTACACCCACGTCGGCTTTCGCTTGAAGTCTGCCGAGCACATGCCGTGTGCAGACGCTAAGTGGTGGAAACATGTATGAAGAAGTACACCCCTGCAGGGTTAACATCATCTATTCGAATAGCCGTGTCCGCGGTAAAGGACTTCTGGGTTGCTTATATCAGTTCATAGACAAGTGAAAGTGGATACTCTAAAATACGCAAGATAAGCGTGAGTGCTATGGATGGCGTTCTCGTAGGGAGACGGGAGCGGATCCATAGTGGTGTATTGATATGGTGAATATGTGGACTCGTGTGCGCCACCTCAAAAGAGTTACTTGCAGTCGTAGTTCAGGTTAGCCACCGAGTCAAAGCTGGCTTGCTGCAGTTAAACCCCACCATCCCCTTTGTTGATACTGATGCATATGTAGATAGTTCTGATGTAAGTCTTGCTGGGTACATTTGTACTCACGTTTGCCTATTTTATGTTTTTGCAGAGAGACTTCGGTCTCGCTAGTAGTTCCACGTGGACTTCGACGTTTAGCTTGATACCTCAGCTACGATCTTGTGCCCTCGGCAGGATCTGATAGATAGTCAGGCTTCTCAGCCTTTTTCATTTATAGATGTCTGTACCCAGACATGATAGCTTCCGCTTGTGCCTTGACTTGTATGCTCTGAGTGTTGGGTCATGAGACCCATGATTGTAATATCGTGCTCCTCGGAGCCTATTGATAAACTACTTGTGTCGTAGAGTCATGTTGTGATGCTTCGTTGTATTTGCACATATCGAGCATATTGTGTGTATGCTACTGAAATGCTTGGTATGTGTGGGATCTGACCATCTAGTTGTTTATCTTTAGTAGCCTCTCTTACGGGGAAATGTCTCCTAGTGTTTCCACCGAGCCATGGTAGCTTGCTACTGCTCCGGGACACTTAGGCTGGCCGGCATGTGTCCTTCTTCGTTCCTGTGTCTGTCCCTTCGGGGAAATGTCACGCGATGAATACCGGAGTCCTGTTAGCCCGCTACAGCCCGGTTCACCGGAGTCCTGCTAGCCCAGTGCTACAGCCTGGATTCACTCGCTGATGACCGACACGTTCGATGCTGGGTCATGGATGCCTGTCCCTGTAAGTTGGTGCCACTTTGGGTTTACGACTAGCCATGTCAGCCCGGGCTCCTTATCATATGGATTCTAGCGACACTGTCATATACGTGTGCCAAAAGGCGCAAACGGTCCCGGGCAAAGGTAAGGCGACACCCGTGGGAATACCGTGCGTGAGGCCGCAAAGTGATATGAGGTGTTACATGCTAGATCGATGTGGCATTGAGTCGGGGTCCTGACAGCGTTGGTATCAGAGCTTGACTGCCTGTAGGATTACCAAGCCAAACTGGTCGAAGTTGAGTCTAGAAATTCTTTAGTTATATAAGGGAATTGATTGTGGGATGGAACGTAAGGTTCTTTTTACTCCTTATACCTCATGCCCTTCTGATCTGAGTCATCTTATCTTTCCTGCGGGGATTAAGAACTAGGCTATCTCTTCTTTCTATTAGGATCACGTGTTACTAATCAGTAGACTTATAAGATTGTTGGATTTAAGTCTCAGTTCAGTTCCTACTACTTCCGTATGTTAATTGTTGATCTCGGAACCTTGATATTGTGCTTCTGAGTGGTTATGCCACCATTTTTGTGATTGTCTCAAATCTTTTTGAGCAATTATAGCCGTTATGCTGTCCGAGTCATCCCAGGTTTAGTTAATTATTTAATTAATTCGGAAAACAGATTAATGATGTCAGCATGATGTCATGCTGACATCAGCAGTCAACAGAGTTAACTTGGTCAACCTGACAGGTGGGTCCAGTGGGACCTACCTGTCATACACTGTTTAGGTTAATTACAGATTAGCTAATTTAATTACTATTTAATTAACCTAACTAGTTAATTAAATTAATTTAAACCGGATTAATTAACTTAATTAATTCATTAGATAATTAATTAATTAATAAATAATTTTATTAAATCATTTTTATTTTTATTTATTATTTTTATTTTTAATTCTCTTTTTTAAGGGGGGTGGGGCCCGTTTGTCTGTGGCACAGAGGCCTAGCGGGCGGGCCGCTAGCGGGTGGAGTCGGCGCGGGCGTCGGGCGCTAGCGCCCAGCCCGATTGGGTGCTGCGGATCCTGGTCGCCGGCCACGGCAGGGGCGCCGGAGCAGCGGGAGGCCGATGTCCGGGGGCGGGGCAGAGGGGCGAGAGCAAGAGGCGCAGCCTGGCGCCGGTGCGGGGTTGCACGAGAGGGCCGTCAGCGGCCAGTGGGTGGCCGGGGTGCTGGGAGGCGGGGATGGCGGCGTCCCTGGCCGGTGCGGCCAGGTGCCGGCGACACGGATAGGCGGCGAAGGCGGCCGGTTGCGAGGCGAGGCCACGGTGAGAAGGGCGGAGGCTTGCGTCGCCCGGAACTCGGGCGTACGGGGGAAGGGGAGGAGGCGAGGCTCACATCAAGGAGCAGGGACGGGGCAGCGGGGCTCGTGGGGGTTGATGGGGACGCCGACAAAGAGGAAGAAGGCCGGCGGGGATGAGGCGCCGGCGAGGTAGCGACGGTGGGGTGGCGAGCGGCGGCCTCCGGGGTCGAGGAGGTGACGAGGCGGGGAGGTCGTCGGCTCCGAGGCGACGTCGAGGTGCAGGCGATGGAGACGGCATGGCGGGCGGCAGGGCCCCGGCGAGTGGCGCGGGTCGGTGACGGGGCCGGGGCGGCACCGGGCGGCGGTGGGGTTCGGCGGTGGTCTCCTC
>NC_041393.1:225323306-225338592 GCF_002162155.2 Triticum dicoccoides | reverse complement strand
ATTCTAAATTATTTAGGCCTTTTATAAAAATGTGCTTACCTCACCACAATTACCTTTGTAATATTTGACAACCACCGAACATTTTAGTTTTAATTTTGAAAACTTTTGCCGCTTGACATTTGTTTGAATTTGAAATTGACGCGGTTTGAACTAACGGACGTTTAGCAACAGTAATTGGGATGACGTGGCATGATTAGCGAGGAATTACTGTAGCATGATTATCCGGGCGTTACAGATAGTGGTAAACCGGTAAGAGACATCATAGATCGCACCATATCTAATAAAGTGCGGTTACGATGTTCGGACACACCATTATGTTGTGGTGTTCCAGGTGGCATGAGCTGTGAAACTATTCCACATTGTTTTAAAGAAGGCCAAACTCGTAACTCAAATATTCGCCTCTGCGGTCAGATTGTAGAAACTTTATTTTCTTGTTACGATGATTCTCCACTTCACTCTGAAATTCTTTGAACTTTTCAAATGTTTCAGACTTGTCTTTCATTAAGTAGATATACCCATATCTGCTCAAATCATATGTGAAGGTCAGAAAATAACGATACCCGCCACGAGCATCAACACTCATTGGACCGCATACAACGATATGTATTATTTCCAATAAGTCACTAGCTCATTCCATTGTTCCGGAGAACAGAGTTTTAGTCATCTTTCCCATAAGGCACGGTTCGCAGGCATCAAATGATTCATAATCAAGTGATTCCAAAAGTCCATCAGCATGGAGTTTCTTCATGCGCTTTACACCGATATGACCCAAATGCTAGTGCCACAAATAAGTTGCACTATCATTGTCAACTTTGCATCTTTTGGTATCAATACTATGAATATGTGTATTACCACGATCAAGATTCAATAAACCATCAACATTGGGTGTATGACCATAGAAGGTTCTATTCATGTAAACAGAATAACAATTATTCTCTGTCTTAAATGAATAACCGTATTGCAATTAACATGAACTAATCATATTCATGCTCAATGCAAACACCAAATAACATTTATTTAGGTTCAACACTAATCCCAAAAGTATAGGGAGTGTGCGATGATGATCATATCAATCTTGGAACCACTTCCAACACACATCGTCACTTCACCCTTAACTAGTCTTTGTTTATTTTGTAACTCCTGTTTCGAACTCCTGTTTCGAGTTACTAATCTTAGCAACCGAATAAGTATCAAATACTCAGGGGATACTATGAATACTAGTAAGGTACACATCAATAACCTATATATCAAATATATCCTTGTTCACTTTGCCATCCTTCTTATCCACCAAATATTCAGGGCATTTCCGCTTCCAGTGACCATTTCCTTTGTAGTAGAAGCACTCAGTTTTAGGCTTTGGTCCAGCTTTGGGCTTCTTCACGGGAGTGACAACTTGCTTGGCATTCTACTTGAAGTTCCCTTTCTTTCCCTTTGCCTTTTTCGTGAAACTAGTGGTCTTGTCAATCATCAACAGTTGATGCTCTTTCTTGATTTCTACCTTCGTCGATTTCAGCACGAAGAGCTCGGGAATCATTTTCGTCACCCCTTGCATACTATAGTTCATCACGAAGTTCCAGTAACTTGGTGATGGTGAGTAGAGAACTCTGTCAATCACTATCTTATCTGCAAGATTAACTCCCACTTGATTCAAGTGATTGTAGTACCTAGACAATCTGAGCACATGCTCACTGCTTGAGCTATTCTCCTCCATATTTTAGCTATAGAACTTGTTGGAGACTTCATATCTCTCAACTCGGGTATTTTCTTGAAATATTCACTTCAACTCCTGGAACATCTCATATGATCCACGGCGTTCAAAACGTCTTTGAAGCCACGATTCTAGGCCTTAAAGCATGGTGCACTAAACTATCAAGTAGTCGTCATATTGATCTTAGCCAAACATTCATAACGTCTGCATCTGCTCCTGCAATAGGTCTGTCACCTAGCGGTGCATCAAGGACATAATTCTTCTGTGCAACAATGAGGATACACCTCAGATCACGGACCAAGTCCACATCATTGCTACTATCATCTTTCAACTTATTTTTCTCTAGGAACATATCAAAAATAAAGGGAAGCTATAACGCGAGCTATTGATCTACGACATAATTTGCAAAATACTATTAGGACTAAGTTCATGATAAATTAAAGTTCAATTAATCATATTACTTAAGAACTCCCACTTAGATAGACATCCCTCTAGTCATCTAAATGATCACGTGATCCAAATCAACTAAACCATGTCCGATCATCACGTGAGATGGAGTAGTTTTCAATGGTGAACATCACTATGTTGATCATATCTACTATATGATTCACACTCGACCTTTCGGTCTCAGTGTTCCGAGGCCATATCTGCATATGCTAGGCTCTTCAAGTTTAACCTGAGTATTCTGCGTATGCAAAACTGGCTTGCACCCGTTGTATGTGAACGTAGAGCCTATCACACCCAATCATCACGTGGTGTCTCAGCACGAAGAACTGTAGCAACGGTGCATACTCAGGGAGAACACTTATACCTTGAAATTTAGTAAGGGATCATCTTATAATGATACCGCCGTACTAAGAAAAATAAGATGAATAAAGGATAAACATCACATGCAATCAAAATATGTGACATGATATGGCCATCATCATCTTGTGATCATGATCTCCATCACCAAAGCATCATCATGATCTCCAACGTCACCGGCGCGACACCTTGATCTCCATCGTAGCATCGTTGTCGTCTCGCCAACTATTGTTACTACGACTATCGCTACCACTTAGTGATAAAGTAAAACAATTACATGGCGATTGCATTGCATACAATAAAGCGACAACCATATGGCTCCTGCCAGTTGCCGATAACTTTGTTACAAAACATGATCATCTCATACAACGAATTATATCACATCATGTCTTGACCATATCACATCACAGCAAGCCCTGCAAAAACAAGCTAGACGTCCTCTACTTTGTTGTTGCAAGTTTTACGTGGCTGCTAAGGGCTTGCAGCAAGAACCGTTGTTACCTACGCATCAAAACCACAACGATTTTTCGTCAAGTGTGCTGTTTTAACCTTCAACAAGGACCGGGCGTAGCCACACTCGATTCAACTAAAGTTGGAGAAACAGACACTCACCAGCCACCTATGTGCGAAGCACGTCGGTAAAACCAGTCTCGCATAAGCGTACATGTAATGTCAGTCTGAGCCGCTTCATCCAACAATACCGCTGAATCAAAGTATGACATGCTGGTAAGCAGTATGACTAATATCGTCCACAACTCTTTGTGTTCTACTCGTACATATAACATCTACGCATAGACCTGGCTCGGATGCCACTGTTGGGGAACACGGTAATTTCAAAAAAAAATCATACGATCACGCAATATCTATCACTAGGTGATGCATAGCAACGAGAGGGGAGAGTGTTGTCTATGTACCCTTGTAGAACGAAAGCGGAAACGTTTAGTTAACGCGGTTGATGTAGTCGAACATCTTCGTGATCCAACCGATCAAGTACCGAACATACGGCACCTCCGCGTTCAGCACACGTTCATCTCTATGGCGTTGAGGCTGAGGGAGAGTTTCATCAGCACGACGGTGTGGCGACAGTGATGATGAAGTTGCCGACGTAGGGCTTCGCCTAAGCACTACGACGATATGACCGAGGTGTGTAACTATGGAGGGGGGCACCGCACACGGCTAAGACAAATCTTGGAGTGCCTTTGGGGTGCCTAGAGGGGGCGCACCAAAGGGGGGAGTCCTACTTGGACTCCATGTCCAAGTAGGATTCGGCCCCCTCTTTCCTATTCCAACTAGGAGAAGGAAGGGAAGGAGGAAGAGGGGGGAAGGAAGGAGGGGGGCGCCGCCCCCTCCTAGTCCAATTCGGACCAGCCCATGGGAGGGCGTGCGACCACCCCTTGAGGCCCTTCTCTCCTTTCCTGTATGACCCATGAAGGCCCACTACTTCCCCCGGCGAATTCCCGTAACTCCCCGGTACTCCGAAAAATACCTGAATCACTCGGAACCTTTCCGATGTCCGAATATAGCCTTCCAATATATCGATCTTTACGTCTCGACCATTTCGAGGCTCCTCGTCACGTCCATGATCTCATCCGGGATTCTAAACAAACTTCGATCATCAAAATACATAACTCATAATACAATTCATCATCGAATGTTAAGCGTGCGGACCCTACGGGTTCGAGAACTATGTAGACATGACCGAGACATATCTTCGGTCAATAACCAATAGCGGAACCTGGATGCTCATATTGGCTCCCACATATTCTACGAAGATCTTTATCGGTCAAACCGCATAACAACATACGTTGCTCCCTTTGTCATCGGTATGTTACTTGCCCGAGATTCGATCGTCGGTATCATCATACCTTGTTCAATCTCATTACCGGTAAGTCTCTTTACTCATTCTGTAATGCATCATTCCGCAACTAACTCATTAGTCACATTGCTTGCAAGGCTTATAGTGATGTGCATTACCGAGAGGTCCCAGAGATACCTCTTTGATACACGGAGTGACAAATCCTAATCTTGATCTATGCCAACCCAACAAACACCTTCGGAGACACCTGTAGAGCATCTTTATAATCACCCATTTTTGTTGTGACATTTGATAGCACACAAGGTGTTTCTCCAGTATTCGGGAGTTGCATAATCTCATAGTCTGAGGAACATGTATAAGTCCTGAAGAGAGCAGTAGCAATGAAACTATAACGATCATAATGCTAAGCTAACGGATGGGTCATGTCCATCACATCGTTCTCCTAATGATGTGATCATGTTCATCAAATGACAACACATGTCTATGGTTAGGAAACATAACCATCTTTGATGAACGAGCTAGTCAAATAGAGGCATAGTAGGGACAATATGTTTTCTCTATGTATTCACACATGTACTAAGTTTCCGGTTAATACAATTCTAGCATGAACAATAAACATTTATCATGAAATAAGGAAACAAACAATAACTTTATTATCGCCTCTAGGGCATATTTCCTTTAGCGGTGTGGAGGCACAATGCTCCCCAATAAGCCACTAGGTCCACCGTAATCTCCTCATGCCCACACACAATGCAAGATGTCGTGATTCCACTAAGGGACCCTTGAGGGCGGTCACCAAACTCGTACAAATGGAAACTCTTGGGGGAAGTCACCAAATCCGTACACTTTGGTAACCCTTGGGGGCGGTCAACGGTACCCGTGAAATTGCTCGAGGCGATCTCCACAACCTAATTGGAGACCTCGACGCTTGCCCGGAGCTTACACCACAATAATTGAGCTCCGAACAACACAAACCATCTAGGGCGCCAAGGCACCCAAGAGGAACAAGCTCTAGGGTGCCCAAACAACCAAGAGTAATAAGCTTCTCAAACTTCACTTCCATGTATCACCGTGGAGAACTCAAACCGATGCACCAAATGCAATGCCAAGGGCACACGGAGTGCCCAAGTCCTTCTCTCCCAAATCTTACCAAAGCAACTAATGCTATGGAAGAAAATGAGAGGAGAACGAAAGAACAACACGAAGAACTTGAAGATCTAGATCCAAGGGGTTCCCCTCACTTAGAGGAGAAAGTGATTGGTGAAATGTGGATCTAGATCTCCTCTCTCTTTTCCCTCAAGAACTAGCAAGAATCATTGGAGGGATTGAGAGTTAGCAAGCTTAAAGAAGGTCAACAATGAGGGAAGAACATGAGCTGAAGATATTAGGTCCATTGGGGAAGAAGACCCCCTTTTATAGGTGGGAAAAAATCCAACTGTTATCCTCATGGCCCGCACAGAGCGGTACTACCGCTCCAAGGAGCGGTACTATCACTAGGGCGGTAGTAGCCCTTTGAAAAACAACAACAAGGAGGCAAAAGGCCAGTAGAACCGCCAGAGCGGTACTACCGCTCGTCCTCACGATACTATCACTAGGGATAGCGGTACTACCGCAAAGGGTAGCGGTACTACTGCTTGCGAGCGGTACTAAAAAAATACATCCGTGCCTACCACTACTGGACCTAATACGAGATTTTGGTCTAGAGCGGTACTACTGCTGTAGTAGCCGCAGTAGTACCGCTCTGGAGCGGTAGTAAGAAATTACATCCGCTCCAATCCTCGGTAGTACCGCTGCAGCCTTTTCAGAACACCCAAACTGCCACAACTTCTGCAAACGGACTCAGAATTCAACGAAACCAAGTTTTTTGGAAAGCTGATGACATGAGCTAACACAATGTTGATAGAAATATCAATAAGAAGCAAATTAGAAAAGTCCCATGAGAAAATGGTGAGAACCCTTCCTCAAAAAAGACTGGTAAGACCACGAACACCGAAAATGCAATAGAAGAACCATATGAAATCCGTTTTCGATGTACTAGAGCTTGTCACAAAGATAACCACAAGCTCTAAAACCTCAAAATAAAATACAAATAATAATCAAGAAAGATGATGCAAGGATGCAATGGTTTGAGCTCTCAAAAACTATACGATCATGCTACTCACTTGAGAGCCCCCCTTGATAGTACGGCTATCGATCTTATAACCCGGTCTTCAAACTATCACCATGAGACCGGTAAAATATAAAACCTATGAAGGGCAAACCTTTGCCTTGCACGAAGTCCAGTTGAGCTAGATGATGACGATCTTGACTCCCTCAAATTGGACCACCTTTCTTGATTGCGTTCGCTCGATGGAGACTAGTTGATTTCTCCCCATACTCCACTATGGGTGAGCCACTCCTTGGCACATTTTCACAAGTCCATTGTCACCACAATGGACAGCAATCTTCAAGCACTTAATCTCTTCATGATGCATCACTTGAACGTGCACACCGCAACCTAACCCCAGAAAGAACTCTCAAAAAGACCATGGGTTAGTACACAAAGCGTAATGGACAATGCTTACCATACGATGGGATCAATTGATCCCTTGGTACATCTTGTATGCTTTGTATGTTGATCAACTTGATTCACTCTTGATCCACCTTGAATCTTTCCAACTCTCTACATTTCGATGATGTCTCAAAGGTAGACATGAATGATCACACAATCTTCTTCTTCAAGACATGCTTGCAATAAGCTCAACACTCACATGACCAATCTTTGGATAATTCCTTAATAGCACCTTGGTCAACTCTTAAACTCCTTGAAACCAACACATGGACTTCAAGAAAATCCTATGGACAAATCCTTCAAATATAACTCAGTGCAACCATTAGTCCATAGAGAATGTCATCAATTACCAAAACCACACATGGGGGCATCGCATGTCCTTTCATTGTGTGATGAAGATAGATAATAGCCAGACTATATGATTTTGTAGGGATAGCTTTCTTTGGCCATGTTATTTTGAGAAGACATGATTGCTTTATTAGTATGCTTGAAGTATTTTTTTTATGTCAATATTAAACTTTTGTTTTGAATCTTTCGGATCTGAACATTCATGCCACAATAAAGAAAAATACATGGATAAATATGTTAGGTAGCATCCCACATCAAAAATTCTATTTTTATCAATTACCTACTCGAGGACGAGCAGGAATTAAGCTTGGGGATGCTTGATACATCTCCAACGTATCTTGATTTTTGATTGTTCCATGCTATTATATTATCTGTTTTGGATGTTTAATATGTATTTATATGATATTTATATTATTTTTAGGACTAACCTATTAACTGAGGGCCTAGTGCAAGTTTCTGTTTTTTTGCCTGTTTTAGAGTTTCGCGAAAAAGGAATAGCAAATGTAGTCCAAACGGAATGAAACTTTCGTGATGATCTTTCTTGGACCAAAAGCAAACCAGGAGACTTGGAGATGAAGTCGGAGACTCAACGAGGCGGCCACAAGGGTGGAGGGCGCGCCCAGGGGGTAGGGCGCGCCCCCTACCTCGTGGACCCTCGGAGACCTCCTAACCTAGTTCCTTCGCCTATATATTCGCTTATACCCCAAAAACATTTAGGAGAGCCACGAAAACACTTTTCCACTGCCGCAACCTTATGTACCCATGAGATCCCATCTAGGGGCCTTTTCCGGCATCCTTTCGAAGGGGGATTCGATCATGGAGGGCTTCTACATCAACACCATTACCCTTTCCGATGAAGCGTGAGTAGTTTACCTGAGACCTATGGGTCCATATCTAGTAGCTAGATGGCTTCTTCTCTCTCTTTGATTCTCAATACCATGTTCTCCTCGATGTTCTTGGAGATCTATTCGATGTAATATTCTTTTGTGGTGTGTTTGCTGAGATCTGATGAATTATGGATTTATGATCAGATTATCTATGAATATTATTTGAGTCTTCTCTGAATTCTTATATCCATGATTTGATATCTTTGCAAGTCTCTTTGAATTATCAGTTTAGTTTGGCCTAATAGATTGGTTTTTCTTGCAATGGGAGAAGTGCTTAGATTTGGGTTCAATCTTACGGTGTCCTTTCCCAGTGATAGTAGGGGCAGCAAGGCACGTATTGTATTGTTGCCATTGAGGATAAGATGGGGTTTTCATCATATTGCTTGAGTTAATTCCTCTACATCATGTCATCTTACCTAATGCATTACTCTGTTCTTTATGAACTTAATACTCTAGATGCATGCTGGATAGCGGTCGGTGTATGGAGTAATAGTTGTAGATGCAGAATCGTTTCGGTCTAATTGACACGGACGTGATGCCTATATTCATGATCATTGCCTTAGATATTGTCATAATTATGCACTCTTCTATCAATTGCTCGACCGTAATTTGTTCACCCACTGTAATATTTGCTATCTTGAGAGAAGCCACTAGTGAAACCTATGGCCCCTAGGTCTATTTTACATCATATTAGTTTCCCGTCAACTTGCCAATTTCCGTCGTCGTTCCTTTAATTTGCAATCTTTACTTTCCAATCTATAAACCAAAAATACCAAAAATATTTACTTTGTTGTTTTTCTATCTCTATCAGATCTCACTTTTGCAAGTAACCGTGAAGAGATTGACAACCCCTTTATCGCGTTGGGTGCAAGTTTGTTGACTGTTTGTGCAGGTATTCAGTGACTTGTGTGTAGTCTCCTACTGGATTGATACCTTGGTTCTCAAACTGAGGGAAATACTTACTCTACTTCGTTGCATCACCCTTTCCTCTTCAAGGGAAAAACCAACGCGAGCTCAAGAGGTAGCAATGCCACGTGTACATCGAAATGGACAGCGCACAGACGCAGACATGCACTCTTCTTGTCCTCCCCTGACCCTCCTATCCATGAAACAACCCCCTTTTCATCCCCTTGTACTTGTAGGATCGAAAGTATTTTTAGAGGGGGGTGATTTGACTACTTGACCAAATTAAACTTATCATTTTACCAATTTTAGTTGTAGGCAAGTTTTAGCAATTCTACCAAGACAAGTATCACCTTACACATGTAAGTCAAAGAGTTGAGGAGCGGAAAGTAAACACATTGCATATGAAAGAAAAGGAGGGATTGGAGAAATCAAACACAATGAAGACACATTGATGGAGACTCCAACCCACAGAAGGTAACAGTCACGCAAGGCCACGAAGGGCTCCACCCATGAAGGGTCCACGAAGAAGCAACCTTGTCTATTCCACCATGGCTTACGCCCACGAAGGACTAACCTCACTCGGGTAGATGTTCATGAAGTAGGCGATCTCCTTGGTTTAACTCCACATGATCTTGGAGGCTCCCAAGTGACACCTAACCAATCTAGGAGACACCACTCTCCAAGGTAATAGATGTTGTTGATGATGAACTCCTTGCTTTTTTGGTTCAAAAGATAGTCTCCTCAACACTCAATTACTCTTCACAGATTTGGCTTGGGTAGGAGAATGGTTGGAGTGGAGAGCAACTTGGGGAGGCTAGAAATCAAGGTTCAAATGGTTGGATTGGAATGCCTTGATCTCAACACAAGTGTAGGTGGCTCTCTCTCAAAAAATGAATGGTGGAAGTGTAGTTTCGTTCTGGTGGCTCTCTCTGAGAGTAGGTGGTGGTGGAGGGGTATAAATAGCCATCACCAAAAATCCAACCTTTACAAAATTTATGCACAACTCGGTGTGACCGAACAGAATTCTCAGTGAGATTGGACAGTGTAAAAGATTCAAATGTTAGGCTTTTCAGTGAGACCGAATGAATCCACTTGGTGAGACTGATTTGCGATGACCTAAGCAGAACCTCATCTTGGTAGTTCGGATCGTTTCAACTCGGCAATTCCGAAGTGAAGTCGATGGGTAGAGAAACTTGGTCGTCGCACTTTAGTGAGACTGAATGCCATCAAAGGTGTATCGAGTTTCTATGGTTTGGCTAGTTGCTCTGTTTTGATTGACTCGTTGGGTCCTGATGTGAGTGTTTTGGTGGGACCAAATTTGAGTTTAGTGTTTTGACAGATTGGAATGTGGGAAAGTGGTTGAGGGTTTTTGGAGCAATTTCTTCAAGCACTTTGAGCAATTGAGTCATGATCAAAACCTCACCCTCTTTTAATAGTATTGGCTTTCCTATGGACTCAATGTGATCTTTAATCACTTAACTAGAAATGAAGAGTCCCTGAGGTTTTGCCAATGTGTTTCCTTAACATTTTGAGGGGTCCATAATCACATGACCTTGCCATGCCAACATTGAACTTTCCTAAAACTTAACTTTGAGTATGCATTAGTTCAATGTCATTATATTGTTATTAATTACAAAAATCAACCCGAGGATTAGTTACACTTTGAATCTCGCCCTTTTTGTTAATTGATGACAACATATAGATCAAAGCTTTGACAATGGATATAATCAATGAATAACATCGTCCCTTTGAGATGTACTCCCTCCGTCTAAAAATAAGTGATTCAACTTTGTACTAACTTTAGTATAAAGCTAGTACAAAGTTGAGTCACTTTGGGATGGAGGGAGTATGTGATAAGCAAGAGCTCCCCTAAATTTGGAGATTATTTAGAGTTTTGCGTTTGTGTGCAAATGCACAATAGATTAGGATCACGGGTCACTCTTCTTTGCCAGCCAACATGACGAAAGCAATTCCAAGTATTGAAGAACTTTTCATACAGTCAAATAATGCATTATGCAGTATATCAACACATGATTCATGATTTTCTCTCATGTATGATGAACTACCATTTGCACAATATGGTATCCCACACATAAGTTGACCAGCGCTCATGCATTGGCACAAAAATTATAAACTGAAAGTATTTTGCGCAATGAATATATCATTAGGATTGCATAGGTTAAAACAACTATTACATATGCGCAAAGCATATTAAAGAAAATACCATTCTTGGAGGTGTAGTTTAGTACTTTAGCAAAAGCAAAGTCTTCAAGTTTGTTCCACTATAGGTTTCATAATAAATATTTATGATAAATACTTATAATTTATAACAAGAACACTTACAGCAAATTCCAGCTCAACAAAAATCCTTGCACGATCAAGATCAGTCCATGCAGAGTGTTTGCTATCCATTTGACTTACCCATCGAATGCATGAAGTGTATACCTCATGATCCATTGCCTTTGCGCAAATTAGTTGCGCTTTTATATCAGTTCCACAAACGTTCAGATACCTTGGTTCATGTTTTATCCATAACATGTAGCAACAACTATATATATCATTACAATTAAGATAATAAATGTCAATCAATAAGAAACAATATTCACTTGCCTGTCAATTTCATCTTCCTCTATTGCTACAACATATTACTTAGAAGATTCACTCGTAATATGGTTGGCAAGTTCGACCACATAATATCAAGCATTATATTACATTTCAGTTGAACAAAATTAACTTGTCGCTGAATAACCTCGGAGGCTCGGACTCACATAAATCACCAAAGTCAACACGATATGCTCGTGGTATATTGATTTCTTTGTAATGCCCCTTGCTTTCATGTATAAGTCTCATCCAAAATAAATAGTTTGTACCATATTTGTAACTACCATGATCATGCTCGGTACTTTCAACACTTAGAATCTTTCTTGAATCAGACTCTCTAATTGGCATTTCAGCATCTAAACCAGCAAGTGAACATTTACCCAAGATAATACCGTTCATGAAAAAAAAGATGTAATAATTATAGCGAAGTAACAACTTTACCATCTCTCACACTTATTGTACTTTTCCATTCAATTGTTTCTTGTATTTTGGCTTCATATTTGTCATTAAATTTCCTCTTTGAACCAATTGCATTGTTACAAGTAGAAGTTTCATCTGTAGAGCCAACAACTAATGAATTATAATTTTATTAACATAAGCAACAAACAACGGATTCTAAAAGTTTTTACCATTTGAAGTTGCAACACCATTACTGCGAACAGATACTTGTTTCAATACAACTGATTGTATTTCATTGTCTAGCACAATAAACAAAAATACATATGTACGAACAATAATTTTAAAAGTCAACTAAATACATAATTTATTTGTGCTCACAATACCTGTTGCCTTATTTGACTTCTCAAGCAAGCATGGACTCAAACCTCATTGACTAGAACACATGCAAGTTTTCTTTAATAGTAAGAAAATGTTGTCTATAAATTCAATATCTTCTCTAATTATATCATCATTTTTTAAACTCCATTCACGAATTCTTTTAGCATGCCTCAATTTCAATTCTTGAGTTAAACAATGTCGTACCTTCAAATATAAGCCATATTAGAGTACATACATTAACAACATTTCAAGTTTGAAAATATATCAATGAAAATTTACCATATGTAGATAAATATCTCTTATATGATCACTCAATTTTCCATTTGATATAGGTTCTAGGTTTGTTGAAGGTAAAACTGCACCTTTTTTGAACAACTTCAAGCTTGTTGACATTTGAAGTACTCTTTGTTGATTCTCTAGTCAAAATATGACAAACATATCCAATTGAGTGTGATTTCTGTGAAACCATTAACCTTTTAGACTTTTCAGCAATAATATTGTCTGGATTCCTCTTAGTGATGCTCCTCTCATAACATAAAACTTTGGAAATTCCTATTTGCCGCTTGCTGCGGCAAGTTGTCGAGCCGACGCATAGGGGAAGATCGACGAGCGTTCGTATGGGCCGGCTCATTACACGTTTGAGCGACTCCGGTTTTGGGAATCTTCTAGGTGGATCCCAGTCGGTTTATTTCGGTTTTGGGAACGTTCTAGGAGGTTCCTGAACCAATTTTCTTCCTTTTTTTTTATTCTACTTTTTTCCTATTTTTTTTCTTTTCTCTATTTCTTTTCTTTCCATCTTATTTGTTTTTCCTTTTTCTCAAAATTTATTTTCTTTATTTAAAGATGTTTGTGTTTTTTCAAAATGTTAATAAATTTTAAAAGATTTTAGTGTTTCATTTTTTTGAAACATTACACAAATGTTCTTGTTCTAAAATTTTGTTCCCAAATTTGAATAATGTTCATAATTACAAAAAATATCAGATTTTCAAAATATGTTCCTATTTCTTTTTTTGTTCACAAATTCAAAAATTGTTCATTATTTTTTAAAAAAATTCGCATATTTGAAAATTATTCCTCTTTGCCAACTTTTGTTCGGGGTTTAAAAAATTGTTCTGATGTTCAAACAATGATCATATTTTTTCAATTTTGCACTAATTTTCAGAAAATGCGTGATTTTTTTTCAGGTTTTTAAAAATGTTGAGAAGTTAAAACTTCGCCCCTTTTCTAAAGTGTTTGTTCACAAATTCAAAAATTGTTCATGATATTCCAAAAAAAAGTGCGATGTTTCAAACATTGTTCAAGCATTCAAGAAAAGTTCCTACTTTTTCAATTTTTGTGCACAGATTCAAAAAATGTTCATGATTTTATAAAATGTTTGCAAATTTGAGAACAAACTTTCCTTTTCCAAAAGTTGATCAGAGTTTCAGAAAATTTGTTCACATATGCGTAAAACTGTTTGCTTTTCAATTTTTATTCAGAGTTTCGAAAAATGTTCATGTTTTCAAAAAAACTTTCCTCCTTCTTACTTTATTTATTCAACTTCTTTTTTCCTATTTTTCCCCTTCTCTCCATTTTCTTTTTTCTGTTTCTTTTTCTTTCCATCTTATTTGTTTTTCCTCCTTTTACATTTTTTTCTTTATTTAAAGATGTTTGTGTTTTTTCAAAATGTTAATAACTTTCAAAAGATGTTGGTGTTTCTCACAAATTTTCAAACTTTACACAAATGTTCTCTTTCTAAAATTTTGTTCCCGAATATAAATAATGTTCCTATTTAATTTTTTGTTCACAAATTCAAAAAATGTTCCTGATTTTTAAAAATTGTTCGCATATTTGAAAACTATTCCCCTTTTCAAACTTTTCTCCGGGGTTTAAATAATTGTTCAAATGTCCAGAAAATGTTCATGTTTTTTAAATTTTGTACATAATTTTTATGAAATATTTTTTATTTTCATAAAAAGATCGAGAGTTTGGAAAAATGTTCGCCTTATGCAAAAAATTCCAGGTTTCAGAAAATGTTGCAAAGTTAAAATTAGCCCCTTTTTAAAAATTTTGTTCACAAACTCAAAAATTGTTCACGATTTTCCAGAAAAAGTGCGACTTTGAAAAAAATGTTCGGGGTTCCAAACATTGTTAAAGCATTCAAGCAAGTTCCTACTTTTCCATTTTTTGTGCACAGATTCAAAGAATTTCCATGATTTTATAAAATGTTTGCTAATTTGAATTTTCTAAAATTTGGTCAGTGTTTCAGAAATTTGTTCACAGATGCAAAAAATATTCGCTTTTCAATTTTTATTCAGAGTTTCAAAAAATGTTAATGTCTTCAAAAAAACTTTCAAGTGTACAAATATGTTGAGACATTCCCCCTTTTTATAAAACTTTGAAGATAAAAAAGTTTGATTTTCCATAGAATGTTTGCTTTTTCAAATGAATTTCAAAATTTGAAATGTTTTTATTAAATAAATATTCGCCTTCCTCAAAAAGATTGTGTTTGGAATTCCCCAAAATATTTAGATATGTCGTCTCTTTCGTAGTTCTTTGAAACCACGTTGATTTTTCGAACAACAATTAGCTTGATTCCACTGGTTGTGTACCTGTCCTTAGCGCCAGGATGTGTGGAGTTCGATTCTTCTCACGCCCAACTTTTTCAAGAATTTTATGCCACCGAAGGTTCTTAAAAGCTAGCGCTGCAAACTTTTTCAAGAATTTTATGCCCGTCTGACAGCGGACCAGCCCGGCGCCGCTTGCATGGCCGTAAGCGGGGAAGGCCACGAGGGCTGCGGACGTCCTCGAGCTCCCCCTCTGCGACATGCCCAGGCCGCTCACTCGTGGCAAGGCCAAGCTCCTCGCACGCTGCTGCTATCTGAATGAAGCTCTGGTCTTTGCAGATG
>NC_041393.1:225314287-225323000 GCF_002162155.2 Triticum dicoccoides | reverse complement strand
CTGTGAGTCCAATGGGTCGACCCATGGATAAATGCACTGTTGGAGTTTACGTTGCTCTGTTGCTTTGTTGCTGTAGTTTAGTCTGCTTATGTTGTAGCCTGCCTTTGCGCCTTGCCACTAGACTGCTTGTAGTAGCTTGTCATGTTGATGTATGGCCCCCTGGGGTGTTGTATCTGCTTAGTACTGCATGTTCCGCACCTCTCTGCTTTGCTTATCGTGTCATGTACCATGTAAGCTCTCATGAGCAACTATGTTATCAAGCTACCGTTTTATGCTCTTATCTCTGCTCTCTTACTTGTCTCCCTAGATGTCTATTTGTGTCCTCATGAGAATTTCTAGTTGGAATGTTAGATGGCTTGGCGATTCTGACAAATGCACTCTAGTCAAGGATGCTCTCTTGGCTAGTTGATCGTCTGTGGTTTGCCTGCAGGAATCCAAGTTGCAGCAGCTGGACTTGAGGAAGGCGTCCACTTTCCTCCCTCTAGGCCTGAGATCGTTCACTTACCTGCAGGCGAATGGATCTTCAGGCGGACTTGTGAAGGAAATATGCCCTAGAGGCAATAATAAAGTTATTATTTATTTCCTCATATCATGATAAATGTTTATTATTCATGCTAGAATTGTATTAACCAGAAACATGATACATGTGTGAATACATAGACAAACATATAGTCACTAGTATGCCTCTACTTGACTAGCTCATTAATCAAAGATGGTTGTGTTTCCTAACCATAGACATGTGTTGTCATTTGATTAATGGGATCACATCATTAGGAGAATGATGTGATTGACATGACCCATTCCGTTAGCCTAGCAATTGGTCGTTTAGTATATTGCTATTGCTTTCTTCATGACTTATACATGTTCCTGTAACTATGAGAATTATGCAACTCCCGTTTACCGGAGGAACACTTTGGGTACTACCAAACGTCACAACGTAACTGGGTGATTATAAAGGAGTACTACAGGTGTCTCCGAAGGTACATGTTGAGTTGGCGTATTTTGAGATTAGGTTTTGTCACTCCGATTGTCGGAGAGGTATCTCTGGGCCCTCTCGGCAATGCACATCATTATAAGCCTTGCAAGCAATGTGACCAAATGAGTTGGTTACGGGATGATGCATTACGGAACGAGTAAAGAGACTTGCCGTTAACGAGATTGAACTAGGTATTGGATACCGACGATCAAATCTCGGGCAAGTAACATACCGATGACAAAGGGAACAACGTATGTTGTTATGCGGTTTGACCGATAAAGATCTTCGTAGAATATGTAGGAACCAATATGGGCATCCAGGTTCCGCTATTGGTTATTGACCGAGAATAGTTCTAGGTCATGTCTACATAGTTCTCGAACCCGTAGGGTCCGCACGCTTAACATTACGATGACAGTTTTATTATGAGTTTATAAGTTTTGATGTACCGAAGTTTGTTCGGAGTCCCGGATGTGATCACGGATGTAACGAGGAGTCTCGAAATGGTCGAGACATAAAGATTGATATATTGGAAGCCTATATTTGGACATCGGAATCGTTCCGGGTGAAATCGGCATTTTATCGGAGTACCGAGAGGTTACCGGAACCCCCCGGGGGGTTATTGGGCCTACATGGGCCTCGAGGGAGAAGAGGGAAGGAGGCAGGAGGGGGCCACGCACCCCTCCCCTTCCTAGTCCGAATAGGACAAGGGAAGGGGGGCGGCGCCCCCCCTTTCCTTCCCCTCTTCCTCCTCTTTCCCCCGTTCTCCTATTCCAACTAGGAAAGAAGGGAGTCCTACTCCCGGTGGGAGTAGGACTCCCCCCTTGGCGCGCCCTCCTTGGCCGGCCGCCTCCTCCCCCCTGGCTCCTTTATATACGGGGCCGGGGGGCACCCCATGGAGACACAAGTTGATCTACGGATCGTTCCTTAGCCGTGTGCGGTGCCCCCCTCCACCATATTCCACCTCGGTCATATCGTCGCGGAGTTTACGCGAAGCCCTGCGCCGGTAGAGCATCATCATCGTCACCACGCCGTCGTGCTGACGGAAATCATCCCCGAAGCTTTGCTGGATCGAAGCCTGGGGATCGTCATCGAGCTGAACGCGTGCTGAACTCGGAGGTGCCGTACGTTCGGTGCTTGGATCGGTCAGATCGTGAAGACGTACGACTACATCAACCGCGTTGTGCTAACGCTTCCGCTTATGGTCTACAAGGGTACGTGGACAACACTCTCCCCTCTCGTTGCTATGCCATCACCATGATCTTGCGTGTACGTAGGATTTTTTTTGAAATTACTACGTTCCCCAACAGTGGCATCCGAGCCTAGGTTTTATGCGTTGATGTTATATGCACGAGTAGAACACAAGTGAGTTATGGGCGATATAAGTCATACTGCTTACCAGCATGTCATACTTTGGTTCGGCGGTATTGTGAGATGAAGCGGCCCAGACCGACATTACGCGTACGCTTACGCGAGACTGGTTTCACCGTTACGAGCACTCGTGCTTAAAGGTGGCTAGCGGGTGTCTGTCTCTCTCACTTTAGCTAAATCAAGTGTGGCTACGCCCGGTCCTTGCGAAGGTTAAAACAGCACCAACTTGACGAACTATCGTTGTGGTTTTTATGCGTAGGTAAGAACGGTTCTTGATAAAGCCCGTAGCAGCCACGTAAAATTTGCAACAACAAAGTAGAGGACGTCTAACTTGTTTTTGCAGGGCATGTTGTGATGTGATATGGTCAAGACATGATGCTATATGTTATTGTATGAGATGATCATGTTTTGTAACCGAAGTTATCGGCAACTGGCAGGAGCCATATGGTTGTCGCTTTATTGTATGAAATGCAAACGCCCTGTAATTGCTTTACTTTATCTCTAAGCGGTAGCGATAGACGTAGAAGCAATAGATGGCGTAACGACAACGATGCTACGATGGAGATCAAGGTGTCGCGCCGGTGACGATGGTGATCACGACGGTGCTTCGAAGATGGAGATCACAAGCACAAGATGATGATGGCCATATCATATCACTTATATTGATTGCATGTGATGTTTATCCTTTATGCATCTTATCTTGCTTTGATTGACGGTAGCATTTTAAGATGATCTCTCACTAATAATCAAGAAGTGTTCTCCCTGAGTATGCACCATTGAGAAAGTTCTTCGTGCTGAGACACCACGTGATGATCGGGTGTGATAGGCTCTACGTTCAAATACAACGGGTGCAAAACAGTTGCACACGCGGAATACTCAGGTCATACTTGATGAGCCTAGCATATACAGATATGGCCTCAGAACACGGAGACCGAAAGGTCGAACGTGAATCATATAGTAGATATGATCAACATAGTGATGTTCACCATTGAAACTACTCCATCTCACGTGATGATCGGACATGGTTTAGTTGATTTGGATCACGTGATCACTTAGATGACTAGAGAGATGTCTGTCTAAGTGGGAGTTCTTAAGTAATATGATTAATTGAACTTAAATTTATCATGAACTTAGTACCTGATAGTATTTTGCTTGTCTATGTTTGTTTGTAGATAGATGGCTCGTGCTGTTGTTCCGTTGAATTTTAATGTGTTCCTTGAGAAAGCAAAGTTGAAAGATGATGGTAGCAATTACACGGATTGGGTCCATAACCTCAGGATTATCCTCATTGCTGCACAGAAAAGTTACGCCCTGGAAGCACCGCTGGGTGCCAGGCCTGCTGCTAATGCAACTGACGACGTTAAGAACGTCTGGCAGAGCAAAGCTGATGACTACTCGATAGTTCAGTGTGCCATGCTTTACGGCTTAGAACCGGGTCTTCAGCGATGTTTTGAACGTCATGGATCATATGAGATGTTCCAGGAGTTGAAGTTAATATTTCAAGCAAATGCCCGGATTGAGAGATATGAAGTCTCCAATAATTTCTATAGCTGCAAGATGGAGGAGAATAGTTCTGTCAGTGAACATATACTCAAAATGTCTGGGTATAATAATCACTTGATTCAACTGGGAGTTAATCTTCCTGATGATAGTGTCATTGACAGAATTCTTCAATCACTGCCACCAAGCTACAAGAGCTTCGTGATGAACTATAATATGCAAGGGATGAACAAGACTATTCTCGAGCTCTTCGCGATGCTAAAAGCCGCGGAGGTAGAAATCAAGAAGGAGCATCAAGTGTTGATGGTTAACAAGACCACCAGTTTCAAGAAAAAGGGCAAAGGGAAGAAGAAGGGGAACTTCAAAAAGAACAGCAAGCAAGTTGCTGCTCAAGAGAAGAAACCCAAGTCTGGACCTAAGCCTGAAACTGAGTGCTTCTACTGCAAGCAGACTGGACACTGGAAGCGGAACTGCCCCAAGTATTTGGCGGATAAGAAGGATGGCAAAGTGAACAAAGGTATATGTGATATACATGTTATTGATGTGTACCTTACTAATGCTCGCAGTAGCACCTGGGTATTTGATACTGGTTCTGTTGCTAATATTTGCAACTCGAAACAGGGACTACGGATTAAGCGAAGATTGGCTAAGGACGAGGTGACGATGCGCGTGGGAAATGGTTCCAAAGTCGATGTGATCGCGGTCGGCACGCTACCTCTACATCTACCATCGGGATTAGTTTTAGACCTAAATAATTGTTATTTGGTGCCAGCATTGAGCATGAACATTATATCTGGATCTTGTTTGATGCGAGATGGTTATTCATTTAAATCAGAGAATAATGGTTGTTCTATTTATATGAGTAATATCTTTTATGGTCATGCACCCTTGAAAAGTGGTCTATTTTTATTGAATCTCGATAGTAGTGATACACATATTCATAGTGTTGAAACCAAAAGGTGCAGAGTTAATAACGATAGTGCAACTTATTTGTGGCACTGCCGTTTAGGTCATATCGGTGTAAAGCGCATGAAGAAACTCCATACTGATGGGCTTTTGGAATCACTTGATTATGAATCACTTGGTACTTGCGAATCGTGCGTCATGGGCAAGATGACTAAAACGCCGTTCTCCGGAACTATGGAGCGAGCAACTGATTTGTTGGAAATCATACATACTGATGTTTGTGGTCCAATGAATGTTGAGGCTCGCGGCGGGTATCGTTATTTTCTCACCTTCACAGATGATTTGAGCAGATATGGGTATATCTACTTAATGAAACACAAGTCTGAAACATTTGCAAAGTTCAAAGAATTTCAGAGTGAAGTGGAAAATCATCGTAACAAGAAAATAAAATTTCTACGATCTGATCGTGGAGGAGAATATTTGAGTTACGAGTTTGGTCTACACTTGAAACAATGCGAAATAGTTTCGCAACTCACGCCACCCGGAACACCACAACGAAATGGTGTGTCCGAACATCGTAATCGTACTTTACTAGATATGGTGCGATCTATGATGTCTCTTACTGATTTACCGCTATTGTTTTGGGGTTATGCTTTAGAGACGGCCGCATTCACGTTAAATAGGGCACCATCAAAATCCGTTGAGACGACGCCTTATGAACTGTGGTTTGGCAAGAAACCAAAGTTGTTGTTTCTTAAAGTTTGGGGCTGCGATGCTTATGTGAAGAAACTTCAACCAGATAAGCTCGAACCCAAATCGGATAAATGTGTCTTCATAGGATACCCAAAAGAGACTATTGGGTACACCTTCTATCACAGATCTGAGGGCAAGATTTTCGTTGCTAAAATCGGATCCTTTCTAGAGAAGGAGTTTCTCTCGAAAGAAGTGAGTGGGAGGAAAGTAGAACTTGATGAGATAACTGTATCTACTCCCTTATTGGAAAGTAGTTCATCACAAGAACCGGTTCCTGTGATAACTACACCAATTAGTGAGGAAGCTAATGATATTGATCATGAAACTTCAGATCAAGTTTCTACTGAACCTCGTAGGTCTACCAGAGTAAGATCCGCACCAGAGTGGTACGGTAATCCAATTCTGGAAGTCATGTTGCTTGACCATGATGAACCTACGAACTATGAGGAAGCGATGATGAGCCCAGATTCCGCAAAATGGCTAGAGGCCATGAAATCTGAGATGGGATCCATGTATAAAACAAAGTATGGACTTTGGTTGACCTGCCCGATGATCGGCAAGCAATTGAGAATAAATGGATCTTTAAGAAGAAGACTGACGCTGATGGTAATGTAACTGTCTATAAAGCTCGACTTGTTGTGAAAGGTTTTCGACAAGTTCAAGGAGTTGACTACGATGAGACTTTCTCACCCGTAGCGATGCTTAAGTCTGTCTGAATCATGTTAGCTATTGCTGCATTTCATGATTATGAAATTTGGCAAATGGATGTCAAAACTGCATTCTTGAATGGATTTCTGGAAGAAGAGTTGTATATGATGCAGCCAGAAGGTTTTGTTGATCCAAAAGGTGCTAACAAAGTGTGCAAGCTCCAGCGTTCCATTTATGGACTGGTGCAAGCATCTCGGAGTTGGAATAAACGCTTTGATAGTGTGATCAAAGCATATGGTTTTATACAGACTTTTGGAGAAGCCTGTATTTACAAGAAAGTGAGTGGGAGCTCTGTAGCATTTATGATATTATATGTAGATGACATATTATTAATTGGAAATGATATAGAATTTCTGGATAGCATAAAGGGATACTTGAATAAAAGTTTTTCAATGAAAGACCCCGGTGAAGCTGCCTACATATTGGGCATCAAGATCTATAGAGATAGATCAAGACGCTTAATAGGACTTTCACAAAGCACATACCTTGATAAAATTTTGAAAAAGTTCAAAATGGATCAGGCAAAGAAAGGGTTCTTGCCCGTACTACAAGGTGTGAAGTTGAGTCAAACTCAATGCCCGACCACAGCAGAAGATAGAAAGAAAATGAAAGATGTTCCCTATGCTTCAGCCATAGGCTCTATCATGTATGCAATGTTGTGTACCAGACCTGACGTATGCTTAGCAATAAGCTTGGCAGGAAGGTACCAAAGTAATCCAGGAGTGGATCACTGGACAGCGGTCAAGAACATCCTGAAATACCTGAAAAGGACTAAGGATATGTTTCTCGTATATGGAGGTGACAAAGAGCTAGTCGTAAATGGTTACGTCGATGCAAGCTTTGACACTGATCCGGACGATTCTAAATCACAAATCGGATAAGTGTTTTTATTAAACGGTGGAGCTGTAAGTTGGTGCAATTCTAAACAAAGCGTCGTGGCGGAATCTACATGTGAAGCGGAGTACATAGCTGCTTCGGAAGCAGCAAATGAAGGAGTCTGGATGAAGGAGTTCATTTCCGATCTAGGTGTCATACCTAGTGCATCGGGACCAATGAAAATCTTCTGTGACAATACTGGTGCAATTGCCTTGGCAAAGGAATCCGGATTTCACAAGAAGACCAAGCACATCAAGAGACGCTTCAATTCCATTCGGGACCAAGTCCAAGTGGGAGACATAGAGATTTGCAAGATACATACGGATCTGAATGTTGCAGACCCGTTGACTAAGCCACTCTCACAAGCAAAACATGATCAGCACCAAGACTCCATGGGTGTTAGAATCATTACTATGTAATCTAGATTATTGACTCTAGTGCAAGTGGGAGACTGAAGGAAATATGCCCTAGAGGCAATAATAAAGTTATTATTTATCTCCTCATATCATGATAAATGTTTATTATTCATGCTAGAATTGTATTAACCGAAAACGTGATACATGTGTGAATACATAGACAAACATATAGTCACTAGTATGCCTCTACTTGACTAGCTCATTAATCAAAGATGGTTGTGTTTCCTAACCATAGACATGTGTTGTCATTTGATTAATGGGATCACATCATTAGGAGAATGATGTGATTGACATGACCCATTCCATTAGCCTAGCAATTGATCGTTTAGTATATTGCTATTGCTTTCTTCATGACTTATACATGTTCCTGTAACTATGAGAATTATGCAACTCCCGTTTACCGGAGGAACACTTTGGGTACTACCAAACGTCACAACGTAACTGGGTGATTATAAAGGAGTACTACAGGTGTCTCCAAAGGTACATGTTGAGTTGACGTATTTCGAGATTAGGTTTTGTCACTCCGATTGTCGGAGAGGTATCTCTGGGCCCTCTTGGCAATGCACATCATTATAAGCCTTGCAAGCAATGTGACCAAATGAGTTGGTTACGGGATGATGCATTACGGAACGAGTAAAGAGACTTGCCGTTAACGAGATTGAACTAGGTATTGGATACCGACGATCAAATCTCGGGCAAGTAACATACCAATGACAAAGGGAACAACGTATGTTGTTATGCGGTTTGACCGATAAAGATCTTCGTAGAATATGTAGGAACCAATATGGGCATCTAGGTTCCGCTATTGGTTATTGACCGAGAATAGTTCTAGGTCATGTCTACATAGTTCTCGAACCCGTAGGGTCCGCACGCTTAACGTTACGATGACAGTTTTATTATGAGTTTATAAGTTTTGATGTACCGAAGTTTGTTCGGAGTCCCGGATGTTACCATGGATGTAACGAGGAGTCTCGAAATGGTCGAGACATAAAGATCGATATATTGGAAGCCTATATTTGGACATCGGAATCGTTCCGGGTAAAATCGGCATTTTACCGGAGTACCAGGAGGTTACCGGAACCCCCCGGGGGGTTATTGGGCCTACATGGGCCTCGAGGCAGAAGAGGGAAGGAGGCAGGAGGGGGCCGCGTGCCCCTCCCCTTCCTAGTCCGAATAGGACAAGGGAAGGGGGGCGGCGCCCCCCCCCCCC
>NC_041393.1:225300794-225314078 GCF_002162155.2 Triticum dicoccoides | reverse complement strand
CCTCTTTCCCCCCTTCTCCTATTCCAACTAGGAAAGAAGGGAGTCCTACTCCCGGTGGGAGTAGGACTCCCCCCTTGGCGCGCCCTCCTTGTCCGGCCGCCTCCTCCCCCCTGGCTCCTTTATATACGGGGGCGGGGGGGCACCCCATGGAGACACAAATTGATCTACGGATCGTTCCTTAGCCGTGTGCGGTGCCCCCCTCCACCATATTCCACCTCGGTCATATCGTCGCGGAGTTTAGGCGAAGCCCTGCGCCGGTAGAGCATCATCATCATCACCACGCCGTCGTGCTGACGGAACTCATCCCCGAAGCTTTGCTGGATCGGAGCCCGGGGATCGTCATCGAGCTGAACGTGTGCTGAACTCGGAGGTGCCGTACGTTCGGTGCTTGGATCGGTCAGATCGTGAAGACGTACGACTACATCAACCGCGTTGTGCTAACGCTTCCGCTTATGGTCTATGAGGGTACGTGGACAACACTCTCCCCTCTCGTTGCTATGCCATCACCATGATCTTGCGTGTACGTAGGAATTTTTTTGAAATTATTATGTTCCCCGACAACTTGTTCTTGCATGGGATGACGGTGTCATCCAAGGCACGGAGGTGGCCAAGAACCGCTGCATCACCACAAAGTTCCAGTCTACAAAGAACAATGACAGTTTCACTTTGTCCATAGTTTATGCGCCTTGTGAAAATGAAGACAGATCAGCTTTCTTCGAGGCCATGAATGAGGTGTCTCAGATGCTTGCTGGCCCGTGGATTGTTGTGGGTGATTTCAATATGTACAGATATGCCCATGAAACATCTCAAGGAAGAAGAAATTGGCCTTTGATGGACACTTTCAACTCCTGGATCCGTCAGAATGCTCTTGATGATGTGGACATTTCAAACCACGCTTTCACCTGGTCGAACAAAAGGGTGGAGCCAACTCTCGTCAAGATGGACAGAATCCTTGTCAATGCTGATTGGAACCTGAGTTTCTTGGACACTATGGCTGCTGCTCTTCCTTCAACTACTTCGGACCATGCCTTGGTTGAAGTTGACTTCTGCAGAAAAGCACCAAAGTGCCCTTTCTTCAGGTTTGAAAACCACTGGTTGCACATGCCAGCAGCTCGGGAGTTGGTCAGAACACTTTGGCAGCGAGGCAGCAGGCCATTCGCTGCAGCGTCGTCCCTCCTCAGTTTCAAGTTGAGGAGGCTCCGGGCGGCACTCAGGAAATGGAACAGGTCCACCAAGCCCCTACAACTAACCTTGGACAATTGTAACCATGTGGTGCAGTTCTTTGATGCGGTGGAAGAGAGAAGGCACCTGTCTACGCTGGAGGCCTCTCTGCAAAAGCACGCAAACACTAAGGCGCAACAGCTGATCCTCTGGCAGAACGAGGCTTGGAAGTGGTGAGCTAAGATACGTGATTTCTTGTTGGGCGACGAGAACACTAAGTTCTTTCATGCCGCTGCTAATTACCACCACAAGAAGAATCGGGTGAGGCTCCTTGTTGAGAACGAGGTTGAATTCTTTGATGGACATGAGAAGTTGAGGATTGACACAAGCTTCTTCAGGTCTATCTTTGGACAACCAAAGATTTCTATGCCATCTCTTGACCCTGCCCGCCTATATGACCGCGCTAATTTGGCTGCCCTGGAAGAGCCCTTCACATAGGGTGAATTGGCACCCGTTATCCAGAAATCTCCTAACAACAGGAGCCCAGGGCCTGATGGTTTCAGAAATGAGTTTTATAAGGAGTTGAAGGAACTGTTGAAGGAAGACCTGCTCGGATTCTTCCACGAGTTCTATGAGCATGGAGGCAACTTGAAAGACATCAATCTGGCCTACATTGTGCTAATTCCGAAAAAGATGACCCTGTTGACATCAAGGATTTTCACCCGATCTCTTTGGTCCATAGCATGCCCAAGCTGATCACAAAGGTCCTGGCTATACGGCTCCAACGCCTTATACCAGCACTTATCCACCCTCTGCAGTCAGGTTTCCTGCTCGGACGATGCATTTTGGAGAATTTTGCTCTGGCTGAGGAGTTGGTCTAGCAGGCTCACAAAAGGAAGAAACCCATGATCGTGCTCAAACTAGATTTCCAGAAAACTTTCGATACTGTCAGTTGGGATGCACTACAGAAATTTTTTGTGGCCAAAGGCTTCGAACAACGCTGGACCAAGTGGATATTCACCATTTTTAATTCCAGCTCCGCACAGATCATGATGAATGGCCACCTCAGAGAGAAGATCATGTCCAAATGCAGTCTAAGGCAGGGAGATGCCCTCTCGCCACACCTCTTCATTTTGGTTGCAAATGTTCTGCAACAGCTATGCGAGAAGGAGTACATGGTTGGCGTACTCAAACACCCTCTTGGGGTAGATGACCCCTTCCCGGTCCTGCAATACGTGGACGACACACTCCTTCTTGTACAAGGAGATACACAACAAATCAGCATCATCAAAAGGATTTTGGACGACTTTGCTAACTTCACCGGTTTGACCATCAACTTCCAGAAGAGCACTTTCGTCCCAATATGCCTGGATCAGTCAACCTACCAGCAAGTTGCTAGCATCCTCCATTGCCAACCAGTCCCCTTCCCTTACACATACCTCGGGCTACCCCTGTCTACTCACAAGATCACCCATGGTATGCTGACGCCAGTCAGTCACCGGGTTGACCGAAGACTATCAAGTTGGCTGGCCAATTTTCTATCATGGGGAGGAAGACTCACCTTGATCAATGTCGTCCTTGCATCCATACCCAGCTACTTCATGGGATGCTTCCTATGGCCCAAGCAGTCCCTGGACAGCCTAGAACAAATTTTGAGAGGTTTTTTGTGGAAAGGCAAGAATCATGCACCGGGAGGTCAGTGCCTCGTCGCCTGGGACTTCGTCAAGCTTCCACGGCAGAATGGTGGTCTGGGAGTTCGAGATGTTGCTTCTCACAACAAAGCAATGGTCTGCAAGGTTTTGGCACAGATTCTTCAGCACATCGATGTTCCCTGTTACAAGTGGTTCGCTTCCAGGTTCTACGGCATGAGCATCCCTGCCAGCCCGCAAAGTGGAGACACTGCTATTTGGCGTTGTCTGAAGTCATGCATGCTCCTAGTTCAGCAGGCTACAAGATGTGAGCTCGGTGATGGCACCCATATCTCCTTCTGGTGTGACTTGTGGCTCGACTGTGGACGGCTTATGTTCTGCTTCCCAACCTTATACACCTTCTCTACCTCCAGATCATGTACGATTGCCTCACAGCACACAAATGGGCAGTGGATGTTGCAGCTGCACCCCAACCTCTCAGCCAC
The DNA here is from genome assembly GCF_002162155.2 of Triticum dicoccoides. Lineage (NCBI taxonomy): Eukaryota > Viridiplantae > Streptophyta > Magnoliopsida > Poales > Poaceae > Triticum > Triticum dicoccoides. The sequence goes on along the minus strand of NC_041393.1, from coordinate 225,310,783 downwards.
AGCCTCACATGAGTTGCACATCCTCAACAACATGCTCCTCCATATCTCACCTGACGTCGATCAGCCGGACCTTCAAAGACCAATTGCTCTACAACGAAAACTGTCCATGACATATTTCTATCAGTTGCTTACTTTCAGAGGGATGGACTGCCCCATGGAGCCCTTCATCTGGAACAAGATCATCCCCAAAAGGCATCACATATTTCTCTGGATTGCTATCAGAGACAGACACAACATGAGGGACAACATGCTCCGGAAGCACTGGACAAGAATTGGAAAACACAACGGATGCGAGCGCTGTCCAACGACTGAGACCATATTTTGCTCAGACGCCAACCGGCCCACGTAGTTTGGTCCATGGCAACGCTTGTTGACCATGCAACATCATCCACAACACTCATCGACTTCATCACCTCCCCGGTACCTCAAAGGCTATATGGCAAGCTCTGGAATATTTTCTTTACGGTATGTGTTGTTGCATTATGGCGGGCCAGGAATGCGCTTACATTCCAGCATGATCTTTGGGGTGACAATAAAACTTTCCAGGAAATCTTCGAGCTGCTTACGCTCTGGAGTGTTCGTGCGCCAGGGGAAAATGAGAAGAGGGTCCTAAAAACCTAGGCCAGGGAGCTAATATGTGTTTAGGCTGCTGCTACCACTTCTCTTCCTTTTTCTTCTTCTTTCCCTTGTTACCAACAAGGTCTGGTGATGGCCTGCTGCACATTCAGTGTGGTGCTCACATCACCTTCATGTAAATGACTCTGGTCAATCGGGCATGCCCATTTTGAACGCATAAGGTAGAGAATTATCTACCTTTTCTTTCAAAAAAATAATTAAAATACGTCATCAGCTCAAGTGGCTAGGGAGATAAAGTCTGGAGTCACTCGTCGCGTGTTCGAATCCTCCATCTATCACCTAACGCTATTCCTTTTTTTGCCATCGCGGTGTTCGCTACTGGGCCGGCCCGTTAGTTTGGCACTCTGCGCGAAAGTCCGATAGTCTGAGGTAGAACGCGACAGATAGGAGGTCCCTACAACTTCAGCTCTTTCAATCTACACAGCAGTAAAAATAGAGTATTCTTGTTAGTTACAACAACATTTGTGCAGACCAAGTTATCCAAAAACACACTACATACCATGCATGCATCATATGTTGTGAGTCCATATCTTGTTTTCTAACAGGCTGGGATCATAAAATTAATGTGCCTCTTATCATAGTCCATAATCCTAGGGAGATTTGTGTGTCTCCTTGGTACAAATTGGTAATGATTATCAAGATAGAATATCTGCATACACAATGTATATGTTTGGAGAATTATTAAACTTATGTTATCGTAAACAATATGGACATGATAACTCATTTGTAGAAAGAAGTGACATGCATACAAATATATGGGGCTATTTGATTGTGTATTTGTAATAGCATCAAGGAGATAATTCATTGCATACTCACACTAGTTATATTATTCTATGTAATCAGTCCTACACATAGCTCCCCAATAATCAACAATAATGTAGTCATCTTTAAAAGGTGTCCTCAAATGGCCCATAATAAATATAACACATGCTGCCTGAAAGCATGCCTTTTCAGCTTTACTTGATAACTCAATTATATCTCTGGCTAAGAAATTTCTGCTGCCTTCAAACCGTGAGAATCATTTCCAACCATACCTATATTTTTCTTCAAGAAGTCAATAGAAGCAGTTGTTTGAGCATCAATACCATGAATATTTGTACGTCCACAAGGAAACCCAAAAACTTTGTGCATATTTGGAGCACAAAATTTGAGTTTCCTATCCTAAGACATCTGAATGCGTTGATCTCTGACATCTGTTGAATTTACCAGAAATGCACTAAACTTAAGATGAACCTTTTTAATTGCAGCTAGGTTCAACAACCCATCAAATTTGATTTCGCACAACATAAATTTCTTGTATTCAGTGAATCCATTTGGAATAGCACGAACATGATCTATTTCAACATAGATTCAGAGTTACACTTGCCATCCACATTTTCTTTGCCCAAGTCATCTCCTTCAATGTAATAATATCTCAAATCTCTTTTACATTTTGCTATACCACTTGCTGAATGACTTGACTTATAGGACATACTTTAGCACTAGAACATAAATGAAGACAATAAGAATAATAAATAAGTTTACTTCCAAATACAAGTGAATTAATATATAAAGTCATTTTCCACTATAGGAGTAGATATTATTCACGAACTTAAATATATGCTCTTTCTGTATGTAGCCTTCTTATTATATTTCTATATACTTTTCATAAACTTAAGTAACTTTTAATATACATATTTTAAATTTAATATTCTTTAGGTATTTAAGAATTTCGTATTTCTTTTAAAGGTACAACACAATACATGTGTGCTATAAGTTTTTCTCTAATTAACTAACATAACTGCGTAAGTTTCAATGTTGAGAACGTGCATACTTTCCAAGTTTTTTACTTTTAATTTCCGATATATACAATCACGTCCTAGATTCGTAAACCTCTGACCCACCATATTAATTATTGTTCTAAGATCCATACCAAATTTTTTGTTCCAACAAAATTGCCTAAGGCGGAGCTTTATGTTGTTCAAGAAAGAGAAAGTGAAACAAAAGAGTTACAGAAGAAGCTATCAAATATCCAACAAACTTATGCTGACAACGTGCTTACAAAAACATTGGAAGAACATGAAACATACAATGGAATACAAGATTGACTAACCTGTGCTGGATAACTGTACGCAATACTTTGCCTTGTGCCTTTCAGTCGTTTGCCAACTCTACGTATTTCTGAGCAAATAGCTTCAATCTGTTCTCCTCTACAACGATGCTTCTTGAGCAAGAGTTCTAAAAAAGTATTCTAAGAGAAGCAGAGTGTACTTGAAGAGAGCAATGAGATGGAATATCAGAATGAACACTTCAAGGACAACAGTAAAGTTTAGTAGCCACTTGTTGCGGAAACTGTTCATCGTAATATCTATATCTTAGAAACGGGATCCACAAGAGAACATATAATACTTTAGCTTTACAATGAGAATATAAATATATGAGAAACGATATACACAATCGAATACAAGAAATGCAGCCACGAATATGCGAATCTTGACGTAGTCAATGGCTCACAGTCTGCGTGCCCCACACTTGCGCGCCTTAAATTCTCTCCCTGGATTCTACCGAGGCAGTACAGAAGATTATTATGTTGGTCCATTTCAAGATTCCATCAAGATAAACATCGAAAAAAGTTTTTCTGGCAAGGAACTAATGACGGGAAATGTTATCATCTTGTAAGCATAATATTAGCTTACTTACAAAATGGTGGTGGAAACTCGAGACACAACAGGGGGCTGTGGCAGGATGTAATCCGAGCCAAGTACCTGAAAAAAGATATTGTAACATCGGTGAGAAGTAGATTTGGAGATTCGCCGATCTGGAAAGCCATTATGAAAGTTAAGGAGTATTATCTCGCTGGAAGAGGGGTGATCCTGAAATCGGACAACTTGGCCAGGATGTGGATTGACCCCATTGAGAATAACTCTCCTTTACGGGATAGATTCCTCGAGCTTTACAGCATATGCAATGAATAAGAAATTAATGTGGCCAATTTTAAAAACAATGTTAGCACGGATTTCTTCAGGAGACGCTTACACCCTCCGCTGATGGACCAGTGGGGGGATGTCAAGCGGACAGTGGATTCCTAGACATTATCTAATGAGCCGGACCAAGTAGTCTGGAACCTTAGGAAGAGCAAACGCTTCACAACTAAATCCGTGTATACATACTTGGAAAGGCATCTTGCTAGATGTGATTATAGATGGGTTTGGAAAGCTAAACTTCCTCTTAAGATTCAAATTTTCTTTTGGCAATTATTTCAGGATGCTGTATTGACACGAGATGTCATGAAAAGACGAAACTGGACTGATAACCCGAAATGTTCCTTCTATATGGATAGAGAAACCTCGCAACATCTGTTCTTCACCTGCCCAGTTGCTAGGGTAGTCTGGAGAACCATTGGGTGTGTCCTTGGCACGAATATATATGTGCCCTGACAATTTGTGGCAATATTTCTTCTGGTGCTACATCTTTTTACCCGATGGATCTAAGTTCTATACCTTTGGCCTTGTGCGATATACTGGACTATGTGAAACTGTCATAATCGGGCTACATTTGAACATAAGAAGTTAAAAAATCCTTTTGATGTGGTTTTTTCTGCATGTGGATATCTAAACTACTGGGCAGTCCTGATGGATGGAGCTGATCGAGAGGTGATGGAGCGCAGCGCCAAGATGCTCAAGACCAATGCGGCTACCATGATGAGGATTTGTGCGGCCCCAGCTGAAGTAGCGATGGACTGATGGGGTTGTTGTTGTCCTGCTTTCACCTTCAACAAGTAGTTCTTCCCATTCTGTTAGTGGTTTTATCTTTGCCCCTGCGTGGGCTTTTGCTATCTGTTCATCTAGTGAGCCTTCTCCTTTTTGGAGACTTTATGTTGGTACCATGGTTCGTGCCGGTTAGGATAGTTGGTTTTAGATGGCATTGGATTTTCGCCCCATACTGAGCTGCTCGATGACGAGTGCTCACAGTGGATTTCTCAGTGGTGTCTTGAACTCACTTTCCCCTTTCCGATCTCTTTTAAGACTTGAACACTGTATTTCCGTTATGTTAAATAATGGAAAGGGGTTATATGCCCGGTTAAAAAAAAGGTTCCATCAAGATGGGGTAATCAGTCAACGAAATGCGGGCGTTGAGAGTCGGGAGCCGGCGGGTGGACCGACGAGCAGTGCGGCTGATCCTGGTTAAGTCAAGAACCGGTCTTCCCGCCAAAAAAAAGTCAATAACCGGTCTCCAATGGAACCAACGAAGCAGCAAGTTAAGCAGACGGTCTCTGCTTTCCATGACTCTTGATGGTTTGCACGTTAATAATTGGAAAAAGTCCATTTTAAACCTTGAACTCGTAGATGTTCGGCGAAACGAACCCTCAAATCGAAATCCCGGTCGATTGCACCCTGAACTATGCAATCCCGTTCTAAATCAAACCTTCGACTCGTTTGGATGGGCGGGATTGCTGGGATTTCGCTGACGGCACACACCTGCATCCTGTTGGGCCGGCCCGCTTTAGTTTTCTTTCGTTAAAAAATAAAAATTTACAAAGGGCCCTACACCTTGCTCCTGCTGGGCCGGCCCATTTTTAGTTTTTGTTAAAATTTTGTTCAGAATGCTTTTTCCTATATTTCTTAAAACTTTTTAAAGAAATGTTCGGGATTAAAAAAATATCTCTGTTTCAAATATTGTTCACCAATTTAAAAAATATCCGTGCGTTCTAATTTCGTTTCGGAGATTCAAAAAACATTCCTTGTTCGATTTTCTGTTTTTCTGTTTCATTTTGCTTTCTCTTACCTTGTTCGATTCTTTTTTTTTCTGTTTACAAATATTTGTTCTAAATTAAAACATAGAACTACTTCAAAAAACCGTTTTCTTACAAAGAAGTTCAATGAAATTTAAATATTGTTCAGTGGATATCACAAAAATGTTCAACATGTATTAAATACTGTTCAACGTATATCACGAAAATGTTCAATTTTTATTTAAAAAATTTCAACAATGAACTTTATTCAAATTCGTGAACCTTTTTTCTAATTCGATGAATTTTTTCGAAATCAATGAACTTTTTGTCAAAATTGCTGAAAATTTTCAAATTCGATGAACTTTTTTAAAATTTGATGAATTATTTTAAATTAACAAACTTTTTCCATTTTTGCGAATTCAATTGGTACTATTCTTTTTCAAAATTTTGATTTCTTTCAACTTTTTGTTTTTGTGAACAGTTTTTAAATTTATGTTTTCTTTATTTAAATAATTTATAGCTGGTTTATAATACAGCTATATGTTTACTGTTTGTACTGAAGATAGGGTCAAATAGTGTTGTTTCCTTTTATAAACAGCAACGTGAGCTTGTCATATTGGTTGACGTACGTGGCGTGCAAATTGGTGGCCGGAGTTCGATTTCCAATCCGGCCGAATAAAACTGTATTTTTTTCTGCTTCGCATTTTTCCTGTCAGCAGCTTGCTGGGCCGGCCCGTCGCGCGTCGCGCGCGACCGCCAGCAGCTCGAACCGGCCTAAAGCGCTGAGTACGAGGTCCCGCTCTTACTGTGCGTACGTCTGAAGTTCGGAATATCCTATTTGCCGCTCGTTGCGTCAAACTGCCGGCGCTTCGCACAGGCGAGCGACCGAGCAGCGACGCAACGGGCCGGCCCGTTTAACCATTCCTGCACTCCCGGTTTTGGGAACCATCTAGAGTTTTCCAGCTGGGTTTTTTCCGGTTTTGGGAACCTTCTAGAAGGTTCCTGAAGCGGTTTTTTTATTTTCCTTTCTTTTTCTATTCTGTTTATTTTTATTTTTATTTTCTTTTTTGTTTTTCAAGTTTATGTTTTCTCTCTCAAAAAATGTTCACGCTTTTACAAAAATGTTCAAAATTTGAAAAATGTTCGTGTTTTCAAATTGTGTTCATAAATTCAAAAAATGTTCGGAATTTTCAAAAAATATTTTGTGTTAACAAAATTCTTCAGAATGTTTTTGCTCAAAATTTTGACAACTTTTAAAAAAATGTTCGTGATTTCAAAAAATGTTTCCGTTTCAAAAATTGTTTGCAACTTCCCAAAAATGTTCTTTTAAAAGCACGAACATTCTTTTAAAAAATTTGTTCTCAAGATTCAAAAATTGTTCATGCTTTCAAAAATTGTTCGAGCTTCCAAATTTGTTCTCCATTTTAAAATTTGTTCTCAACATTCAAAAATTGTTCGTGCTTTAAAAAATTGTCCGTGCTTCTAAATCTGTTCTCCATTTTAAAATTTGTTCTCAACATTCAAAAATTGTTCGCGCTTAAAAAATTGTTCTCCATTTCAAAATTTGTTCTCAATATTCAAAAATTGTTCGTGCTTTCAAAATTGTTCGTGCTTCCAAATTTGTTCTCCATTTCAAAATTTGTTCTCAAGATTCAAAAATTGTTCGTGCTTTCAAAAACTGTTCGTGCTTCCAAATTTGTTCTCCATTTCAAAATTTGTTTTCAACATTCAAAAATTGTTCATGCTTTAAAAAATTGTCCGCGCTTCTAAATCTGTTCTCCATTTCAAAATTTGTTCTCAACATTCAAAAATTGTTCGCGCTTAAAAAATTGTTCTCCATTTCAAAATTTGTTCTCAACATTCAAAAATTGTTCATGCTTTCAAAAATTGTTCGTGCTTCCAAATTTGTTCTCCATTTCAAAATTTGTTCTCAAGATTCAAAAATTGTTCATGCTTTCAAAAATTGTTCGAGCTTCCAAATTTGTTCTCCATTTCAAAATTTGTTCTCAACATGCAAAAATCGTTCGTGCTTCCAAATTTGTTCTCTGTTTCAAAATTTGCTCTTAAGATTTAGAAAATGTTTGTGCTTTAAAGAAATGTCACAAATTCCAAGAATATTTGGGAAATTCAAAGTTGTTTGTGTTTCCAAATTTTGTTTTGAAATTTGAAAAATTGTTCCTGTTCAGTTTTTTGGGTAGTTTAAAAAATGTTTCCGTTCCAAAAAAATATGTTCGCGTCTCCAAAATTCGTTTGTGTGTTGAAAAAATGTTTGAGTTTTCTCAAAATTTGTAAAATAAAACTAATAGTGTTCGCGTTTGATAAAATATTCACCTTTTGTTTTTGCTATTTTGGGAAATCGTAAAGTATGTTTTTCAAATGTGCATGCTTTAAATTTCCTTCACAAATTCATTTTTTTCACATTTTGTAAAAAAGGTTCCTGTTTTTCAAAATTTCTACACATCTTCAAAAATCAATCCCATTTTACAAGTTTGGTTAAAAATACACAACTTTTCAAACTCGTGCGTGCTTGGAAAAAACGTTCGTCTTTTAAAAAATGTTTATTTAGTATTTTCAAGAAATGACAAAAAAGCAAAAATAACCCAATCAGGCGATTTTTGTCTGGTATTAAAGTATTTGCGTTGCCTGTGTACCACGAAGAGCAGTAAGGCACAGTGGCTAGCTACTTGGCTTTGCAGCGGAGCGGTCGCGAGTTCCGAATCATGCGTGATGCTCTTCCTTTTTCTTACTTTTTTTAACACAGCGAGCAGCTCTTGCGTGGGCCGGCCCAGTTGGAGCACTGCTCTATGCGAAGCTCCGACTTCTTGGCGCATAATGCGGCGTATAGAAGGTCCCCTGAAGTTCTGCCGCAAAGAATTTTTTTTGAGCAAACAAAAATATAAATGGGCTGGCCTAGTGCGGAGGACGGTGCTCCTTGGCCCATCAGCTAGACAAATCCCGGTTGAAATTTGTCAAGGTTTGATTTAGACCGGGATTGCATAGTTCAGGGTGCAATCGACCGGGATTTTGACTTGGGGGTTCGTTTCGCCGAACGTCTACGAGTTCAGGGTTTAAAATGAATTTTTTCCTTAATAATTCTTGTAACACGCGATGGAGCTAGATGGTCACGCCACCTTCGTGTCGCTTTTGCTTGGTTCGGATTTGCCGTGGATTGTAACGCAAAGGCTCGGCCTCGCTTGCAAGCATGCCCCAACACCATCTTCGCACCGCTTCGACGTCTCGCTTTCAGCGTGGCTAAAATTATTCTGTGTGACCATAGAGTGTTACGTTAGACATGGGATTTTCGGAGCATGTACCTTCTTAAAATACGCGGTTAACTTCGTACCGTGTTGATCAGAAAATATTGCAATCATTTTTTTTTTCAAAATGGAGACAAAAGCCTTACCTCATCTCATTAATAAAGATGAAAGGTAACAGAAATTAGTGGCGAGGTCATTACTCTTTCCGTCTTTCGTACTGTTTGAGTAGGTAGTGCGTCTACAGTTTTCCTGAGGAAGAAGCGAGTTATATTATTTAATAGAGTACAGACGCAGACACTCATACATACACATATGTACTCATCTTTATGAACGCACATACGCACGCACACTCTATCCCTATGAAAAATATCCCGTGCTACCAAGGCTCGTGTGCTATCGTGATACAGACTTCTAGGCCGTCAGATTATCAGATCGAACGGTTCCTAGTAACTCTACAACATTTGCAAAAAAGCCTTCTAGGAGTCAAAAATTACACATAGGTGTAGCAGATCCAACAGCTCTCAAATGGCATCCAATTTGAGAATACAACGGAATGAAAGCCCGAGTCAGGATATCACTTTAGTCTTGGTAGCATCAGATACTCTCTCCCCGTATGAGCACCTCCAAAAACTGAGCCGGGCACATGTAATCAAGCTTCCAGTAGATAAGTGAATAACAGTAATAATGCACAAAAGAATCCCGAAAATGAGTAACGCACAAAAGAAGACGATGACCAGTTTAGAACTGAAAAACATGACTCAAACCAGATGCTATGAGCCAACAACGCTGCTATTACCGACGATACAAGAAGTGTCCTCAGGAAACAAGCGCAGATGAGTAACAAGGGCAACTTCAATGAGATGAGTAACAAGAGCAACTTCAATAGAGCGACCCATTTCGTCCGCCCATCTTTATTTGGATTTGCATGGACAAAAATGACCACCCAACGCAGAGACCCATTTTTATTTTGCGTCCGCTTTATGTCCACGCGGATCCATTTCCGTCCTAAATTTGAGTCATATTTGGGTCCGAGGCGGACACAAAGCGGATGGTTTCCGTCTCCTCCTCGTCCGTCTACGTCCGCTACACACTCCGTCTGGTCCACCTGCCATCCACCCATCTTCTTATTTTATTTTTTCTTTCTTAGCTGCGCACCTCGCCTCTGCCGCCCCGTAGCAGCCACGCCGTCGCCAATCCCTTGCTCCGGCGAGACTTCGCAGGCGCCGCCGCCACTCAAGCCCGTGGCCGCGCTGGCCTCGCCGCGCTCGCACCGAAGGCAGGCGCTCGCCCTGCTCGCCGCGTTGTCGCTAGATCCGCGTGGACGCTGGTCGCCACCCCCATCCCCGCGCCGCCCCGCCGCCCCTGGTTGCGCGCCCGGCTGCGCC
>NC_041393.1:225283165-225300762 GCF_002162155.2 Triticum dicoccoides | reverse complement strand
CTGCGCCGCCCCGCCGCCCCTGATAGCGCGCTAGGCCTCGCCGCGCCCAACCCCGGCAGCACCGGCCTCGCCGCGCCTGGCCGCGCCCGCGCCAGGCTAGGCCGCGCTGCGCCCGACCAGCCGCGCCCGGCCACGCCCAGCAGCGCCTAGCCTGGCCTCGCCGCGCCGCGCCATGCTCGTGGCGCTCGACGTGCCGCCCCCGCTGTGGGGTTCGAGATCGCCCGTCGGCCTCCTGCGCGCTGCGAGCTCCCCTACCCTGCTTGCTACGTGTTTCAGGAAATGTCAGGGCGGACATGTGAAAAATGGGTCTGGCTACCGTTGGGCGCATTTGCAGACCCAAATGAAAAAGCGGACACGAACGCGCGGACGGGCGACTCAAACGAATAAAAAACGGATAAAATTGGTGTCGGTTTGGGTCGGAGTTGCTCTAACAGTCGGAAAGCAAATCGTGTTGGATTGCCAGCGATTCAGCGAAGGACGTGAAGTCCACCGCCGATTGAACCACGCTCCAGCACTGTGCGATCTGCGAAGGAAGAAACAGAGTCCACATCTTCCCAAATTAGGCGGGCAGCCGTGCGCGCTTTACTCGCGATTGCACAGGCCCGGAAAGGCGGAAACGTTTTGGCCCGTGCCGAGAAGCGTTCACACGCGCACGCCGACGGGACACGGCGAGGCCGACGTCACCGCGCGCGGCCGCCGCCAGCAACGGCTCAGACAGAGGCCCGCACCTGCCTCTGCCTCAAGGAAGGAAGGCGAACACCGCACGCACGCGGCCTCAAAAAAAGGAGAGCCTCCTGCTAAAAAAGAGAGGAAGGAGATCAATCCAGCGATCTGCTTGCTTCTTCCCCGCCCGCCCGCCCATATCGAGGATTCCATTCCAACCCACCCCCCGTCGCCCGCCCACGCAGCCACCATACCCAGCTCGAAAACGAGAGGATCGAGGGACAGCAAACCCGCAATCCGCAGGCCAAGGCCGGGGAGAGGATCGAATCAAGGAGAGCTCGCGTCGGGGATTGGAGCTCACGCGAACCAACCATGGTACGCCCTCTTCTCGATCAATTGGACGTTCTCGCAAGCTTGGCCTTTCTTCTTTTAGCAAGTTCCGTGATCACCGTCGGACGGCCGGCGGCATACGCATGGCCGGGCGGTGGCGAGGAGAGCAGAAGATTCTCTCGATCGAAGATTGGGGGGCGGCGCTTCGAGCGTCAGGGTAGCGAATATCGCCCGTGCTTTCGCCTCTGGCCCGCCCGCCGTTCTGTGGGCCTTTCTGTCCCGTCTCGCCAATTTCCCCCTTCCGCATTCACCTTTTCACCTGTGCGCTTCCACATGTACGACTACTTGCTGGGCGGTAAAGGTGATTATCCGTTTTCCTTTCGGAAAACAGAACAAAAAAGTCATAGACGCCGCTGGTTTTTAATTTCGGAAACAAAACAATTTTGGACGATTTTGGATTTTGAGAAGGTGAATTTTTAACCTGTGCCGGCAAAATCAACACTGGGCGATCGACCTAAATCTGTGACGTCGGATAAGATTTCTTTCGGCACGGGCAATAATCTTTGATAACCTCGTGCGTTTTAGTCCTCGTGATGTAACAGACGGCTATCGGAGAGGCCACCTTTCCTTTTCTTTGCGACGAAGAAAGAGGAAGAGGCACCCACGAAATGGAGTCCGCGTTCCGTTTCCTTTTCATAGCCGCGTCGGGGGCGTGCACTCCCATGTAAACGCGACGCAAAGACACACATAGATAGCTCCAGCTTTCGGCTGGCCGGCCAACAGCAGCAGCACCTTCAGCCGGCACTGACCTCTTCCCCACTTTATTATTTAGTACAAACACACACCTAGCTACTACATATTCGACGGCAGATGGACACATGAGAGCGGTGGAGGGAAACCATCTCCCAGACCAACTCGATTTCGTTTTCGTTCCCGTTCATCGGCCAACTCGATTGGACCGGACTTTTCTTGGAGCCTCCCCTCCAAGGAAACGAAACCTGAATGCAACAAGCAAGATCCTACATGGGGCGACGGCGACGACGGCGAGCGATCCGCCATGTCTCGGTTTCCACTACCATTCAGTTAGCACCAGAACATCATAATTGGAGCCCATATGTATCTGACTGTATTAGTAACTGACTGGATGCAGGTTGAGTCGGAGGTCGACGCATCGGCGGCAGACACGGCCACGGCCACGGCCAGGGCCTCGGCGGCGGTGCTCACCGCGCCGCTGTCGCTGGAAGGGGGCCTCGCGGCGGAGCTCCAGCCGGCGAACCTCGTGCAGCGGGTGCTCAGCCTCTTCGGGAACGTCAGGCCGGGGGCCGATCTCTCGCACTTCCAGGTAAAAACAAACAAGCACCACTACTGTTCACTCTCGTGTGTGATGTGAGACTCCCATCTCGAGAGCCAAATTTGAATTCACTTGCTACTTTACTTACTCCGAGGTTAGGAGCACCACAGGTACTACCCTGAATCCGGCATAATTCAGGGGGCTGGTACTGTACTATAATAATCACTTAATCAGGGCAGGTTGATTTGCTTATGGGAGATTGGAGTAGGTGGGGTTCAGCTAGGCAGCAAAAACAAGTTCAACGAATTCCCGCGGATTTGAAACAAACCAAATGGGGCCCCAAAGCTTGGACTGTACTCTATATGATTAAACATGGAAGCTTCTCTCATGGTTTAAGAATTAGAGTGATTGAGTCATGTCACTTTATGTGCCAAGATAAGCTTATTAGGGGTTAGTTAGTGGTGTGGAGATCACACCTACTTATGATTTGGTTAGTCCTTTTCCAGGGACACTAAATTGTCGGTTAGCTCCCAGATTAAATTCATGAAAGTCTAATAGGTGCACTTCACAATCTTAATTTTGTAAGAAAAATATCTACACTTTAAATGTGCCACATGTTGTTTTGTTATCTTATTGTTTTATTCGTTGAACACTACTCTTTTGTATCATTTATTCGAAAATTAATATATAAAAATACACAGCATAGTCCTGCTGCTTCCCTAAAAAAAGATATATGTTCACCGTTGCCGCATTACTATTTCACGCAAGATTTTAAGCACACTACTACTTCACTGATGAAATGACTGACGAGCCTGATCATTTCCAGCTGCCTGCTACGTTCAACCTGCCAAAATCGCAGCTCCAGTTGTACGGGGAAATAGTCTACTGCGACGGAGATGACTACCTGAGCAGATGCGGCAAAGGCAAGGACAGCCTCGAGCGCTTCACGGCGGTCGTCGCATGGAGCATCTCGACGACGAGGCCGCCCATCTTCGGTTTCGCGCCCTACAACCCGGTCCTCGGAGAGACGCACCATGTCTCCAGAGGGTCACTCCATGTCCTTCTTGAGCAGGCAACCCAACTTTTCAAAAATTACTCATTTTCTGAAAAACACATAATCTTTTTCAACAACGTGAATGATCATATATGACACTACTTTTCGAAGAAATGGTCATATGACATTAACATTTTCAGGTGTCTCATAAACCCCCAGTCTCCGCGCTTCACGCTACCGATGACGGCGGAAACGTCGAGCTTGTCTGGAGCCAACACCCAGTGCCGAAATTTAATGGTAGGCCACCAGATCAACAAATTCCAAGCTTCAGCATAACGTTGCTATTCAAGCAAGGATTTGCAAACTTATATAAACTCCTGTACCCCTTTCACTTGCTTCACTGAAGGTGCTAGCATAGAGGCAACGGTGCACGGCAAGAGGCAAGTCAGGCTTCCAAAGTTCAACGAGACATACGAGATGGACTGTCCAAACCTGCTCATCAGGCTGCTTCCTGGGCCCTCCGTCGAGTGGTCCGGCACCGTCAGGATCGTCTGCAAGGACTCCGGGCTCGAGGCAGAATTGAGCTACCACAGAAGCAACTCCTTCATGGGAATGGGAGGTGACGGGAGGTGCGTTAAGGGCAAGGTGTTCCATTCATCGAGCCCGCAGGACACCGTCTTCGAGATCGATGGCTACTGGGATAGGACTGTTTCGCTCAAGGATGTTGAGAGTGGGGAGGTCTTGGTTCTCTATGACGCGAACCTCTCCATCGCTAACCTCGTCACACCGGAGGTTAAAGAAGAAGAGGTGAAATTCTAGTAACTCAGAAGAAAATATATTGCATTTTCTTGTTTATTCAAAAAATAAAACAATTCACACTGTCTGTAGTTGTGATCACTGATGATATGGCATGTCAGTACACTTTCAGTTGAGCATAGCTGAAACTTGCAAAGCAGCACAGGGGTAGTACTCATGAATGATGGTGATAATTTGGCAGGGCTTGTCATCTACCGAGTCGGCGGTCGTCTGGAGCGAAGTCAGCGAGGCTATCCTGGCAAAGGACTGGGAGAAGGCTAGCGAGGCGAAGCGGAACGTCGAGGGCAGGGCTAGGAGCCTTGAAAAGGAGAGGAATGAGAAGGGAGAGGTGTGGATGCCCAAGCACTTCTCATTGTCCCAGGACAAGGAGGGGAACTGGGACTGCTGTCCATTAGAGAAATCAGTGCGTCCAGCTCCTATCGTTGTACCTTCTCCTTCTTCATGACACTGCATTACATGTAATAACAATGTTAAATCATATAATCAAGCTGACCATTCTTTTTTACATAATCTTTTTTGGATTGTTGGATTTCCATTGATTCTTCGGAGGATATATCCTTATGATTTCTTTCCCTATAAGAGCCCTTCGGATCATAGAATTGTGGTTGCTGGATTTTGGCCTGGCCAGCAATCCTGTGACCGCTATTCCATAGGAAATACAGTATGGCATGAGCTCAAATCTCATTCATTCTTTCATATGAGACGTCCAATACATTTTGTCTGTGTCTCTTTCTACTCTCCCCATTTCTCTGAAATTCCTGTGTTATTTTCCAGTGATCCATTCGTAGGCATCATTGCAAAAATTCTTGTGCTTCAAGTCATGTACGAATCTACTCCCTCCGTTCCTAAATATTTGTCTTTCTAGAGATTTCAACAAGTGACCACATATGGAGCAAAATGAGTGAATCTACACTCTAAAATAAGTCTACATACATTCGTATGTTGTGTCCATTTGAAATGCCTAGAAAGACAAATATTTGGGAACGGAGGGAGTATAAGTCATGACATTCCAGTTATGCATTATTTTCTATTTCTCACATTTTCAGTTTTCTGCTATCCAAAGAGTCCCTTAGTTGCTTCTTTTTCTTCTTTTCTTATTCTCAGATTTCTTGGGATGAGAAATTTCTCTCGAGAATTAGATAGGGCTATTCAATTCAAACTATCTTAACACTACAGAAAAGGAGAAGATTTATCACCCGACAGTGCTATAAAGTTCCTATAAGCTATGAATCGTAAAAACAGAGCATACTTTTCCTTATTAATAATGGAATTAATGAGTATACAATTTGTACTAGTAGATTTCATTGTTGGCCTGCATGAAAGAAGCCAATATTTACATCTCCCCCTATTTGCACCACCAGTACCATCTAGTTACTGAATACAGGAGGGTTTCAAGTTGCAACTACTGTGAATCTGTCAGAAACTCCTACAAGATCTATGCTTGGATGTACTCTGCTTCGAGCCTCTTCTTCCTTCCACGCCTAAGATCATCCGATCCCTCACGTATTCGAAAGCTCGAAGGCCGGCTCGACATGAAACACTGGCTGGCCTTTCATGGAGAATGATCATTTAAGGAACAAGAGCGCTGCGGGTAGCAGAAACCATAGCTGACCGTATCGCGTGCTCGCCGCCGACTGGATCATCCCCGGCTGGTAGGCGCTTCTCACGCCATTGTCGTCGCCCGTCAGGGGCGGCTGGAAGGCACTTCCGACGCCATTGCTGCTAGCCAAGGGTGTCTCGTAGGTGCTTCCGATGCCATTGGTGCCAGTCGGAGGTGTCTGGTAGGCACTTCCGACGCCATTGTTGCCTGTTGGAGGTGGCTGGTAGGCACTGCCAGCACCATTGTTACCTGCAGGGGTTGGCTGGTAGATGCTTCCAGCACCGCTGTTGCCTGTCGTGGGCGGCACGTAGGCGCTTCCACCACCATTGTTGTCAGCAGGAGGAGCACTGTTAGCATCAGCAGGCATGTTCAACCTGTAGTGTAACCATGGGTTATCCATCAAATTCCCAGTATTTCAAAGCACAAAATTTCAGCTGTACATATCATGTTGAAGTTTGGCTCGTTCGAACTACCGAGTTCATTCAGAAGCACATTTCATGTCGAAGTGATTGATTACCCGGCTGGAGGGAGGCAGAAAGCGATGGTGTAGTCGACGGCGTTGCAGGTGAAGAGGCTGCTACCGTCGTCGTAGGCGTAGCTGTAGGCCCGCGGGCACGCCGACTTGAAGACGGAGGAGTAGGCTGTCGGGCTGCACGTGTCCGGCGTCGCGTAGGCGCCGCTGCAGCAGTACTTGTCCTGCGTGAACGCCTCGCACGCGCTCTGGCATGCCACTGCGCCGCCACCATTGCCGCCGGCCACCTGCAGCTCCTTGGGACATGCTGCAACAACATGGTTGTTTACGTGTCAGAGCATACACTTGTACAACATGGATGCATAGCTACTTCATAATGATGCTACGTGCCACGTACAGAGGTTGAGGTCGGCGGCGCAGCCGGTGGCATTGCAGCTGCCCTGCCGCGCCCGCGGGACGGCGACGACGGGCAGGTTGTACCCGTCGACGAGGCTCACGTCATAGAAGTCCTGGTCGGCGGGGCCGCCCTTCCCCAGCGTGATCTCGAAGAGCGTCGCTGGCGGCTTCCCGCCCGTGCCGCCGCACTCCATGTGTCCACCACCGCAGTCGCCGGTCTGGCACGCGACCGCGCCGGCGGCCGCGCCTGAGCCGTCGGTGCTGAAGTTGCACCCCGTGCGCGCCCATATCCGGCCGGACCAACCAGCCGGCGCCGGGATCCGCACGGTCTGCCCCGGGTCGAGCCTGAACCCCGTCGTGGGCAGCTGCGGCGTGCCCGCGCCGGCCATCGTCCCCGGCCAGATGGTGTGGGTGCAGTAGTTGGATATGGTGAAGCTGCAGCTCGCCGTCGAGACGCTGCACCACTGGGCAGCTAGTACCAACAGAACAAGGAGCAAGCATGGCGCGCCGTGATTTCTCGGTGCCTCCATGGTCTTGAGATCTTCTTGATTTCCTTGTCACTTGTTGCATGCAATCCTGTTCGTCATCAAATATATAATGGCGTGCAGGGTTCAAAAATGGAGTTAGTTGCTTGGTGAGATTGCTTTAGCATTTCCCATGGATGGGGTGGCCTCAGAGAGAAGAAATACCTTATGTAAGAATCCAAGTGACACGCACAAGTGAAAATGCTGCTAGGAGCCTATAAAACAACACTCGTAGGTGTGTATGCCTTAATTTCACACAAGGTAACTTATTTTTCAGTCTAAACCAATCCTCATTTTACACATATAATGATCACTAGAGCATTGAGTCAGTGTCCTGTACATGTATGTCCCGTGCTCTATCTACCCACTTCCACGAGGCATCAGGTTATGATATGACCATTCCAGTCCACATTGACCAATCTCAAATAAAATAAATTTTTGAAGGGGATCATTCTCAAACTAGAGCATTCAACTATCCCATTTTGGCGCAACTCTATGGTGTTCTCTGACATTGCTTTCAGGGGGATGTAAACTGCAAACTTGGCTTTGCGGCAGTAAGAAGTACCACAAGAGAGCAACGAAGGCATCAATTTCTCACATCCATGGTACAGATTCTACTTAGTATAACTAAATCATTTCATCAACATAAATGATATCTTAGGTATTTAAAGAGATGCCAGGTGCTACCCTTGCAGATCCAAAGAACAAAAATGCCGTCTTACCCATCAGTTCAGATAAAGCATAGCTTCCAAGTGGGTGTTACAACAAGAATAACCATCCATGCACAACTACTTTATGCTTCAAATAACCTATGCTGCAGCCTATCAGCATTTGTGTCACAAACTCATGATGCAAATAGTAGATCCTTGAAAGTACCAGTTCGTTTTTTTCGATAAAAGACATTTCATTGAATAGATATATCGAGGTGATACAATCGCATCGAAAGAAAGCCCGGCCTCTGCATAGCTAGATGCACACAGCCAAAAAAGTACAAAGTACCCTAAAAGCAAAAAATAATTTGATACAATGCCAATCAAATAAAACATGTCCAGCCTAAGGAGTGGCAGATCCTATCCGTAGGTCACACCGCCATCTATGGGGGTAGAAAACTTCCTTGGCCGAACGCTCCAGCCGTATAGACGCCATCATAAAAAGGCCCCTGTCCTCCGGACTCTGCAGGATAGACCAAGTACGGAGCCATCGTGTACACACATGAATAACCTGCATAGGAGATGAGACACATTTGTTATTAAAAATCACATCATTCCTGGTAAGCCACAGTGCCCAGCATAAGGCCGCCGCTCCCACAAGAATATGTGCAGAAAATTGTTTATCAATACCCGGCAACCAGTTGCCGAACATGTTTCGTGCACTACATGGTGGGTATAGATTCGAAACTACTTGAACTATGACCCAAACTGCCCGAGTGAACTTGCACTCAAAAAACAAGTGTTTAATAGACTCGTCATGTTGGCAAAAGACACATGTCTTGGAACCATGCCAGTTTCGTCGTGCCAGATTATCTCTAGTTAGGATGACTCCTCTGTTAAGAATACAGAGGAAAATCTTCACTCTTAGAGGGATTTTGAGCTTCCACAATTTCCTGTTATCATGTGGAACATCACAATGAACCATTGCATCATACATGGATTTGACTGAAAATTTGCCATTCTGATGCAAGTTCCATCAAAAAATGTCTGGCTCACCTGACAGTTGAATGTCCTCCAGGCGAGTGAGTAATTCATTCTGTGCTGCCAGACGAAGGCCAAAAAGGTCCCTACGAGAAAAAATATCAAGGTTTTCTTGTCCTAAAACTTGTTTGATCGTGATGAATTTATGTCTAACAATCCTGTACAAGCTTGGATATTGCACCTTTAGTGGGTTGTTCCCTAGCCAGATGTCTTCCCAGAATTGAACCTGAGAACCGTCCCTAACTGAGAAGGTCCCAAATTGGAAAAAGAATTCCTTGGCCTTCATCACACCACTCCAGAAATGCGAATCCCCAAGTTTCCAATGAACTTGAGAAATGGCATTGGATCCCACATACTTGTTGTGAATGATTTCCTGCCATACTCCATTCTCAGTGAGTAGTTTGTAAACCCACTTGCTGAGAAGAGCAATGTTTTTAATCTCAAGGTCTTGGATTCCCAGCCCCCCTTGACTTTTAGGTCTGCATAATACGCTCCACCTAGCCAGTCGATATTTCTTGGATTCGTTATCACATTGCCAAAAAAAATCTGGATCTAAAGTAGTCTAGTCGCTGGAGAACCCCTTTCGGTAGGTGGGAGAATGACAACATATATAAAACCATGTTGCTTAGGACTAAATTGATCAAGATCAATCGTCCCCCGTAAGACAAGAGTTTGGCCTTCCAACTGGCTAAGCGTTTCTCAAGTCTCTCTTCCACATGCTTCCACTCAGCGATAGTTAAGCGCCGATGGTGTATGGGAATACCCAGATATCGAATCGGAAACTGCCCGAGCTGGCATCCAAAAATCTTAGCATACTCAGGTGCTGATTCTGCAGCATCGCCAAAGCAAAAAAGTTCGCTCTTATGAAAATTAATTTTGAGACCAGAAAGTTCCTCAAAAGCACATAAGAGCAACTTGAGATTGCTTGCCTTATCTAGATCATGATTCATGAATAGAATAGTGTCATCCGCATATTGTAGACTAGATAGACCATCTTCTACCAAGTGTGGAATGACACCACTAATTTGACCATCCAACTTAGCCCGCTCAACAAGGGTAGCTAGCATGTCGGCCACAATGTTAAACAAAATAGGAGAAGCGGGGTCCCCTTAGCGAAGCCCCTTCCTTATCTGAAAATAGTTGCCAACGTCATCATTAACTTTTATGGCCACACTGCCTCCAGAGACAAAGTTCTCTACCCAACGACACCATTTTTGTGAAAACCCCTTCATGCGCAAAGTTTGCAACAAAAAGGACCACTTAACCTTATCGTAGGCTTTTTCAAAATCTATTTTAAGAATGACACCATTCAACTTTTTTCGGTGAAGCTCATGTACAGTTTCGTGCAAGATGGCCACTCCATCTAATATGTTGCGGCCTTGCATAAATGTTGTTTGAGTGGGTTTTACGACATGGTCAGCCACCCCGTTCAACCGATTAGTTGCGACCTTCGTAAAGATTTTAAAACTTACATTCAAAAGGAAAATCGGTCGTTATTGTTGAATACGACTAGCCTCCTTAATCTTAGGCAAAAGGATAATTTCCCCAAAGTTTAAACAAGAAATGTCAAGGTCTTCAGCATGCAGTTGGTTAAATAAATGAACCAAGTCTGCCTTAATGACGTCCCAAAAACATTGAAAGAACTCTGCGGGAAAGCCATCCGGACCCGGAGCCTTGTTGTGTTCCATTTGAAACACCACAGTTCGAATTTCTTCCTCAGAGAACGGGGAGGTTAGGAATTCATTTTCTGCTTCCGTGACTTGAGGAATGTCATGAGTAATGGATTCATCCAATTGAAAATTTGATTCGGCTGAAGGTCCAAAAAGCTCTTTGTAATACTTAGTAATAAAAGTTCTAAGAGGTACGTCCCCCTCAATTCGGCCTTCCACCTGGTCAAGGGCGAATATGCATATTTCAGTAAGTGCAAAATTTATGATTCACATGTAGATGACGGGTAAGTAGCAAAAAACTACAACAATTGCGGTTAGGGTTCCGAAAAATTACCTGCTTATCTTTTTTCCCGTTGGTACATATGGTTTTGTCTAGTTTTTTCGCAGAAAACACTAGTGATCGGTTGGGCTCAAATTGAACCTGATTATAACATGGGTGGCTAGCGTCAGGGCCAAATGTTACATTTGACCCTTAATAGACAGAGTGCGTGTTGACCATTCATTAAGTTAGAAGTAGCAACATAGCCACAAAGGAAATTGCTGTCATTTTTAAATACAAACAGTGATTAGCTGGGCACAACAGGTACACTGCTGAGTGATGATTAACATGCAAGAAGTTGAAAGAAAACTAACTTGGATGAATCATGGATGGATCTTGCCGGGTAGGGCCACATGGATAATAAGATCAGGTTGTGTTATATCCAGTAATATTTATGTACCGACTTCCAATGAGTAACAGGTAGCAAGGTCTTTTCCGAATGTCCCCATCAAAATAGAAGACCTTCTTCATTGTTATCAACCCAAACTTGAAACTTATATTCATGGTTTGTCTGCAATGTGACCTCAGTAATGGAGTCTTTGTTTATGGAAAAGCCAAACTTTTGTAGTACATGTGTTCATGCAAAGCAAGGATTTACCGCGGGAAATAATATCAAAACATAATTTGCCAGAGATAGTATGTTATCAAAAGGAAAGAAATAGTAATACAAAACTTATTTGGTATACAACGATTAAGAGATGGCGTGTTATTGGAAGGACATGAATATATACAAAGAGTTTATTTGTTATTCAAAAATGTGATGTGCTAATATATAATAGATGATTTATGAACCAGGTATGCGCATTTTTTGTCATGCAGATATTATGGCGTTGTGAACGGAAATGTAGCAACAATTTGTTTGTGAATACAAGCGTTTTTAAAAGAACAGTACTTGCCTAATATAGCAAGAATTTCATGTTTGTCATCATGTATGGCACCTTTCATCCATATGTAGCAATACTATACATGCACCAAAGAAGCGCGCGCCGCGCCCGTGACCAATTTCGTCTGTATTTTACTGAAATAAGTAGGAAAACAACATATGTTGTTTTGTTATTTTTGTTGTTCCGGTTTATTCGAATGTATTGTTCTGGGTTACAATTTAGGTATTGTGCACTTTAAAGTTTGGGTGGACTAATGTTTTTGGTTTATTTGGGTGTTGTTCCGTTTCTCTAGGTTTACTATTCCTGGTCGAGGGAGGAGGAGTCTTAGTATTTTTAGGTTCTTTTGGCATTTCTTTTGGATTACTGGTCGCATGAATGCGTAGTGTTGACTTACTGTTTTTGTTGTTCCAGTTTATTCGGGTGTATTGCTCTGGGCTATAATTCGGTAATTATTTTGGTTTATAGTCTGGATGGGTTAATGGTTTCTGTTTGCTGTTTCGGTTTATCTGGGTTGTTGTTTCGTTTAGCAGTTTTGGATTTACTCGGATACTGTTTCGGGCAATTGTTGGGATACTGTTTCGGGCAATTGTTGGTGCACTATTACCGATGGCGTGATGTAAAAATGGACATTAATTTGTTGGGAACTTATTTTTCCAATGGGTTAATGTTCGCACAGTATACTATTCTAGATTATTGTTTGTGCCTCGGTAGCAACAACACCGGAAAGGATCAGGAAACGATTGAGGCCGTTGCGCATCGGTATTGCTGGTGGAGCGAAATTATTGTTTTCTAAAAACACCGCTCTCCGGCCAATTGTTGGTGCACTTTACACATCATATATGAAAATATGCCATGCCTATTCATTTTCTGTACCTATTCCATGTGTCATCATATCATGTTTTTTCACCCAAATGTTGTTCTTTTGTAACAGATGTCCAAAAGAAAGAGGGTGATTGCAGATCCTAAAGGAGTTCCAACAAAGTATTTGAAAAAGGCATTTATACCTGATAAATCAGATAGCACTCCAGTTCTAGTGGCCACATCACCAGCCCCAAAAAACACAGTCCCAACTCTAGCACAATACCCCTACTCCACAAGGATCTCACAACAATACTGCGCACTGCATTGCTCTTGTCAGTACCTCTTACCCTTTATCACCACACTTACACTCATTGCTGTTTGATTATGTAGCATCACTGTGCATGTAGCTTCCTTATCCTCAGTTTGCTCGAAATTATAAGATTTATATTTACTCTTACATAAATGTAGAATAAAATCAGTGGTTATGAAGTTCTGGATTGCTCTTCTAAGTACCAATTACTTAGTTGCTCAATTGGATGTATTTAGAAGTAAAATAGTGCTAGATATATCCATTTTAGCGACAAGTAATTCTGACGGAGGTAGTATTACTGTACTTAAATTGAGAGATAGTTGATTGTCTAGCATCACTCTGCATCTTATCTGTCATACCCTCCATTCTCTATCAATTATTAGATCTACAGTTACTCTTACCAAAATGTTTAATAAGGCCAATCCTACTGTACAAGTTGAGGTCTGCATTCCTCTTCAGTACCTTTTGCCTTGTAATGTTGTACTTAATTGATAGCTATTTTATTATGCATCATCACTCTGCATCTGAGCTTCATTATCGTCTATTTCTTCCAATATCATTAGATTTATATTTACTCTTTACAAAATATAAAATAAAGGCAACACTTATGAAGAAGTTTCTTTGGGAAATTTCTTGAATTATCCTTCCATCGACATGAAGAAGGGCTTTGTAGAGCCCACATTAACTTGTAAGGTAAGTCTATCCTTCTCAAGCCTTCAAGCTTTGTTCTAGTATAGATTTGGATATGTATCATTTCCTCCACTGTTGTTTACTTTGGTGTTTGCATCAGATTGCATGTTCGCAACAACTGCCAGTTTCGAATAGTAGTTGTAAAAACATGTTCATTATTCATACCATCCACATTAATTCGAACAAATCCAATGATTTTCTTTAGCCCTGCATGTATGCCTGTGTTCTAGATCTCTAATCTAGTGGTGTGGTCAAGCTTCCTAGGCTTGCATCATCTCATTTCCTGCTTTGTCTTAACTAATTTTGCCGATGATACGGACAATGGCATATTATGTTAATACTATTTTAAATTGTATCCTTGATTTTGTCAATATAAAATGGTATGAAATTAGCAGCACAACGACCATCATTGCTTATATATTGTGAAATCCGTTATCTGTCTCCTTGTTTATCTTTCAGAGTAATATCTCTAACGCCAGGCAAAACTGTAGGGAAGATAGTGAGCCAAACCCATTGCTGGTACCTATCACTTATATTGCAGCAAAGAAGGAAAACCATCTTGAAGAGAGAGAGACGACCCCAAGGTCATGTCTTGATGGAGACAGTGAGTTCAAACTACTCACCAGTAGCTGTGACATAATCTCGGTGAAGTTGCTCGCTGAATCAGTTTGACTTCTTCAGCCTCAACTTCAAGCGGAAAGACTTGGTTCAGCTTCTCCGACTTGAAGTCCATTCTCTAACGAAGGTCACAAAGGACATCCATGCGTGCTTTATTGCTAAGAAGCTAGAGCTGGAGGATTTAATGTTCAGAAAAACTGAGGTCTCATCATCTTGTTCAGCTGCTTGCGCTGCAGCTACGGGACAGGGCTAACGTTTCTTGACTGTGTTGATGTGTTGTCGGTTTTGTATATTATTTATTGGCGCATTTATTTGCACTGGTGGCAATCTTTGATGCCCAGTGTATGTAATATGTGGTCTAGTTGCGCTTTATTATCACTTGTGGCGAACTTTGATGCCGTGTGAATGTAATATGCCGTAATTTTCTTATCGTATAGTTTAGGTTTTTTCTTAGTTACTATGCTGTAATTTAGGTCGAAAGCTTCAATGGAGCTCAACGGCCCAATACGTTACCGGTCCGTCAGCGGTATATAAAAAGAAATTACGCTACGCAAACGGACCGGCCCATAACTCGCTAATCATATTGGGCCATTAGGAGGCCTAAATGTAAAGTGGTTTCGGGCCTTTAATAGGCCGAGTAAACCACGGGCCTTAGTTGGGACAGAAAATACCATGGACTTTTAACAGGCTTAAAGTAGATTGGGCTTGAATTGTGCCGAACAATTCACGGGCCGACAGTAGGCCAAAATATACCTCAGACACATGATTGGCTCAATTATATAATGGCCGTTGACATGCCAAAGTTTATCTTGGGCCTTGGTTGGCTTAATCACATTATGGGTTGTAAGCGGGACGGATACAAAGTGGGCCCTGTAGATAAACTGCAAAAAAATTATATGAGTTTGTCTGTTAAAAAACATATCATTTTTGCAGTTCCATGTAGCCCAACGTAATGCGCATACTCCTATCCGAATATGTCTCGCAGTATTTGGCTCTACTCCATTTAGCCACGTCCTAAATAACATGTGAATACTATTTGGAGGGGTCATATTAAAGACTATATGAATTGAACGCCATAATAATTTGGCCAGCTGACAATCGAGAAAGAGGTTTTTAATAGTTTCATCTGGATTACAAAAGCAACATCATTGACTACCCTCCCAGTTACACTTTGCCAAGTTATCCTTAGTCAGAATCATCTCCTTGTGAACAAACCACATGAAGACTTTGATTCTTAATGGCAATTTGATCTTCCAAATATGTATTGATTTCGGAATCGGACCAGAGTCAATTAGTTCTACATACATAGATTTCACTGAGAAGATTCCGTTCATAGTTAATCTCTAGTGAATACTATCAGGCTCATCAGAGAGGTAAACATCCATCAACCTTCACACCAGATGTAGCCATGCGTCCCATCGAAGACCAGATACAAGGTCAACAAGTATTTATCACGTAAAATTTGTACCTACGTGCCTTCGGTCTCAACAAAAAGTCTGTACAACCATTTACCGAGCAGACATCTATTCTTTACCTCTAAATTCTCAATTCCGAGACCACCCTTGTACTTCGGCCTACAAATGATATCCTATTTAGTAAGCATGTATTTCCTCTTTATTTCATCGCACTGCCAAAAGAATCTTGATTGATAGAAGCCTAACATTTTTCATACCCCTACATGTACTTCAAAAGAAGACAGAAGGAACATCGGCATACTCGTGAGCACTCAGTTTATTAGTACCAGCCGATCTCGGTATACATAAGCTTACCCTACCAGCAGCTTAGTTTTTTTTCAAATCCATCTTCAATACACTTCCACTCCTTGTTTGCAAGCTTGAGAGGGTGAATTGGCATGCCTAGATAACTAAAGGCAGGGTACCAAGTTCACATCCGAACAATCGTTTATAAGCATTTTGTTCATATTTGACTCTTCCAAAACAGAACAATTCACTTTTGTTAAAATCAATCTTTCTGACGCTGTTGTAATTGTTCAGCATCCGTAAAAACCCTCTTTTCTCTCTATCAATACAAAGACACGCGATTCTCGCGCGTGTTCTTGAAAAAGATGTCTGGAATTCCATTTGGGTGGCTGGGTGCTGCTTTTTTTCATCTTGTTTCTCTTTGAAAGATTAGGCCTTCTCTGTGTGTGCGTGTGTTCCCCTGTTCGTTGTGTGTTTTGTCGGCAATTCGCCAATTAGCATGTGTTTCCATGTCCGTACCTACCTTCCTGCTGAATACTAGTATATCAATCTCCGATCAACATCACGTCGGATTGGGTTCTCCTCTGCCTTTTGAGATTCCCTCTGCACTTTCTCATCTGAAAACGTCAGTAATTTGAGATTGGGTGTTTTATCTTTCAGATACAAGTCGAGTGGTGTTTTTGTTAATATAATAACCCTTACGGTTATTAGGGGAATCTCCGCTCCCGTGCGGTTCCACGATACTAACAACCGGCATGTCGGTTGCAGCCTGGAATGATGCCTCTTGAACCATCGCGTCCCTATGAGGCGGCGGTTCCCATTGTATAAATAGCATGTCAATCATCAATAAAGGACACCGATTCAATCATTTGTTGGATTCTCTTGTTCCTTTACAATTGATTTTTCACACGTTGTCAGCTCGATAGTTTCTGCCCAGAGCAGAAGAGAAAGGGAGAAGTTCACTTGCCGACGGTGAGAATGCCCGGCCTTGTCAACTTCTTCCTCCGCCTCATCCATGAGGACGGCCGCCTCCGCTGATTCGGACGCCGTGGCGCTGGACAAGGCCCACGATGCCGCTGGACGCGGCCCTCGACGTGGTCTCTGTGCCCCTGGACACGGCCGTCGCGCCGCTGCTCCCGGTGACCACGCCCCAACGGTGGCTGGCCCCAGCGCGCCTCCAGCACGCGCAGGACTCGGGATCCCTAACCCCGTGCTCGCGGTTCCAATGCGGATTCCGCCTCCGTCTCCAGTGCCGGCTGACGAGCCCGGCTTCTTCATCTTCATGCCGTTCCACACCGTGCCGAAGGCGGTCGCGCAGCCTGGAGACGCGGGCGCCGGCCCCAATCGCAGCGCCACCGAGCCTCAGCGTGCCTCCACGCTCGACGAAGCCGAGGCTGCTCCACTGCCGTCTCCGACCCCCGCGGTTGTTGAGATGGAGGGCGACGCCCTTGCCTACGCCTCCGTCTCGCCGCCGCTTTACACCCTTCAGCTTCACGGCATCGTGCCCTCCATCGAGCAGCCGCGCCGCACGCACGGGACTTGGAGCCCGGCCGCCCGAACGACGCATTCAACGGTGTCACGCCGGGCACCCTGCTCCCTGGAGGATCCTCGGACAAGGACGAGCGCGGAAGGAGTGCCTCTCGCTGCCGGTGAACGCCACTGCTACGACACGCGTGGAGGTGGTGCCGGCCGGTGATCACCGGAGACGTGTGGGGGCGCGACAGCCAAGACCACTGTCGGCGGCGCCGCTGCAAGGAGTGGATCGGGTTTGGTTGGGATCGATCAATCCCCAACCCTAACCGACTCCTTTACTCGGTGCGCTCGGCTG
>NC_041393.1:225259985-225282674 GCF_002162155.2 Triticum dicoccoides | reverse complement strand
AATGGCCGCCTCAGCCGGCATTCGTTTTTTCCTTTCTCTGTTTTTTATTAACAATAGTACTATTTATTTCCAGTATTTGTCTTAAATACTGATTTCTATAGAGTACCTTGTATTACAGAATGTGATGTAATACATTTCCATGTTTCTTACATGTTGATATTCATTACATCTATTATTTGCAATTTAGATTTGTTTTTATCTCTTCAAAGACAAATTCAGTACCTCTACAGTATTGTTTCTCCGTTGAGTATGAGGTATTCAGGAATATTTCTATGATGTATCTATTTCCATGATCTATTTCCATGTTAACTACATGTTGAGATTATACGTCCACTATTTGCAATTGAGATTTTTCAATTTCTTGCAAATACAGATGCAAAATTCAAAGTGATCTCTTCAAATTGATACTTGGGATCACAAGGTAGTCATATGGATCTACTATCTACGCAGATTATCAATGACTACTGATAAAACCTACATTTTGTCGTTTCGACATTATGATTGCTTTACAAAGTGCTCTCCCACACATTTTACTAAGTCATGACATAAGGCATTACGAGTGAGTATCTACTGATTTCATCAGATTATACTCCCTA
Source organism: Triticum dicoccoides (assembly GCF_002162155.2). Taxonomy (NCBI): domain Eukaryota; kingdom Viridiplantae; phylum Streptophyta; class Magnoliopsida; order Poales; family Poaceae; genus Triticum; species Triticum dicoccoides. Next base: position 225,282,078 of record NC_041393.1, on the reverse strand, counting down.
GTGATGCGAGATCTACTCCATTTTGGAGATTATCTTCAAGGTGTCATATTTAACAACTTGAGATTCACACTAATGGTTTCAAGATAACTTCTTGAAATACCCATTAATTTTGCTAAGTTCATTACAACATCAACCATGATGGTCTTTAATTTACCGGTTGTAAATTAATTATCTCTGGTTTACCCATAGAGGTAACATATGGCTATAGAGTTTGAGGCATTAGCCCTCAATGGCCACCACTGCCCTATTTGGGCCATGGATATCATGATCGCTCTTATGTCTCGTGGGATAATGTGTGCCATCCTGGATTTACCTCTATTCAGGATCACACCGTTAACAGAAAAATGGTGTCTTATATATCATAAGGCATTAGATTCAGATCTCAGTATCTGGTTATTCTGTATCAACAATTCCTGGGATACAATGAACCTCAAGGGCAAAGGTTTGAATCGTACTTCAATCTTCAATCCGACATCACCAGCTGTGACGGGACCCTATGGGCACGGCGAATGTGATGGTTGAATATGCCTCAACCGACATGTTTGGAGACTATGAATAGTCCTTCAATCTCCTGAGTGGTCAATATAATTAATGTCCATTTACGATGTTGTAACAACAACATAAGTATTGTTGTCATCATATATTGGATATCACAATATATTGTATCAGCACTTTGGTACGAATACATTTGTATGTATTCTACTCTCTCTGTAAACTAATATAAGAGCGTTTAGAATACTAAAATAGTGATCTAAACGCTCTTATATTAGTTTACGGAGGGACTATATATCTGACAGTGATTTTCATATTGAGAATCTTCATGTCTATATATAGATTTCTATGGGAGTCAATCTGATGAAAAATGATATGTGCCTTGTGGAAATATGCACCACAAACTCTATACTCAGGGAAGTCCAATGTTTCCACTCTCATTGAGAGACAAGAGATATTTTAAAATCGCTAAACGCGATGAGGTATTTGTTGGCTCAACTCGAGTCATATTTACTATCCCTGTGGGTACTCGAGTAACATCGGGATGTTTTATTGCTTCACAGGTTTAACTCGTACCCTACTAAACTATTGAGGTATCCGTCAAAACAGTTTCCATAGCGAAACTTATGATGGCAACAAAGAGAAATAATTTCTCTTTACCATATGCAAAGGATATGGCAAGCGCATTCTCTGTGTATCATCTAGATTGTACTACACATATGACACAACCCGTAGCACATGTTGTGTACGAAATAGTTTTCCAGAGTGTCTTGTACATGACAAACTTGGCATACTCGCCTTGGTCATCGAGACATTGGGTTGAAACCAAAACTATCAGCAATTCCAATAGTTTATGATTATTATGATGCTAAATTCTAACGACATTTGGATTTTAAAGTGACACGGGGAAGCTAATTTTAAGGCTCGCACACCTTAAAGCCTAGGCTGAACCACTCAGACTCCGTGAATCCATCAAGTTGAGGTAAGTGGCTCTTCCCATCCATTGACTAGACTATTCAGGTATTCCATGGTTCTAAAAGACATATCTACATGATGCTCTTAAGTGTGTGCTTTATTCACATGAAACCATTGGCTCATTATTCTGAAATCGATTTCAAGCAAATCGAATGGATAACATTGCAGAATTCTCCTTGAGTGCCTTCTCTATTGGCCCTTGGATTGAAGTTTAGCAATTTGTCCTAATGTCTAGACTCAAAATAGTTTGCTAGAATCCTATCCAAAGAGTTAAGCTCACTGCATTATCTTTATTTTGGAAATTGCAACTTACCAACTTTATGTTGGAGTCATGAAATTTTACACGCTCATGACAGAGTTGCATAATATTATTCCCCTTTATCTTTGATATGTGGATATCTACCAAGTATTTCCTATCCGCGGCAATTTGGTTGCATACCGATATCACCACCCGGCAAACATCATTGGCCCCTCAACATATAGTTGGGATCTATGTGACGAATTAATGTATTTTTGTCAATACCTCGAGCCACTCGCATGGGGAGTTATTCAAGGCCAGTATGCTGATTCATGAGGAATATTTCCAGGCATTAGGGGGAGATTTCAAGTACCATAAAGAATGCCAGGAAATTAGTGGAATGTGCAACACATTTCTGCCTCAAATCCACGTACTCAAAGATCTAAACCATGCGTTCAGAATTTGCAACACATTGCAAATAACCTGCCAGATTCATTTACTGACTATAAAAGGTGTCACATAATCCTACAATCCTGCAAAAGTACGCCTGAAAGAGTGGAGGTACCAACAAAATCCACTCCACTCCCCGTTCAAAGCAACAGGGGGAGATGTATGGCAAAAGTACACCAGGATTCAGCTTCTTGCAAGCAAGGATATCAAGGCCTCCAAATAAGTAAATGCAAGTCAACTTCACGTTGACAGACACCTAATGGGTAGTATACACCCAGTGGATGGCAAACCTCCACCAACCCAGGTCATAGTGCACACAATGACTGGGACACCGGAATACCCGACTCAACCGCATTGGGAAATCGCGAGCAGTCACCATGGGTAATGACATTTCCATCAACTCTATATTGATATATAGATTCTGGAGAAACATATAACCGGAAGTCTTCAATTGTCGACATACATTTCTCAACTAGATTAAAAAAACCTTTCAAGTGATTCAGATCCAAAGACCATGGCCATGGCAAAGTGTGAACAACACTCGGACTGAACTCAAGCAAAGGGTATAATCTAGGTAGAAACGATCTTACTCAATAATGGGAAGGTATTCATAAGCAATACCTACACCAGTTTTCTTCTGGAAACAGAATTGAGAACAACGAGGTGGTGAAACAAAGAGCAAGTATTGTAGCACAAGGGTTCACGCAGATACCCAACTATTCTCCAGAGGTGGAATCTCATTCCGATAACTTATATCATTGGCAGTTTAAAATCATCTATCTCTGTAGTTGATAGATGTAGTGATCACATATCCATGTGGATCACTAGATTCAGACATATATGATTGATTTCCGATGAAATCTCAATTCTGAATCGAAATACAAAATGCAACATACATTGTGTAAAATTGGTAAGCCACCATACGGCTTATTGTTGTCGGTACATATGGTACAACCGACGTAGTGAGACCCTTATACACAAGGATTACTCCTACAATGATGATTATCCATGTGTTGTGTGTCTGCAATGACGACACATGTAATCATCTAAGTGATGGACTTTAAAATGAAGGATTTGGGTAAACCAAAATACCGCTCGTTACTACAACTTGAGCACCTTCAATCATACATTATGGTATACTATATTGTCTATATCCAAAATATATTGGAGACATTCATTATGGACAAATCTTATCTATCCATAACTCTCATGGTATTTCATTCTCTAGATGTAGAGAAAGATCTATTAGACCAAGAGATGATGGAAATGAGATATTGGGACTCAACGTTCCATAATACCATTGGATCCACCAAACACAATTGGTTGGTACTCAAGAATATCTTTCGATATCTCCAAGGCATGAAACATCTTGTCCTGGTTTTCCAGTTTCGGAGAAATCTGAACACCAATATCATTGGCATCGATCAGATCCCCACTATCAGATCATAGACAAGTTTAGTGTTCCTACTAGGTGTGGTAGCCCTCTCATGAAGAGTCTTGGAAACAGACCTCATGGCAACATCCACCAACCATTATCTCAACGATAATCTTTCTTGTGTTGCCCGGATGCGAACAGGTTACATAATAAGCAATACCGATATATTACATATCTTGCAAGTCAAATCATGTGACTGATTTGTTCACCAAGTCTCTACCAACTTCTACATTTCAGAAATATGTTCATGGAATTGGTATGTGATGGCTTCAGAATTTGCAAGAATCAGGGGAAGTGTCGTGGAATTGTCACGTCAGATGTCCTAATGCGAGGACTTAGTCGTGAGGCCAACGCATCTATGTGGTAGCTTGAGAGGGGTTGATCGGGACGAGAGACACAACACACAAGACAAGAATTTAGACAGCTTCGGGCCTCGGAAAACATCATCTGGTAATAGCCCTACATGCTGTTTGTGGCTAGATCTCATTATGCTCATCAGGAAGACGCCGAATAAGCTATCTCCCCTTTAGTTGTGTCTAGCCCTAGAGATTGTTTCTTCTCTCCCTCTTGGGGTGCCCTGCCCCTAAGTTGAAGAGGCGGGTTACATGTGGAGTCCTATTAGGATTAGGACTAGTCTATTACAAGTGGAATTCTAGTCTGCCCCCTTAAGGGAAAACTCCTTATGTCTTTCCTCGTAAATCGGCCCACCGTAACATGAGTCGGCCTTCTGGGCCTTGGGCCTAGTCTTCTATCTGACCCACCGTTAGGGCCATCCATGAGTCGCCAGGCTCGTGAGTCGCTAGTCCTCCTGCGGGTTACCAATGAAAACGCCAAGCCTGACCAGGTCATACTTCCGTCCGGGTCATACCGCGAGGTATATCCCCGACATTAGCCCCAAGTGCCATGGTGCATGCTGGCAGTGACATGGGACTTGCCTATTTGATGTAATCTCAACTTGAATAACGTAGCCCCCAAGTGCTGGGTCGTAAGCCTACAACGACTCGGGACTATTCCTTCCATTGTAGAATCAAACATATCCATTGATAAAATAATAACCATTGCGCTAAAGCGACTTTGAAAAAACCTCAATCATAGCACTTATGAGTTGACAAGTAAATCCGGAGTTTAAATACTCGGTGGCTCTTGGCCGATGGCGACTTAATGCGCATTCATTGTAAGCTGGAATTTTATAACCCGACGGCCTATAGCCTTTGGGAAAATCCAGAACAGATAATCATTTTGAAGCATAATTTTGATAATGAGCTTGAACTTAATCATTTATATAAGTCATATTTCTGCAAATCCTGCACAAAGTTTAAATAACATATGCCCTGTCATTTATATAAGTCATATTTCTGCAAATCTTGCACAAAGTTTAAACAACATATGCCCTGGCGACTTAACGTCAAAGCCAGGGCGGGTGAGAACCCAAACATAATATAGTCTTTATGCAATTATGGAAAAGACTAGGATTAAAGCCATTCAAGCCTAAACATACTGGCGACTTAATGTCAAAAGCCAGGGCGGGTCATCCAACCTCACATATTTATATAATCAGGAAAACATACCTGTAGAATTGGCTCATACTGCCGGCTTACATCGCCGTATCCAATAAGGGCAATAATACAATGATTGATAAGCGCATGATTCAAATGGCGCAATCCAAAATAGATCGGCGACTTAAAGTCCATAGCCAGGGCCGGTTTAAACATAATCATGTATAAACAATATCATACCTGTGATATTTAATCGTACTGCCGAGTTATGATACCTGTGCAGGTAAGGGTGATAACCCAATCTTTAGAAGCCAAGACCTCCGAATGTTTGATGATTGTCATATGCTGGTGACTTATCATCAAAGCCAAGCCGGGTTAAATTTAAACCACACTTAAATTTAGATCTGAACAAAAAGGTCTCAAGTCAAATAAAGGTTGCTTTGAAATAAAACTTAAACCAAATAAGAAGAAATAATCAAGGCTTCTGATTCGAATACGATCAGTAAACCGTTCCAAAGGGGTTAAGCTAGGATTCGAATATGATCATGTAGCCCCCAGTGGCTTTGGCATTACGCCAATCAAGAGGGTACCGACAGCTATGTTCTCTTTGGTTTGAATATGACCTATGTTTGAACAGGAAGCCCCCTAATGACTTTGGGAGTTTTTTAACGACTCTGATTCGAATACGATCAAAGTCGGTTCCCAAAAGGGGTTGAGCTATGATTCGAATACAATCAAGAAGCCCCCTAGTAAGCTCAACAGTGTGCCGATCAAGACAGTACCGACAGCTATGTTCTCTTTGGTTCGAATACGACCTATGTTTGAACAGGAAGCTCCCTAATGACCTTGAGAGTTTTTTAACAACTCTGATTCGAATACGATCAAAGTCGGTTCCCAAAAAGGGTTGAGCTATGATTCGAATACGATCAGCCCCCGATTGGTCTTTGGAGCGGGGTACCTATGTTTGAGTCGTGCTTTGCAACAGACTCTCTTTTGGTCCCTTTAATTTTTCCTGAGAACTCAACTTTGCAAGAGATAATTCTTCTTGAACCCAGAATTTTTTAAACCGGGTTTGAGAGCTTCGGAATTTTGTGGGAGATGGGATTTCCCTTGAACCGGATGGTAAACCGGAAGCATCATTGTGAGCCGGAATTTTTTTGACGGCCTTTTAAATTTTCATTGATTGAGCAATAATCTCCGGGGCCGGGTTATTTTTTCCTCCAAAGCATCATATTATACTCTTTTTCCCTTCGTGAGTTTACTTTACAGGTTCTCATAGAGGTTTTTAATGAGGTAATATCAACATAAGATCATATGTCATACTTTCTGTTTTCCCCACTGGGGTTTTTAGGAAAGTATATACGACATATTTATTGTCCTCCAAATTCTATGAATATGCTTCATATCGAGTTAACAGAGGCAATAATCATTATATGTTGGATCATTTTCTCCTTATTTTCTCACTGGATTTGAAGGAGTTTTACCAGCATATCCTACACTACTCCTCATATTTTTCCCACAAGGTTTTTGGAGGAGACTTTATCACATGATGGACTCACATGCAATTAAGGGTGATTAGGGAGAGTGTTAAGATAGGGTTTGGCTCCTCTGCAGTTGAGTAAAAACTGTACGGGTACTGTAGCTGGCCATATCCACCATCCATTGTCATCTGATGGCTCTCCTGCACTACAGTTGTGTCATGTCCTGTCTTCTTCCCCCCCTCGCTCTTTGCTCCTTCTCGCTCTTTGCACACAACAATGGAGCGATGACGACGATGGCCGCCGGAAGTGCACGGTCTTCCCGCAATACCCAGGATAACCTCTGCTTGCTGCCCTTCAGTGCCCGCTGGCAGCTCCAGAATTTTCTCTCCCCGGGAATATGACATTGTTCCGTAGGACAGTAGAGCACGGACGCCGGCGGCTGCTTGTCGAGCCAGTCCATACACTCGCACCGCGTCTTCGCCGGCCTCTGAGCCCTCGCTTACAATAGAGATTCAGTGGCCCAATTGCAAAAAGCTTCTGCTCGTTCAATTCGGGATGTTCAACAAGTGCGTCAATGAGCTCGCCCTCGAGCGCGCCTCACATGTTCATGATCAGGCCGGCGGTGTCCATGCCGCCCCATTGCCAAAACTCCTTCCCACTTCCTAGCCACGCTCCCTTGAAAACTACGAAGGGCTTACCTTGTTGTACAACACGACCACGCGGCGCTCTTGGTGGCTGAGAAACTCTCCAGGCAGTCGGCATGCATGCATAGCACGCACGGCGGCGGCAGCGAAGGTCTCATAGAGAAAAGGTGTTCGGGAAGGGAGAAGTGGATGTTGCCTCTGGGGGCGGGGGATTCGTAAACGTCGTGATCGTGGAACTAGATGGAATCGAGGTGCTACGGATGACAGCAGTGAACACAAGACCGTCAGTGTGGACTGCCGCTTCCTTACCAGGGTGCTTCCGGCGTCCGTCATCGTCGTTCCATTGCTGCTAAGACCGAGGAGAAGGAAGGAGACAAGAGAGCCATCAGATTGTAATGGATGATGAATTTGGGCAGCTACAACACCGTACAATTTTTACATGACTGCAGAGGAGCCGAACCCGTTAAGATAATAACCCTTACGGTTATTGGGGGAATCCCCGCTCCCGTGCGGTTCCACGATACTAGCAACCGGCATGTCGGTTGCAGCCTGGAACGATGCCTCTTGAACCATCGCGTCCCTATGAGGCGACGGTTCCCATTGTATAAATAGCATGTCAATCATCAATAAAGGACACCGATTCAATCATTTGTTCGATTATCTTGTTCCTTTACAATCGATTCTTCACAGTTTTATCTAGTCAAGACTCATTCGATTTACTTCCTCAACACCGTCGATTAGAGTGCAACCCAAAGCTGAACACGCGATCTTGAAAACAGAAAACCAAAACAAATAAAATTGAAAAGCGTGAGAGGGTCGTATTAGTCGTATAAGTCGAGTTGAGCAATCAATCATCTAGTCTAGCCACAAGTAATGTTTGAGTTCATCCTCTAGTCTAGCCACAAGCAATGTACAGAGTACTACTGAACCATAGTTTCAGATTGGCAAGATGGCACTTCTGGAGCTCCGGCTGTGGCTGAAGGAGAGGAAGGATCGCCGCAGCCTCCCTGCTGCCCGGCTGCTGGCTGCGGCGGCGGGGGTGCTGCCCTCCCCCTTGCGGTCCTCCCCGAGAGAAGCAGAGTGAGAGTGGTGGTGGCGCAGGACCTTCTGCAGAGCGAGATACAAGTGCTTGTCGTTGCAGGAGTCCATGGACAGCGACCTTCTCATCGGCTGCTGCACGTCCACCAACTCGTCCCTCCTCGGGTGAATGCGCTCGTCTCCCATGCTCACTACCGTCGCAGGTGCGCCACCGACGTTGCTCGTTTCGCCCCGGGACGGCGAGGCGATGTCGATGACTGTGTGGTCGGCCTGGAGGACGTTGACGATGCCGATTTGGTTAAGTATAATGTGGGGCTGGGGCTGGCAGGCGGAGCCGGAGATGGCGGCCCTGCAGAGCGGGCAGTTGGCGGTGGCGTGGAGCCAGGCGTCGATGCAGTCGATGTGGAAGAGGTGGAGGCAGGGCGGCAGCAGCCGGAGCCTCTCCCCCTCCCGGAACTCGCTGAGGCACACCGCGCACTCGCTCGCCGCCTGGGCCTGCGGTGCCCGCAGCTGCTTGGACTCCCGGTACCGGAGCGTGGGTATCCGGCGTATCGCCGCCTCCTCCAGGCCGCGGCTCGGCTCTGGTGCTGTGGAGTAGACGATATGGTGGTGATGCTGCGTGGCAACGACGTCGTCGTGGTCGCGGCGCCAGGAGGCGAGGCCGCACCGGGTGAGGAAGAGGTAGTAGGTGAGGAGGAGGAGGGAGGTGGCGAGGATGCCGACGACGGCGACGGAGAGGATGACGAAGCTGTTGCCCGCTAAGGGAGCTGCGCCTGGCGCGCCCATGGTGGTTGGTCAAGCGAGATCGATCGCTCGCCGTCGCAGCCCGCCCCGGTGATGCTCGGGAGTGAATGCTGCGCTGTGGTTGCGGTGTTGTTTGTTGAAGCCTTGAAGGCAAGGATGACTGAGCATCCTCATATATATAAAACATTCCATTGACGAGTGCTTGAGAAGGAATCTGGTAGCGATGGTGCCACTGTCACTGCAACTGCGTCAGTCAGCGACACGCCTGCTGCTGTTAGCGTGTGGTTGCTTGACCTTTCTGGCGGGGAGGAAGGAAGGAGAGTAGACTTCTGGCAGTCGGTGGTCGTGCCATGGGTGGGAAACGAAGCCCGCCAGTCAACACAAATTGAGCATAACAAACAGAAAAAGCGATCCAGACCACACCACACCCGCTCCAGGCCCCCCGGTGTCAGCTGATAAACGTTTGAAAGAGAGAAAGAGCGTGCCTGGATCCACAACCACGTGAAGGGAAAGAACACCACCTACTACAGAGCGCCGCATGCTCTCCACCGGTCATCATCGCCGACCGCGTTCGGTGGAGGCTGGCAAGTGGGCCCATCGGATCATTGCCCGCACGATACACCGTGTTTGCCAGCCCTCCGCTGGTCAACGCAGCCACACCACAGTACTACTCCATTTGTTTAAGAGTATTCCAACCCACCCCAGCCCAAGTGTGACTGTACCACGGATTGCTCGGAAGTCCATCAGAGAGCAGCTAGCAAGCAGCCATGGTCGGATTTGACGGCCTATTTGTTTCTGCCAAAAAAGACGGCCTAATTGCAGACACTAGCAGCAAGTACAGTCAATCTAGACCCATTCGACATGCACTCTCCGTCGGCGCGGCGCTGAATGTAGCCATGCCTACCAGAAAAAATTTATCAGGGCATCTCCCTGACCTGTAAATTTGCTCCGGTATCCGTTCATGAACATGAAGCCATTCAATATTGTTTGTATATATTTCAATAACTGTTCGAACTAACCGTACGAAATTCATGCAAATATGACGGATTTCAACAAAGTTCAGAAAGAAAATAGCACAAATCATCCATACATAGTATGCAAGTAAGTCTAGTATAACAATAGTTCAAATTCAACGAGATTAACCGGATGTTTAACAAGTTTATCATGAACGGACCCTGTCGTCCCACACATACTGCCCCTTCAGCTTTATCCAACAGTGAAAAAATAAAAGCTTCATCCAACAGTCTATGTATGTAAAAGGTCGTCTCTTTATCCTGCGGTACATCACGGCAATGCATATGGGCTACACAATGTGTAGAGCAACATTGAGTAAATGAATGATTCAGTCGGCAAGTTGAGCAAGAAGAAGTAAAACTTATGATATCCTCCTCTGTCGCGTGCAATGGCCACCTTGCGTCTAGCCGACCAACCACGTCACAAAACTTGGTGACGAAGGTCTGGATGGCGTACCATCAATACGCCAACGACCTCACATCGCATTGTTGGATGATGTGCATGTCATAGGGGTGCATGTGTTTCCACACGTGAAACGAATCATGCACGCGCTGCCAAAAGGAACCCCCTCTGCTCCTGCCTACGAAATAAGGGGATACGGACAACCATGCATCGCACAACAACTCATCCTCCATGAATGAGTACCCCCGCCATCCTTTGTACTCTAAAAACCCGACATGGCGTTCGAAAGTCTCAATGGCATTTGACCAAACACCTGTCGGGTGTGGTGACCGCTATGGACGAATTCGACACGGGCCGGAGTGTGCACGCCTACAGACGGGCCATGGGTGGATAACGCCGTCATAAAAGGCGAGCAGGCGCATTGGTGTTGGTTGCAGACGTACGGCAATGCTTGTGTGCCGGCCGGGAAGGAACAATGACGACGGAGGAGGAGGATGGTGGGGATGCAGAGCAAGGAGGAGAAGGGGCGGATTGGAAGAAAATGGGACCGGGAGGGGTTTAGGTGGGCCAGGGTAGTCAGACGCGAGCGTGATAGCGGTTCAGACTCCCGCAAAGCCCCTCTAGATTGCCTCGTTTTGCAGGAAAAAGTGCGTCCAAACCACTCAGTGGACCGATACAGTCCCGCATTGCATGGCACAACACATCCGGACTGCGCGGTCCGGAAGATGCGGGTGATTTGAGAGTTTTGGTTGGAGATGCCCTTACCAAAAGACATGAACAAAGTAAACGTGTAAGCATAATAAAACAAGAAAATGCTTGGAATAGTATGAACAAACATTTACCATTCATATTCTATCAACCATTTGGATTACACAAATCATCAAAAGCTGATCCTCTACCACTCCTTCATCCTTTCCCATCACTGTCGGAACCACCTCTACCACGACCACCACTCCTACCCCCTCTAGGGTCTCCATTAGTCTCACCTTTACCACGACCAGCACTCCTACCCCCTCTCTAGCCTCCATTAGCCTCACCTCTACCGCCACCACCACCAAAACCCCCTCTACTAACACCGGCATGACTCCTGATAGGATTGCCTCCTTTGATATTTTTTTCTTAGAGCATGTTCTCACATTGTGTCTCGTATCATCACATCCATCACAATTGTTAGTTTCCGGAGTCTCAATAAAATGCCTGCTACAAATTGCTTCATGCCAGTGTATCCAGCTAGGTCATCCATACCGCCTCTCAGCCGCTTCTGTCTCCTTCTACCCTTGGTCTCCACCTTGAGCATAGGATCGGGCCTAAGATCGGGGCCATTATAGTCAGGCCACTGTAATGGGTACAAGAAAGGGTGGAATCGAGGAGCCCATGCACTACAAAAAATATACACTTCTGTGATGATACGTGTTTGTCACAGTAGGTCACGTTTTTGTGATGCATATACATCCATGAGGATTTATGACAGAATCAAGATAGTCATACCTGTGCAGTCGTAGAAGTGTTCCATGACAATACCAAAATTATCATCACGGAAGTGTCCACTTCCATGACGATAAATGGCGCGTCATGGAAGTGCTTTCGTCAAGGGTAACCGACACGTGGCATCCACCGTAACGGGTCGCCATTAAGCTAAAGGGTTTCAACTTGGATCCGATAACTCGTTAACAGCCCGGACCAATGGGTATTTCCACGTATAAAATCATCATTGGCTAGAGGAAACACGTGTTGGCTTCGGTGGGCCAGATGTCGTCCGTCCAATGGAGGAGACATGCCTATGATACGTCGACATGTGGCAGGGCCCAACAGAGGCCCATATAGGTTAAAAAGGTTGGCCCAGTCAAAGGCCCATAGGATTTACTCAGGTACTAGTGGGCCAGCCCATTTACGGCCCGAAGCCAGATCTGGCCCATTAATTGTTCGTCGAATATTTGGTCCTAATTACGACCCAATGACATTTTCGGCCTATTAGAGGCCCGATGTAGACATGTGCCCATTTCAGCCTGGCGTGTCTTTCGGCCTGGGAATGGCCCGTGCTGCCCATGGGCCATATATGGTCCGACGCGGCATCCGGCCCTCTTACGGCCCGTGATAAAGGTGGCAACAGTTCAGCCCAATGTGACTTTGGGCTTGTTAAAGGCCTGTCACATAATTCGGCCCGTTGATGCCTCTACTAAGTTTTCGGCCTCTTAAAGGCCCATGATATCAGTGGGACAACTAAGGCCTGAGATATGGTTCAGCCTGGTAATGGCACATCATATAACTGGACCAAAAAAGGCTCGGTCTACATTTCAGCCTGCTGAAGGCCCGTCGATGACTAGTGAAAATTGAGGACCAACATGCATTTCGACCTGCTAAAGGCCCATGGATTCTTTTGGGCCGTAAAAGGCCAGCAGAATATTCAACATATTAATGGCCCAAAGCTACATGGGCCTAACTAAGCGCTGGGTCCACTAAAGGCCCAACTAAACTTTGGGCCGAATATAGGCCCGTGTAAGTTGTGGGCCTGGTGCAAAGTGTGAAGGCCCCAATGGCCTTTCAGGCCCAAGAAAGTTGCAGGCCGGCCCAATTGTGGCCTCTTAAAAAGCAGGCCTGTTAGAGGCAAATGTTTCGGCCCGGTCGACTACATCAGATTTTCTCCATTTTTTCACATAGCGAATGATGGCAGTAACTAGTAGGAATTAAGAACAAACCTACTCTACACAATAAAGAAATTACGACATAGTATCTTAGAATAAACCTACACTATACAATAAAGGATTTATGGTATATTACATCCACTGGGTATCAAAGTTCACCACCAGTGATCATAAAGAGCAACGAAGAAGCAGATTACAAAAATTGGGCGCCATTGCAGCGTAACAAAATAATACTGAACCAAGACCATTTCCAAGATAGTTCAAGAAAGGTTAGCCTTGAGCGGGAACTGTTGCGCAAGCTGCTGAGCAAGGCTGTGAGACTGGCCTAGCATGTCAGTCATAGCTTTCAGGTGTAGTTGTTTAGCAATGAGGTTCTCATTGGTATTCTCCGCAATCTTTCTTAGAGATAGGACTTCAAGTCGAAGTTGAGTTGTAGAATGCCTTTCTGCTAGAACTTGGGATTGAAGAAGTCAATCTGATTCAGATAGCGAATCTGTGAGCTTGTCTGACTGCTAGTCTCAAGTAACTTGAACACTGCACCAAGACAAGACTTTGGGGTTGTCTCACTATCTTCGAGATGTTTTTCCTTCTTTGCTGCAATATATGTTGGGTTTGTCTCATAGCCTTCAGCAGACTTGTGCATGCCATCAAGCATATCACCTTGAAACAAGTAGACATGTTTTGCACCTGTATAAACAAAGATGATGACCGTGATGTCAATTCCATCTAATTTCAAATTAGAAAATAAAGAGTAAGTTCAAAATATAAATAGCATAATTTGGCATTGTTCATAATGCGGGGAGCTTCACCACACTATTGGATTACCATGTCAACATAACAAGCATAGATGAAGGGCAAAGACAATCATTGTATCTATTTTGGTTAATGTGCATGGCATGTTGTTCATACCATCAGCCACATCGGTAATAAAACAGGAGATGATAAGGTGCAAACGTGGGCTGCTTCACCACACACTGGATTATAGATCCACAAAAACAAGCATACATATAGGGAGTATTGAGTAATCTACATGGTATGAATAAGGAACTTGGTTTTACAAGTAAAACTTGGAACTTACGGTTGTTGCGAACATGCATTTTGATAGAAACAGGAAACTAAACAGTTGTTAACGATACAGAGTATGAGCAAATTAAACAATAGTTGAGGATAAAGGCTTTAGAAGGACTAACTTACATTAACAGTCAACACCGTCTTTATAATGCCTTCTCCATGTCAAGGGAAGGATAACTCAAGAATTTCAGCACATAATCTTCTTCATAAACATTGCCTGTACTCTACATTTTGTAGAGAGTAATTATAGATATGATAATACTGGAAGGGATAGAGGATAATGAAGATAAGATACGGATTGATGCTACATAATCAACTACCAATCCATGGAAGTACAAGCGTTACACGACAAATTGTACTGACAAGAGCAATGGGCTACACTTCTGCACTGACATTGTCTGTGTATTCAAATTTTTGGTAAGATTAAATATAGATCTGATATTGTTTAGTAAATGGTGGGCGAGGGATATAAGATGCGGAATGCTACACAATGAACCAATCCCTCTTCCCATAATATAAGAGTGTTTTGAACACTGGTGTACTATGCAAAACATTCTTATATTATGGGACGGAGGGAGTGATGGGGTCATGTACCTAGGGTAGGGTCACAGACCTGATCTAAGTATCCTGCCCAAGGACACCCGTAGAAGAGATCACCTTCCAGTCGACCTACGAGGGACTCACTCGACTGACTTGAAGGACTCGACCACGAAGACTCACTCGACCACCAGAAGGTCAAGAGGCACTCTGCACTGCAACGGTCTGTAATTAAGTAGACTTTATGATAGTAAAGACACTTTATGTGGGGCGTTACCTGTAACGCCCCGGACTTAATGCACCTTAAACCCTTCATTATGTGGGCTGGCTGGGGTCCTGGCGCACTCTATATAAGCCACCCCCCTCCACAGGCAGAAGGGTTCGGCACCCTGTAACTCATATACACATAATCCACTCGACCACCTCCGGGCTCCAAGACGTAGGGCTTTTACTTCCTCCGAGAAGGGCCTGAACTCGTACATCTCTTGTGTTTACAACCTCTCCATAGCTAGGACCTTGCCTCTCCATACCTACCCCCCACTCTACTGTCAGACTTAGATCCACGACAGTTGGCGCCCACCGTGGGGCAGGTGTCTTAGCGATTTTGTGGAGAAGTTGCGGTTCTTCCGAGTATTTTCATCATGGTGGCTGCTGGAGTTTTGGTCGAGGGTCGAGAGATCCGTCTCGGTGCTCTCACCTTCGTCGCCGATGACTCCGCCTGGCTCCAGGAGGCTCCACTCGACGTCGATGCGCTCCCCGTCCGCGGTGCGACGCATTTTCGCGCATGTGTCCGCGGCGTTCTGCTGCGGCAACCGACGACCCCGTATCGGTCGACTCCCCCATCGGTCACCCTCCCGGTCTCCCGCCAGCGCAAGCGCTCGGGCCGGTCGAGGCTTTGACGGTGGGTGAGGCACGCGGTGGCTCGCCAGAGGGCCACCACCCAAGTTACGGCAATCGAGCCCGACGAATCTCTCTACGGCCTGTTCGATCTGTCGACTAGCTCCGTAGAGACTGCATCCGAATGCGATAGCAGTGATCCAGCGGCGGAAATCTTGATGGTCGACGGGCCTCGCAGCCCCCCTGGCTTCGCCCGTGATGGTGGGGCAGGCGACGGAGGCGACCCCGCACGAGACCCCGAAGAGTACCAGCCCGAGCCACTCGACTCTCTGCAAAGAGAAGAACTTCGCCGCAGGAACATGGATGCCCTGCATACTCCCATCGCAGGAGAAACCCCCGAGGCTCGCGCCTTGGAGGAGGCACGTTTGGCCAATTTGGCCGAACGCGCTCGCTTGGAGAATCTTCAGCGAGCACTCGACGAGCGCGCGCGGCAACGAGTTCCCGACTCCAGTCGACGTCAACTCTTCTCGCCGACTCAGGTATATCGAACCCCAATCCAGAATCTAGCAGCTGCGACCCGTATAGCAGAGTCCATCCAACCCTCTCAGTCGGAAGCTGGCAGAGGCTTGATGCAGATCAGGGATCTGCTCCGAGCAGCAGGAGATCAGAATTCAGCCGTGTCGCAGTCGCGCAACAGAATTCACAGTCGATGCGTCGCTACGAATACGGTTCAGTCGGCTCACAGTCTCAGATCGCCTCCGCGGCGTGAAGGACGCGAGAGTCGGCGAGACCAATATGGGGACCGACACGACCGAGATGATAGGCGTCAAGTGCCTACTTCCCCTCCGAGGGGTGGGTCCTACGCTCCTCGGCAGCAAGATGACAGACGTCAGTTCAGTGTGGGGCGAAGAGTTCCAGTCGACCCCAGAGAACCAGGCTTCGACGCGCGATCCATTATCGTGCAAGGCTTGGTCGACCGGAACAGAGCCCATCGAGGTGGACCCGACAGAGATGCGCCCACGAGCAATCGAGTGCATGTTTCTGGTCCGGAATGTTTCAGCAGAGCTATCAGAGCCGCAGTGATCCCTCCCAATTTCAGGTTGGCAACAGGAGTCAGCAAGTTCACTGGTGAGTCTAAGCCTGAAACTTGGCTTGAGGACTACCGAGTGGCGGTTCAGATTGGTGGTGGGAATGGCGAGGTGGCCATGAAGCATTTGCCCCTCATGCTGGAAGGTTCTGCCAGAGCGTGGTTGACTCAGTTACCTCCTAGCAGCATTTACACTTGGGAAGATCTGTCCCGAGTGTTCGTCAGAACGTTTGAAGGAACTTGCAAGCGACCGGCTGGATTGACGGAGCTGCAAGTCTGCGTGCAGAAAACCAATGAGACTCTCAGGGAGTATATTCAGAGGTGGATCACTTTGCACCATACTGTGGAGAATGTGTCTGATCATCAGGCAGTCTGCGCCTTCAAGGATGGTGTCAAGAACAGAGAATTGAGTTTGAAATTTGGTCGAACCGGTGACATGACCTTGAGTCGGATGATGGAGATTGCTACCAAGTACGCCAACGGTGAAGAAGAAGACCGACTCCGAAGCGGCAAGCACAAGCCGAGCCAGTCAGAGAAGGGAAACACCAGTCGGAAACAGAAGCGGAAGGCTGAACCGGCAGCTCCTGGAGAGGCTCTGGCTGTGACTCAGGGAAAGTTTAAAGGGAAACCAAAAGGATCCTGGAACCCTAAGAAGGTAAAGGATAAAGAAGGGAACGACGTGATGGATATGCCGTGTCACATCCACACGAAGAAAGACGAAGAAGGGAATATCATTTACCCAAAACATACCACTCGCCAATGTCGACTCCTGATCCAACAGTTTCAAGGAAAACAGTCTAAAGACAAGGAAAAGGAGTCGGACAAGGTCGAAGACAAGGAAAAGGAGGACGGTGAGGAAGGATATCCGCATGTCAACTCCACTCTGATGATCTTTGCATATGTGGAAAGCAAGAGTCGATTGAAAGTCATTAACCGTGAGGTGAACATGGTTACCCCAGCAAAAGCAAATTATCTGAGATGGTCCCAAACACCCATCACATTCGACCAATTTGATCACCCGACTCATATTGCCACCCCTGGGAGGCAAGCTTTGGTGGTCGATCCAGTTGTCGAAGGCACTCGACTGACAAAAGTGCTGATGGCCGGTGGTAGTGGCCTGAATTTGTTGTATGCAGACACACTGAAAGGAATGGGCATTCCGATGTCCCGACTGAGCACCAGTAACATGAGCTTTCATGGAGTTATACCAGGGAAGAAAGCCGAGTCACTCGGCCAAATAGCTCTGGACGTGGTGTTTGGTGATTCAAAATTTTTTCGCAAAGAGAAGTTGACGTTTGAGGTCATGGATTTTCAGAGTGCATATCATGCCATTTTGGGGAGACCAGCTTATGCAAGGTTCATGGCTCGACCATGTTACGTGTACCTCAAATTGAAGATGCCCGGCCCCAAAGGAGTGATCACTGTCACCGGTGATCGGAAAAAGGCAGAAGAGTGCTTTCAGAAGGGCTCAAAGATTGCTGATTCCCAGGTGACAGCGGTCGAGTTTGAAGAATACAAGCAAAACGCAGATCCGAGTGATTTGCTGCGCTCCAAGAAACCCGCCACAGAATCTGCATTTCAGTCGTCCGGTGAGACGAAGCCTGTTCACATTCACCCGACCAACCCCGATGCAGCACCGACCCACATCTCCACAACACTCGACCCGAAATAGGAAGAAGCGCTCATCCAGTTCCTCCGTGAGAACTGGGACATTTTTGCATGGAAGCCCGCTGACATGCCAGGTGTTCCCAAGGGACTGGCTGAGCATCGCCTAAGAGTCGACTCATCAGCAAAACCAGTCAAAGAGCATCTTCGGCGGTCCGCCGTCCAGAAGAGAAAAGCCATTGGTGAGGAAGTGGCTCGACTGCTGGTGGCAGGATTTATCCGAGAGATATACCACTCCGAGTGGCTCGCTAATGTCGCCATGGTTCCTAAGAAGGACAAGTCGCTCCGAATGTGCATTGATTTCAAGCACATCAATCGGGCCTGCCCAAAAGATCATTTTCCTCTCCCTCGCATAGATCAAATTGTTGACTCGACCGCGGGATGTGAGAGATTGTCTTTTCTAGACGCCTACTCCAGGTACCATCAGATCCGTCTGTACGGACCCGACGAGGTAAAAACAGCTTTCATCACTCCATTCGGGTGCTTCTGCTATATCACCATGCCATTCGGCCTCAAGAATGCCGGAGCCACATTTATGCGAATGATTCAGAAGTGTCTACTCACTCAAATCAGTCGGAATGTGGAAGCGTATATGGATGATATCGTCGTCAAGTCACGAAAAGGTTCCGACCTGCTCGCTGACCTCGCCGAAACATTTGCCAACCTCAGAAGGTATGATATCAAGCTCAATCCATCAAAGTGCACATTCGGAGTTCCTGGTGGCAAGTTACTCGGTTTTCTCGTTTCCGAGCGAGGGATCGACGCTAATCCAGAAAAGATCGGCACTATTCTCCGAATGAAACGCCCTGTACGAGTGCACGATGTCCAGAAGCTTACTGGATGCTTGGCCGCATTAAGTCGATTCATCTCACAACTCGGTGAAAAGGCATTGCCTCTTTACCGACTGATGAAGAAGGCAGACAAGTTCGAGTGGGCTCCAGAAGCTGATGCAGCGTTTGCCGAGCTAAAAGCTCTGCTCTCCACCCAGCCGGTGCTTGCTGCTCCAATCAGCAAAGAGCCTCTGTTGCTTTATATTGCAGCCACAGGACAAGTCGTCAGTACTGTGCTTACGGTCGAGCGGGAAGAAGAAGGAAAAGCTTTCAAAGTTCAACGCCCAGTGTATTATTTGTCTGAAGTCTTGACTCCATCCAAGCAGAGATATCCTCATTATCAGAAGCTTGTGTATGGAATATACATGACCACAAAGAAGGTTGCTCATTATTTCTCTGATCATTCCATCACAGTCGTCAGCGACGCTCCACTATCAGAGATCTTGCACAACAGAGATGCAACTGGTCGAGTGGCGAAATGGGCGATTGAACTTCTTCCCCTTGATATCAAATTTGAGGCAAAGAAAGCCATTAAGTCCCAGGCAATAGCAGATTTCCTCGCCGAGTGGATTGAACAGCAGCAGCCGACTGAAGTTCACTCGGAGCATTGGACCATGTTTTTTGATGGCTCTAAGATGTCGAATGGTTCCGGTGCTGGGGTTGTCCTGGTTTCCCCCAGAGGAGATAAGCTCAGATATGTGCTCCAGATTCACTTTGATTCCTCCAACAATGAGGCAGAGTATGAGGCCCTCTTATACGGATTGCGCATGGCCATTTCACTCGGCGTCCGTCGCCTGATGGTCTATGGCGATTCAGATTTAGTGGTCAACCAAGTGATGAAGGAGTGGGACGTGAGAAGCCCAGCCATGACTGGATACTGCAGTGCAGTGAGGAAGCTGGAAAAGAAGTTCGAGGGGTTGGAGCTCCATCATATACCCCGACTGAAAAATCAAGTAGCTGATGATCTAGCAAAGATAGGTTCCAAGAGAGGAGCCATTCTGAGTGGTGTGTTCTTGGAGCATATACACACCCCGTCATTCAAAGAAGATCCTTTCACCGAAGAAGCTCCACAGCCCAAGAGTGCCACAGATCCGACTGAGGTTGAGGTCCCAGCAGTGGTCGACTTGGTCATGGAGGTCTTGGTGGTCATTCCCGACTGGACAGTTCCGTATATCGCTTATATCCTGAGAAAAGAGCTTCCGGAGGATGAGGAAGAGGCTCGACAGATCGTCCGTCGATCTAAAGCCTTTACCGTAATCAAAGGACAGTTATATAGAGAAAGCGCGACTGGAGTTGGTCAGAAGTGCATAACACCAGAAGAAGGTCGAATCATCCTCAATGATATCCACTCGGGAACCTGTGGTCATCATGCGTCCTCTCGGACCATCGTAGCCAAAGCATACCGAGCCGGATTTTACTGGCCGAAGGCGAATGAGATGGCAAAGGAAATAGTGGATAAGTGCGAGGGATGACAGTTCTACTCGAATATGTCGCACAAGCCTGCATCAGCTCTGAAGACCATTCCACTCGTCTGGCCTTTCGCAGTATGGGGGCTCGACATGGTTGGTCCTTTGAGAACAGGTCGGAGTGGCTTCACGCACGTACTGGTGGCAGTCGACAAGTTCACCAAGTGGATTGAGGCTAAACCAATCAAGAACCTTGACGCTGGTGCTGCTGTTAGCTTCATCAGGGAACTGATATTCAGATATGGAGTCCCGCACAGCATCATTACGGATAATGGGTCGAACTTTGACTCGGAAGAATTTAGAGATTTCTGCAACTCTCAAGGCGCACGAGTCGACTACGCTTCGGTCGCCCATCCGCAGACGAATGGACAAGCAGAGCGAGCCAATGGCCTGATTCTCAAGGGATTGAAACCCCGACTGATGCGTGATCTCAAGCATGCAGCTGGATCTTGGGTCGACGAACTTCCCTCGGTGCCTTGGGGACTGCGGACCACACCTAATCGGTCGACCGGAAGAACTCCATTCTTCTTGGTCTACGGAGCTGAAGCAGTCTTGCCGAGTGACCTTCTCCACAATGCTCCTCGAGTTGAGATCTACAACGAAGCAGAAGCTGAACAAGTGCGGCAAGACGCAGTTGACCTTTTAGAGGAAGAAAGGGAGATGGCTCTGATCCGATCGACCATCTACCAACAAGATTTGCGTCGTTTCCACGCTAGAAATGTGAGGGGTCGAGCCTTCCAGGAAGGAGATTTAGTTCTCCGAGTGGATCAGAAGAAACAACACAAGCTTGCTCCTTCTTGGGAAGGACCCTTCATCGTCACCAAAGTTCTCCACAACGGGGCGTACCGTCTTTACAACGTCGAACATAATATCGACGAGCCCCGAGCTTGGAACGCGGAACTACTCCGCCCATTTTACACTTAAGTTTATCACTCGAATGAGTTGCAATAAAGTACTCCTGTAGTACATGGATCTCAAAATAATAGTGTCATAGTTCCTCCATAATTTTTGTCACTTTTTATTTTGTCCAATAAAATTTTCCCCTCAGTGGGTGACTTAGCCACGAATCCGTTTCGCCTAAGTTTGTAAAAATCCTACCGAGTGGTGAGCCAGACTCCCACTCGGAGGCTTAGCTGCGAATCCGTTTCGCCTAAGATTAAATAAAATCCTACCGAGTGGTGAGCCAGACTCCCACTCGGAGGCTTAGCTGCGAATCCGTTTCGCCTAAGATTAAATAAAATCCTACCGAGTGGTAAGCCAGACTTCCACTCGGAGGCTTAGCTGCAGTCCAAGTACTCGCCTAAGTAATGAAAATCCTACCGAGTGAAGAGCAAACCCCTCACTCGGGGGCTTAGCTGCAGCCCAGTGCTCGCCTAAGATATAAAAATCCTACCGAGTGAAGAGAAAACCTCCCACTCGGGGGCTTAGCTGCAGCCCAGTGCTCGCCTAAGATATAAAAATCCCACTGAGTGAAGAGCAAACCTCCCACTTGGGGGCTTAGCTGCAGCCCAGTGCTCGCCTAAGTTATCAAAATCCTACCGAGTGAAGA
>NC_041393.1:225258396-225259510 GCF_002162155.2 Triticum dicoccoides | reverse complement strand
CAGTGCTCGCCTAAGATATAGAAATCCTACCGAGTGAAGAGCAAACCTCTCACTCGGGGGCTTAGCTGCAGCCCAGTGCTCGCCTAAGATATAGAAATCCTACCGAGTGAAGAGCAAACCTTTCACTCGGGGGCTTAGCTGCAGCCCAGTGCTCGCCTAAGATATAGAAATCCTACCGAGTGACGAGCAAACCTCTCACTCGGGGGCTTAGCTGCAGTCCAAGTACTCGCCTAAGTTATCAAAATCCTACCGAGTGACGAGCAAATCTCTCACTCGGGAGGCTTAGCTGCAGCCCAGCGCTCGCCTAAGTGGATTAAGGAATAAGTCGACTGCAGTGAGCGTCTTGCTTTGAACCTGCAAAAGACATTTCGAGCCAAAAGCAATCATATTCAAACACCAAATTCAAGTTCAGATCGATACCAAAAAGGAACCGAAAGTGCTCAGGCGCTAAGCCTGTTAAGGTTTATCGGTTACAACTCCACTCGGCATACCGAGGCAAATTTAAAGCGTCGAGCTTAGAAGAAGTTTTTTACCCCTCCTGTGGAGGGCTGGAAGGTGCAACAAACTCATCAAGATCAATTCCATCTGTGATCCGAGTGGCAGCAGCAAGGAAAGTTTCCATAAAGGACCTGAAGTCGTGTTTCTTGGTGTTGGCCACCCGAAGGGCAGCCAGCTTGTCTTCTCGCGCATCTTTGCAGTGGACTCGGGCCAGACACAGAGCAACATCTGCACCACACCGAGCCGAGGACTTTTTCCACTCCTGCACTCGACCAGGGACAGCGTTCAAACGAGCCATCAGCGACTCGAGGTCGTTCTGGAGTGTCTCCCCGGGCCAGAGCGTTGAGTCGATGCGAGATGTGGCGACCTTCAGCCTTGCAAGATAGTCCACGGCAGCTGCAACACGGGACTCCAGTCGGAAAACATTCATGGCAACTTCGTCGTTCACCGGAGAATTGACGGGGTCAAGGTTTGGTTCCAGTCGGCTAGTCTCTTCTTCAAAGTTTTGACAAAATTCTGCAAGGACGATCACAGAGTCAAGGCAATGGTCGAATGAAAAAACCACAGTTGAAAATGATTGTTGAGCGTAAAGGTTTACCTTCAAGCATAAGAAACA
>NC_041393.1:225251300-225258386 GCF_002162155.2 Triticum dicoccoides | reverse complement strand
AGTGAAGGGCAAACCCCCCACTCGGGGGCTTAGCTACAGTCCAAGTACTCGCCTAAGTTATGAAAATCCTACCGAGTGAAGGGCAAACCCCCCACTCGGGGGCTTAGTTGCAGCCCAGTGCTCGCCTAAGTTATCAAAATCCTACCGAGTGAAGGGCAAACCCCCCACTCGGGGGCTTAGCTACAGTCCAAGTACTCGCCTAAGTTATGAAAATCCTACCGAGTGAAGGGCAAACCCCCCACTCGGGGGCTTAGTTGCAGCCCAGTGCTCGCCTAAGTTATCAAAATCCTACCGAGTGAAGGGCAAACCCCCCACTCGGGGGCTTAGCTGCAGCCCAGTGCTCGCCTAAGTTATGAAAATCCTACCGAGTGACGAGCAAACCTCTCACTCGGGAGGCTTAGCTGCAGCCCAGCGCTCACCTAAGTGGATTAAGGAATAAGTCGACTGCAGTGAGCGTCTTGCTTTGAACCTGCAAAATACATTTCGAGCCGAAAGCAATCATATTCAAACACCAAATTCAAGTTCAGATCGATACCTAAAGGAACCGAAAGTGCTCAGGCGCTAAGCCTGTTAAGGTTTATCGGTTACAACTCCACTCGGCATACCGAGGTAAATTTAAAGCGTCGAGCTTAGAAGAAGTTTTTTACCCCTCCTGTGGAGGGCTGGAAGGTGCAACAAACTCATCAAGATCTATTCCATCTGCGATCCG
This sequence comes from Triticum dicoccoides, assembly GCF_002162155.2. Classification (NCBI taxonomy): domain Eukaryota; kingdom Viridiplantae; phylum Streptophyta; class Magnoliopsida; order Poales; family Poaceae; genus Triticum; species Triticum dicoccoides. Next base: position 225,257,677 of record NC_041393.1, on the reverse strand, counting down.
AGTGGCAGCAGCAAGAAAAGTTTCCATAAAGGACCTGAAGTCGTGTTTCTTGGTGTTAGCCACCCGGAGGGCAGCCAGCTTGTCTTCTCGCGCATCTTTGCAGTGGACTCGGGCCAGACACAGAGCAACATCTGCACCACACCGAGCCGAGGACTTTTTCCACTCCTGCACTCGACCAGGGACAGCGTTCAAACGAGCCATCAGCGACTCGAGGTCGTTCTGGAGTGTCTCCCCGGGCCAGAGCGTCGAGTCGATGCGAGATGTGGCGACCTTCAGCCTTGCAAGATAGTCCACGGCAGCTGCAACATGGGACTCCAGTCGGAAAACATTCATGGCAACTTCGTCGTTCACCGGAGAATTGACGGGGTCAAGGTTTGGTTCCAGTCGGCTAGTCTCTTCTTCAAAGTTTTGACAAAATTCTGCAAGGACGATCACAGAGTCAAGGCAATGGTCGAATGAAAAAACCACAGTTGAAAATGATTGTTGAGCGTAAAGGTTTACCTTCAAGCATAAGAAACAGCTTCTTGGCAAGGCCACTCAGGAAGACCTCCAGGTCATTTTTCTTCCCAAGAATAGCTTTCAGAGTAGCATTTTCTTGCTCAAGCTTTGTGACTGAAGCTAACTTCTCGTCAACAAGCTTGATCTTCTCAGCCAGTTCAAGGTCTTTTTTCCTTTGGGCCTCCCTCACCTTACCTGCAAGTTACAGCAAGATCAGATTTTGAAACAAATGAAGGGAAAAAGCTGTCGTCGAGGTCTCACCAAACATACCTTCGGTCTCCTCCTTCGCCTTCGTCAGATTCTCCTGAACCAGCTTCAAATTCAGCTCGAGCTGAATGTGCTTGTTTTCTAGTTCAGTGTAGCGAGCCGCAAGGTCACAGGAGTTCTGCGAAGAACCAATCGACTAAATGTCAAAGATAATTCACTTCCGAGTGGAAAAGGAAAAATCACGCGTTTCTAAGACTACAACCGAATTCAAGCATTCGACCGTAGTCTCGGGGACTACACCCAGTGGGTGCACTCAGCGTGCCCCCACTAATCCTACTGAAGACAGAGTCGACCAGTCGACCGGCTTGCGAAATCCAGTCGCCATAGTCGAATGACGGAAAGACTGAACTTATGAAGCCTAAGGCCGACTGCCAGCAGTCGACCTTAGCCTTGGGGACTACACCCAGCGGGTGCACTCAGCGTGCCCCCCCTAATCCTATTGAAGACAGAGTCGACCAGTCGACCTCAAAAAAAAATCCATTCGCCATAGTCGAATGACGGAAAGACTGAAATTATAAAGCCTAAGGCCGACTGCCAGCAGTCGACCTTAGCCTTGGGGACTACACCCAGTGGGTGCACTCAGCGTGCCCCCACCGGTTTGCGAAATCCATTCGCCATAGTCGAATGACGGAAAGACTGAAATTATAAAGCCTAAGGCCGACTGCCAGCAGTCGACCTTAGCCTTGGGGACTACACCCAGCGGGTGCACTCAGCGTGCCCCCGCTAACACGGAGTTTAAATCGACACACCCAGTGGGTGACTACTATAAATTCTGGAAAGAAAACAGAACAAACGGTGGTCGACTGACCTGAACATTGCTTTGGAGGGCGGAACTGGCGTCGTAAGCTGCCTGGCTCGCATCCCGGATGGTCTTCAACTGCTCCATCATGATCCCTGCCTGACGTATCGCCTCCTTCGCTGCGCCAGCTTGGTCCTCTGGGACGTGGTGCATCGTGAAGAGGGAGGGCTGCGGAGCACTCGTCAGCGGATCTGCGAAGGACACAGTGTGTCGAGTGGCGTTTTCCTCCTCCGCGACCAGAGTCTCAGGCACCGTCACATCCTGGGGCACCCTGCTGGCAGACGCTTTCCTTCTCATTCTGTGCTTCAGCGGTTCCTCATCTTCATCATCATCAGGGAGAGTGATAACAACATTGGGTGGAGCTACAGAAAAGAATCAGAGTTAGAGATCATGGTCGACTAGAAACGGTGTTAAGAGTATAGTACCAGGTCTTGAGGTTGCTGCGTCCTCCATCTCATGGTCGTCAGCCCGGGCTGAGGTCTCAGAAGTAGCAGCACTGCAACTCCAAAGAATCAGTCGACTGACTCTAGCGCCAACCAGAGATAAAGTTCGCACAAAACAAGAAGACTTAAGCAACATGATTACCCTGATATGGTGGGGATGGACACCTTCATCTTCGGCAGGTGCTTGGTCGGCTTTGACGGGGCCGCCCTGGGCTGCTTCGACGCCTTTTCAGTCGGCGCCGGAGAGGTGGTCCGAGGGCGCTTGGTCGACTGTGTAACAGTCGCAACCCCCTCACCGCGTTCAGTCGCAGGGTCATGGACAAGTTTCGACCGCCTTTCCGAGCGCGGTGGTGCGACCTCCTCCTCCTCCTCCTCTTCCTCGTCCTCATCGTCATCATCATCATCATCATCATCATCATCATCATCATCATCATCCTCAGCGGCGTCCGAGTCCCACTCCTCCTCCTGGCTCTCGCCCCCGCTCGCTTCTCCCTCCTCGGTCGGAGCCTGTGCTCCATTGGGCATCGAGTACAGCTCAGTGAGGGCCTGATAGACATCAAGACAAAGATCAGTCGACTGATCGGCAGAGAAAACAGAAATAAAATGCGACGAGAACACAATGACATACCTTGTTTGGATCACTGTGGCAGTCGAGTGGAGGAATCCTTCTGGCTCCGCGAGGGTTATCTTTGTTCCCAGTAACAGCGGCCATCCACCTTTCCAGAGTGGCATCGTCGACTGCTTCTGGATTGACCCGAGTCACATCCTCAGTCCCGCAGTACAACCACATGCAATGGCTCCGGAACTGAAGAGGCTGGATACGACGCCTAAGAAAAACCTCCAGGAGATCCATACCCGTCACTCCCTCCCGGACCAACTGAACTACACGCTCCATCAGCATCTTCACGTCAGCTTTCTCCTCCGGAATCACCTTCAGAGAGGAGGGCTTGTTCACTCGATCCATGGTGAACTGAGGGAGTCCACTCGACTGCCCCGGCGTCGACTGATCCTGGCAGTAGAACCAGGTCGACTGCCAGCCTCTGACTGACTCGGGAAATATCATGGCTGGGAAGGTGCTCTTGTTCCTCATCTGGATCCCCAGACCCCCACACATTTGGACAACTCGGGTTTTTTCGTCGCCTGGGCTCGCCTTCTTCACGGTCTGAGAGCGACACGTGAATATGTGCTTGAACAAGCCCCAATGTGGTCGACAACCCAGAAAACTCTCACACATGGACACGAATGCGGCAAGATAGGCGATAGAATTCGGGGTGAAGTGGTGGAGTTGCGCTCCAAAGAAGTTCAAGAAACCACGGAAGAAAATGCTCGCGGCAAAGAAAATCCGCGGTCGACATGGGTAGCCAGAAGCACGCACTCACCCTCTTCCGGCTGGGGCTGCCACTCTTTCACCGGAAGCCTCGCAGCTCCATGAGGGATCAGGCCCTCGTTGGCCATGTCGAGGAGATCCTTCTCCGTGATGGTCGACTGGATCCAATCTCCCTGGACCCAGCCTTTCGGCAGGCGAGATCTAGACAAAGACCCGCCACGACTGGTGGATCTCCCCTTCGCCTTCTCCGTCGCCGACGCCTTCTTCGCGTGTTCCAACGCCGCCGTCTTCTCCTTGACCATGGCTGCCGGCGAGACACGCGAGGAGAAGTTGTGCGGAGGCGAGAGCGAGCGCGTTGGGCGGAGACGAAGGGAGCAGAGAGAGAATGCTGGGGCACTGCTGAAAAAAACCCTCGCCGGGCGCATTTATAAGATCCCTTCCGAGTGGATGACAAGTGGGACCGGTCGATCTAATCATATCCTGAAACAGTTACACGGGCGTGATACGTGGCGAAAAAAGCGGCATGGGGATCGAGGCGTCTCTGCCCTGTCCCATCCGAGCGCTGCGGTCCGCCCCGCTTCGCGCGCTTCCCCAAATTTCGCATCCCGCGGAATCCGCGAACGGCAGATCGGTCTGCCAGACGCGGGATTTCCTGTGATCCGTCGCTCAGAAATCGGCGAAGTCCAAAAGATCACTCGACGAAGGAAAAGAATGGATCGAGTCGACTGAAGAAAAGTTGCTCACTATCAACAAAGAGATTTTTTGGTTCAAAGCAACGCACGACCAGTATGCGAAGGCTAATCAGAAACAACATCAACTCCTTCATCACTCAAGCCTCAATCCATTCGAGGGCTAATGATGGGGTCATGTACCTAGGGTAGGGTCACAGACCTGATCTAAGTATCCTGCCCAAGGACACCCGTAGAAGAGATCACCTTCCAGTCGACCTACGAGGGACTCACTCGATTGACTTGAAGGACTCGACCACGAAGACTCACTCGACCACCAGAAGGTCAAGAGGCACTCTGCACTGCAACGGTCTGTAATTAAGTAGACTTTATGATAGTAAAGACACTTTATGTGGGGCGTTACCTGTAACGCCCCGGACTTAATGCACCTTAAACCCTTCATTACGTGGGCTGGCTGGGGTCCTGGCGCACTCTATATAAGCCACCCCCCTCCACAGGCAGAAGGGTTCGGCACCCTGTAACTCATATACACATAATCCACTCGACCGCCTCCGGGCTCCGAGACGTAGGGCTTTTACTTCCTCCGAGAAGGGCCTGAACTCGTACATCTCTTGTGTTTACAACCTCTCCATAGCTAGGACCTTGCCTCTCCATACCTACCCCCCACTCTACTGTCAGACTTAGATCCACGACAGGGAGTAGTTGTTAATGTAAGTATAGTGATAGACGACGTTCAGTCCTTACAAGAGGACTGCAGAGCTAAACCTCTTCAAAAGCATTGGGTTGATTTTAAATTTATGTAAGAGTCCATACAGATCTTATTGTCCACCAAATGGACAATAACGAGGCTAACATTTGTAGTGATGCTACATAATCAACCAGCTATGAAAGTAAGTATGGTCATACAGGGAAAGAGGTACTCACAAGGGCAATGTAGTGTGCAGTATAGTTGCGAGATTCTGTGGTCCCTTGAGAACGAATGTTCTTCTGCAAACAGTTTTCGTACAAGTGAGACATTAAGGCACATGCAGAAATGTAGTTCAAATTGTGATGTGCTATCATAGACAGTACCTTACGCTGCAGACGAGACCAATGTGTAACAAGATTATTCCAGTCACTGTCTGATAAGTGTAGCACCGGAGACTTTACAAAAATTTCGTTTAGAGACTTTCCATTGAAGTGCGCTTGCCTCAGGTAGGAACGATACTTCATCAACAAGTGCTTGAAAAGCGCAACCAACCCTTGCTCGTCTTCACTATCCAGTTTGGTCCTCGCCTATTTAAAAGAATGAAATCTTGTGTCTTCTATCAGCAGAAACATATGCAGTAATTACCTTGAATAACATTAGTACATTACTTACGCGTAAGTTGCGGAGGAAGATTGGAAATTGTTCTTTGTCTATGGTATAATCTTTCCATGAAGGAAAGATGTGCACAAAGTTCCTCACAACAATATAAGCTTCATCTTGTAAACCGGGAAGAAGTGGAACATGAGTCCTAATTGCTGCAATTAGGGCTCTCTCTCGTTCGAAAAGGGATTTAGCAACTAGATTTGGTGTACTCTTTGCTAGAATGGGGGTTTTGCATCGTAGAGCTGGTGCTATGTCAACTGGCATCATCATACTGTTTGCGGCAGTTGGGGTCTGCTAAGTTGGGGCATCAGAGATGGCCAGTGTAGTAGGGCTAGAGTCTGCTAGAGTTGTGGCCGTGTTTTCTATGTCTGGTGATATTGCAACTACACCTAATGGGCTATTTGATTTATCAGGTGTCACTACCTTTTCCAAATACTTTATTCGTGCTCCTCCGCGATCAGCAATGCCCTCTTCCTTTTGAACGTCTGATACACAATAACATCATTTGAATGGATAAATATGGTATATATGATGACAGATGGAATATGTACTGAAAATGGATCGGCAGGGCGTATTTGTTGGGGAACGTAGTAATTTCAAAAAAATTCCTACGCACACGCAAGATCATGGTGATGCATAGCAACGAGAGGGGAGAGTGTTGTCTACATACCCTTGTAGACCATAAGCGGAAGCGTTAGCACAACGCGGTTGATGTAGTCGTACGTCTTCACGATCCGACCGATCAAGTACCGAATGTACGTCACCTCCGAGTTAAGCACACGTTCAGCCCGATGACGTCCCTCGAACTCCGATCTAGCCGAGTGTTGAGGGAGACTTTCGTCAGCACGATGGCGTGGTGACGATGATGATGTTCTATCGACGCAAGGCTTCGCCTAAGCACCGCTACAGTATTATTGAGGTGGACTATGGTGGAGGGGGGCACCGCACACGACTAAAAGATCAAACGATCAATTGTTGTGTCTATGGGGTGCCCCCTGCCCCC
>NC_041393.1:225151818-225251042 GCF_002162155.2 Triticum dicoccoides | reverse complement strand
TGCGGCCGTCCAAGGGGAGAGGCGCGCCGGGAGGAGTCCTGAGTAGGACTCCCCCCCTTTCCTAGTTGGATTAGGACTTGGGAGGGGGGAAAGAGGAGGGAGAGAGGGAGGAAGGGGGGCGCCGCCCCCTCTCCTTGTCCTATTCGGACTAGGGGGGAGGGGCGTGCTGCCCAGCCCTGGCTGCCTCTCCTCTTCTCCGTAAAGGCCCACTAAGGCCCATTAACCACCCGGGGGGTTCCGGTAACCTCCCGGTACTCCGGTAAAATCCCGATTTCACCCGGAACACTTCCGATATCCAAACATAGGCTTCCAATATATCAATCTTCATGTCTCGACCATTTTGAGACTCCTCGTCATGTCCATGATCACATCCGGGACTCTGAACAACCTTCGTTACATCAAAACATATAAACTCATAATATAACTATCATCGTAACGTTAAGCGTGCGGACCCTACGGGTTCGAGAACTATGTAGACATGACCGAGACACATCTCCGGTCAATAACCAATAGCGGAACCTGGATGCTCATATTGGCTCCCACATATTCTACAAAGATCTTTATCGGTCAGACCGCATAACAACATACGTTGTTCCCTTTGTCATCGGTATGTTACTTGCCCGAGATTCGATCGTTGGTATCTCAATACCTAGTTCAATCTCGTTACCGGCAAGTCTGTTTACTCGTTCTGTAATACATCATCCCGCAACTAACTCATTAGTTGCAATGCTTGCAAGGCTTAAGTGATGTGCATTACCGAGAGGGCCCAGAGATACCTCTCCGATAATCGGAGTGACAAATCCTAATCTCAAAATACGCCAACCCAACATGTACCTTCGGAGACACCTGTAGAGCACCTTTATAATCACCCAGTTACGTTGTGATGTTTGGTAGCACACAAAGTGTTCCTCCGGTAAATGGGAGTTGCATAATCTCATAGTCATAGGAACATGTATAAGTCGTGAAGAAAGCAACAACTACATACTAAACGATCGTGTGCTAAGCTAACGGAATGGGTCAAGTCAATCACATAATTCTCCTAATGATGTGGTCCCGTTAATCAAATGACAACTCATGTCTATGGTTAGGAAACATAACCATCTTCGATTAACGAGCTAGTCAAGTAGAGGCATACTAGTGACACTCTGTTTGTCTATGTGTTCTCACATGTATTATGTTTCCAGTTAATACAATTCTAGCATGAATAATAAACATTTATCATGATATAAGGAAATAAATAATAACTTTATTATTGCCTCTAGGGCATATTTCCTTCAGTATTCACATACACAATGTGTAAACTAAGCTAATGGCAGTGCAACAAAGTAGAAGCAATGCAAAGCATCAGTTGCAAGATATGTGCGGCCAATATAACCTTGGAAAGTTAGAGGAAGCACCTTGATGGGTGAATAAGATATGGCATCTGCCTCTGACTCCTGCACCAGGGAGCTACATTGACTTAGGTCTCCCTCTAGCTCAGAATCATCGTTAGGATCATATTCTGAGCATGAATCTATAGGTGGAGAGCGTTTGCATTGCATTGCAACAAGACTTGATTTTAGTCCCGTAATGCCAAGTTTGACAGCCATGGCATTGTTCTGCTTTATTTTTTTCATGCGCGCAAGCTCATAATCATTATGATGATATTCATTATATGAAATTCATGAAAACATACAAAGTAGCCAGATTATCTATGGAATGCATTGCGGATTCAACTCGAAGAGTGCCTCCCTATAAACCCACGCATATGCAAAGTTCACCCCCAACCGTGTTGACCAGACCACACACAAAAATACAAACCTCTTATGTCTTTATAACAGGCAGACACACATTTCAAAACTGGAGTAGGAACATTAGAATCATATCAAATTCATATTTGAACAAATAAACTAAGGAATTATGAGTGGCATAATGTTTAGCTTCAAGGGTGGAGTGCTCGTAGTGCGACAGAAAGCAAGTAGGCAGATTGTATTCCATGTAAAATATCATAGTCTATGTAAAAGGTGGAAATGACACTCTCTTTCTATACAATGCAGTGTTCATTGCCCACACATGATGGAAGAGATCACACAGAGAAATACTATTCACTCATGTCTGCGGTTCCAGTATTTTGAAATAGGGTGGTCCACCCTAAAAGAATATTGACAACAAATATGACAAGGCAAGCATAGATGTAGTGACTCAATCATTACTTGTGAGCTTACTAGGACAAGTATGTAAAATTGTAACTGTAGTAAGAGACCGTCCACAATCTAAATCAAGAAGTTGGTCTAGCACTTATTGTTTGCAACTAATCGACGTGAATAATTGGATATCATATTGAATGAGTAAGAAAGACAAGTAAAATTGTCAACAAACCTGGCCTGCAGTAGTAATCTGGGTCAATGCCTCTATGACCAACAATCTAAAATGACTAGTGTCTGTTCCTAGGGCCGGAATTTTGAAACCGTGTGAACTTTACAGGTACTAAAGAGTACTGAAATACATCTGAACCATTAAGTGTAGATAGCACTCAGTACCCAACAAACCCTAATGACAGTCCTGCCTAATGAGTAATGAATCAATTAGAAAATGGGTGATGAGGAGTGGCTGCTAAGTGTTGAGGACGTATCTCAAGATAAGTCGGGTTGGCTTAGTGGCTGCTGCATGCCTGAGCCCTGAACGGACTGGGAAGGCAGGCACAATGGCGCGCCCGGGCAGTGGTGACGCTGTTGGGCGAGCGGCTCCTGACCTCCTGTTAGTCCGGCGTCTCCTCCTAGAGTCATGCTGTCCGGGGACGGCAAGTTGCCAATGAGGCATGTGGCTGGGGGCGAGTAGAGATCGGAAGCGCATCAGAACAGAGGGGAATCGGGGCCTGGGCTGACCCAAAATCCCAGGGTGGGCCGCGACCCACCGTGGGCACCCTGTAGATACACACCCGAGTGACATACATGCATTTTCGAAATTAAATTAGGAACATTTAGCTAATCAATTAAATGACTCTATTTTAATAATATCATATTCGTATTTGAACAACTAAGCTTGTTTAACTTGATGGGTGGAGCAGTGTGATGTCTGCTAGAACTATGTTGGTATTTCCCCAAAGAGGAAGGGATAATGTAGCACAACGACGGTAGGTATTTCCCTCAGTGATGAGAACAAGGTTATCGAACCAGTAGGAGAACCAAGCAACACTACGTAAACAACACCTGCACACAAATAACAAACACTCGCAACCCGACGTGTTAAAGGGGTTGTCAATCCCTTTCGGGTAACGACGCTAGAAATTGGCAAACGGACGTGAGAGAGTTGTAAATATTGATAGATCGAACGTCAAATAAAATAAATTGCAGCAAGGTATTTTTTGTATTTTTGGTTTAATAGATCTAAAAATAAAAGCAAAGGAAAATAGATCGCAAAGGCTAATATAATAAAGAAGAGACCCCGGGGCCGTAGATTTCACTAGTGGCTTCTCTCGAGAAAAATAGCAAACAATGGGTGAACAAATTACTGTTGGGCAACTGATAGAACTTCAAATAATCATGACAATATCCAGGCAATGATTATTATATAGGCATCACATCTAAGATTATTAAACCGACTCCTGCCTGCATCTACTACTATTACTCCACACATCAACCGCTATCCAGCATGCATCTAGTGTATTAAGTTCATGGAAAATAGAGTAATGCAATAAGAACGATGATATGATGTAGACAAGATCTATTTATGTAGAAAGCAAATCACTACTATAAGTACTGTTGCAAACCCATTAATATTTTATTCTTGCATTATATCTACTGTATTCCAACTTTTCTATGGCAAAAACTCTTCAAAGAAAACCATAGAATCATCTAAACAAGCACACATCGCAAAGAAGACATAATCTGTCAAAAACAGAATAGTCTGTAGCAATCTGGATATTTCGAATACTTCTGTAACTCTAAAAATTCTAAAAAATTAGGACCACGTGAAAAATTTGTATATTAATCTTCTGCAAAAAGAATCAACTCGAAATCACTATTTTGTTAAAAATGAGAATTATTTTCGTGAGCACAACAGTTTCTGTTTTTCAGCATGATCAAATCTACTATCACCCAATATGATCCTAAAGGCTTTGCTCGGCACGAACACTAATTAAAAAACAAAAAAATGCAATTATAACAGTATAATAATTGTGCAAACACTCAAGAACACAAAGCAAAAAACAAAAATAAAATTTATTCATTGGGTTGCCTCCCAATAAGCGCTATTGTTTCACGCCCCTAGCTAGGCATAAAGCAAGGATCTAAGTGTTATCATCTTTGTTTCGAGATCCATAAGATGCCCTAATGATTTATTCATATGGTGGCCTAATTCTTGTTCTATGTAAGTGTTCCATACCCTTCCTTAGTGGAAATTGAAATTTAATATTGCCTTCTTTCATATCAATCACGACACCAATAGTACATATAAACGGTCTACCTAGAATAATTGGACAAGATGGCTTGCAATCAATATCAAGAACAATAAAATCTATGGGCACATAATTCCTATTTGCAATAATAAGAACATCATTAATTCTTCCCATAGGCTTTTTAATAGTAGAATCTGCAAGTGCAAATTTAAAGAACATTCTTCAATATCGGTAAGACCAAGCACATCACATAAAGACTTCGGAATTGTAGAAACACTAGCACCCAAGTCACACAATGAAAAACACTCATAATTTTTAATGTTGACTGTGATAGTAGGTTCCCACTCATCATGTAATTTTCTAGGAACTGAAACTTCTAATTCCTACTTTTCTTCTAAAGATTTCATCATAGCATCATCAATATGTTTAGTAAAAGTTTTATTTTGTTCATAGGCATGGCGTGAATTTATCATGGATTGGAACAAAGAAATACAATCAATCAAAGAGCAAATATCATAATTAAAGTCTTTTTACTTAAAAAGAGTGGGCACATCACTAGTTAAAGTCTTGACCTCTTCAAACCCACTTTTATCAGTTTTCTCAACAAGATTTTCACCCTCCAAATTATTGGGATGCCTTCAAGTACCTTTTTCATTAATATTAATTTTATTAAACAAGGAATCTATAGAAGAAACACCGATCAGTTTAAGATCTTCATCATTTTTATGAAAGCAATCACTAGAAGACGCTTTTTCTAAAAATTCTCTTCTAGCTCTAATCATAGCGGTCCTTTTCTTACTTTCATCCACAGAAACATAAAGAGCTTTAATTGATTCCTCTACCTTAGGCACAAAAAATTTCATCTTGAGATTTTCCACATCATGAGAAATTCTATCAACACTTAGACAAATCATCAATCTTGTTCAATTTTTCTCCCATTGTAGCATTGAATACTTTTTACGTATTGACAAATTCTTTAATATTATTCTCAAGATCAGAGGTGGTCCTGTTATTATTATTATTATAAGATTGATTACCATAGGAATTACCATAATTATTAGAGGAATTGCTAGGAAAAGACCTGGGATTAAAAATACCTCTATAAGCGTTGTTATTGAAATTATTTCGAGACATAAAATTCATATCTATGGCATCACTATTTTTCTCAATCAATGTAGACAAAGTCACATCATTAAAATCAATAGGGGCACTTTTACTAGAAACCAATTTCATAAGAGCATCAACTTTTTCACTCAAACTTTTTTACTAATAGGAGCTCTTTCGGTATGCCATTGTGAATAATTTGCCATAATATTATCAAGCAATTTGGTGGCTTCAACCAAAGTAATTTCCATAAAAGTACCACCCGCGGTGGAATCTAAAAGATTACGAGAGACAAAATTCAACCCCGCATAAATTGTTTGTATGATCATCCAAAGATTTAACCCATGAGTTGGGCAATTCCTTAGCATCATTCCTTAACCCAAGATTGTGCAACATGCTCATGTTCAAGTTGATTAAAATTCATGATCTGGGTTCTAAGGGAAATAATTTTCACAGGCGGAAAATACTTAGTGATAAAAGCATCTTTGCACTTATTCCAAGAATTGATACTATTGTGAGGCAACGAAGAAAACCAACTTTTTGCATGATCTCGCAAAGAAAACAAAAATAATTTCAACTTCACAACATCATTGTCCACATCTTTTTTCTTTTGCATATGGCATAATCCCACGAATGTGTTAAGATGGGACGTCGCATCCTCATTAGGAGTACCAGAAAATTGATCTTTCATAACAAGATTCAGCAAAGCAGTGTTAATATCACAAGACTCCGCACTAGTGGCGGGAGGATCAATCGGAGTGCCAATAAAATCATTGTTGTTGGTATTTGAGAAATCACACAACTTGGTGTTCTCTTGATTCATTGTGACGACGCAACAAGATTGCACTCAAAAACATATCCGACAAGAAAACGGCAGAAGAAAAAGAGGGCGAATAAAACGGCAAATTTTTGTGAAGTGGGGGAGAGGAAAAAGAGAGGCAAATGGCAAATAATGTAAATTGCGAGGAGATGGGATTTGTGATTAGGAACCTGGTAGATGTTGATGATGTCTCCCCGACAATGGTGCCAGGAATTGGTGCATGCCCAGGAGACTATCTAGACTTGATCCTCCCCGGCAACGGCGCAAGAAATTCCTATTGATGTCTGCTAGAACTACATCGGTATTTCACCAAAGAGGAAGGGATGATACAACACAACGACATTGGTATTTCCCTTAGTGATGAGACCAAGGTTATCGAACCAGTAAGAGAACCAAGCAACACTATGTAAACAACACCTTCACACAAATAACAAATACTCGCAACCCGGCGTATTAAAAGGGTTGTCAATCCCTTTCGGGTAACGACGCTAGAAATTGGCAAACGAACGTGAGGAAGTTGTAAATATTAACAGATCGAATGCCAAATAAAATAAATTGCAGCAAGGTATTTTTGTATTTTTGGTTTAATAGATCTGAAAATAAAAGCAAAGGAAAATAGATCGCAAAGGCAAATATAATAAAGAAGAGACCCGCGTGTCGGTGTCAAAACCGGCAGATCTCGGGGTAGGAGGTCCCAAGCTGTGGATCATGGATCGATGGGTAACGGGAGACAGGGGACTCGATGTTTACCCAGGTTTGGGCCCTCTTGATGGAGGTAATACCCTACTTCCTGTTTGACTGATCTTGATGAATATAAAGATTACAAGAGTTGATCTACCTCGAGATCATATGTTGTGGTCTAAACCCTAGAGGTATGATGAGTAATGTCATGATGATCTAGCGAATAGCCTGGCCTCGGCTTATATAATGTACCGGAGGCCTAGGATAACAAGAGACCTAGTCGAATACGCCGGTGGAGAGGAGTCCTTGTCTTGATCACCAAGTCTTGTGGAATCTTCCTTGTGTAGACATCGGCTGTCCGAACTGGCCCACGAGTAAACAACCATGGGGGTCCTCGGCCCAATCCAACTAATGGGAGACGACGTGGTGAGTACCCCCTGGTCCAGGACACCGTCAGTAGCCCCCTGAACCGGTCTTCAAGTTGGGGACGCTCCTCGGTTCTTCTGAACCGTTCTTCATCTTCGGTCGCCGGTCTTGGAAACTGGTTCAACAAATTATGTCATCTTCGATCTTGAGGATCGCCGAAGTGAATCCGAAGAGTTTACATGTTGAGTATCCGAGGAGACCTTTAAGTATTCGGCCTTTATCAATGCCTTGTTATTATTTACGCCACACCTCGGGTTTGAAGTTGTTCCTGTGCGGCGGCATCCCCTTGCGTTCGATCTCCAATGCCGGACTGTATCCAAGGTCTAACGTCGGACCATATCTGAGGTGTGTTTTTGCAGCCGAGCTCCAATGTCGGATTGCATCCAATCTCCAACGTCAGACTTTATCCAAGTTCCAACGCCGGATTGTATCCAAGCTCCAACGTCGAAATGTGTCCAAGCTCCAACGTCGGACTATATCCGAGCTCCAACGCAACTATATCCGAGATGTCTTGGTTCGAAAAAAACTTGAAGGAGTTTAGCCGAGCTTAATGTCGGAAATGCCCTCTAAGGAGCCAGCCACTTGCATCCGAGCTATATGCCGAATTTCTTTCGAGGTGGTTCAACACCTCGGTCATGGGCTGATTGTTTGCGGATTTCTTTTCCGATGCGGGTAAACTTATTTGCTAATGAGATGTATTGCCAGTAGCCCTCAAGGTGTCTATCAACTTGAAATCCGAGATGCACCTGAAGGAAAATATGAAACCGCTGATCCTAGTAGCTCCCGAGACTCAAGTTGTGAAATCGGCCTGAGGATGAACTCCTAGCTCGGCAGCATACATAGGAATAGAAACACAATGTACTATGTTAGAGGTAATAGTGATCTGCAGACGGGCCCCTGTGAGTGGGTCGTGAGAAGCCGCCGTGATATATCAACTTGATGCCGGATAAGTCCCAGACGGTACTTATTGTTGTCCGAAGACATGTTTGCCCATAGTTCGGTCAAGCCGAACACTAAGCACTTTGAATTTTCTGCATTGAATAGGCAATGCAGTAGCCCCTGAGACACTGGTCGGGTGGCAACACCAGATCAGGGGATCGATGTGCCCTTGTAATATTTGTAAATAATAAGCGCGAAGCCCAGTAGCCCCCGAGCCTTAATGTGGGCATGGGTGGTCGAATTAAGGATCGATATCCGTTTGACAGAAAATTTTGTTGTGTTTAACACAAACTTCTCGAAAAGAGAATAAAGATCTCAAAAAGGAGTTAGAGCTAACGAAAGTTGAGCTCGCCAAGTTTGGCCTTAAGGGGCTTAATAGATAGGAATTCAATGCCAATAGGAAACTATGAGAGTGTTATGTCAGCTGATCGGTTGTCTCAGAGAGATTGTGCCATTGACTCTTTAAAAGATTGGCTGCGAAAAAAATTGATTTTTGCTCACAATTTATGTGTAATGACTCTATGTACCCAAGTACTTTACATCATTAATGCTCGGATCCGTATTGTACAAAACTTTGTTGACCGACCATCGGCTTCAACCTCTTTGTCCAGTTGCCCAGGAGTGTTTTCCTACTTTATAAAGTCGTTATAAGGGCAAAGATTCATGGAAAACAAGGCAATCCGGCCATACGGTTTTATAAATAAAGGTACACGGAGAGATATGTTATATTACGTTTTAACGTAAGAAACATCTTCCAAAGAAAATAGTCCTACTATCGGTTCCTTTCTTTGGGTCGTCATGCTTATCATGATTATGAAACCTAACCTCCGATCAATGTGGGAGGAAAATATTGAGGATTTAGTTCGTGGAAAGTTCTCGAACTCTATGGTATTAATGAACCAAAATTTTCACTTTCGTCATTGCCGACCAATGTGATCCTTTAAGATTGCTAGCTTTCGGCTTCATCCTGTCTGAGGTACTAACTCGGATGACCTGGTAGTAACAATCATAGACGTGCTCCCTTTACCGCCTAGCCGAACAATCGGGAACGTAGGGGTAAGCGCAGGAGCCAGGCAACCCAGCTTGGCCAAAATCTTAAGTCAAATTGATGCATATTTATGGCTTTATAACGAGAATTCTGGAAGGCAACGTTCGTATATTGAATACAAATGCTAAGGATATGTTTATTTTGACTCTGTTGTGACCGTTTATCATTTGAAAGTGGCCCATCGTCGGCTTCCACCCCTTTGTAGATGCTACACAGGGTGTTTCCGCAATAACAAAACAACCCTAGCCGACGTCTCGGTGCCCGAAGGTGGTTGTGGTAGCGGAAACAAGGCAATCCGATATGCGGGCTTTATAACTTTCACTTAGTCATGGGAGCTTAAAGCTGGGAGGCTAGTTACTAGCCTCGGTTAGTGTTCGGCGACAGCCGAGGGCAAGCCATAAACACTTCGGCCAATGTTATGAACGGCCCGTCATTTAACACACTCATCGGATCGCTGACCAGTTTACGCTTATTGTGCAGTCAGTTTTCGGCTTTCTCCACTGAGGTGCTTAACCATGCGAGATGGAAGCACAATCGTAGTGGTTCTCCCTTTGCACACCTAGCCGAACAAAGCGTAACATAGGAGGCAAGCACAAGAGTCGACAAGCCAACTATTGACCAAAGACACAATTTGAAACCGATGCATATAAAGCAATACCCGAGAATGTTTTTGCAGAATCTCTAAAGGTGCCCGGCGTTGCACTACGAGACTTATGCTGGAAACACACAAATAATTTAAAAGTGCCATAGGCTTGGAACACCAAAAAAATTTAGTAAAAACTCGACGTCTGAACTAGATCAAGTGTTTGGTGCCAATCTGAAATTGGTCTTAAAAAATTTGTGCTTCTGTCGTGCATTAATATGACACATCCGATCTCAAGACCTCAAGCGGGCCAGCCCACAGCTGCAACCTCCTATCCCGAAGGCGGAGTACTGCTCGTTAGGCCAGTTTAGCAAACTAAACTCGAAAGGCTTTGAGAGAGAAAACTAGGCTCCCCGGCTATTGACCACACACTCGTGTCAAAAAAAGGAGTGACAGAAAAAGATTTTGCAACGACTGTCGGTGTCAAAACCAGCGGATCTCGGGTAGGGGGTCCCGAACTGTGCGTCTAAGGCTAATGGTAACAGGAGACTGGGGACACGATGTTTTACCCAGGTTCGGGCCCTCTCGATGGAGGTAATACCCTACTTTCTGCTTGATTGATCTTGATGATATGAGTATTACAAGAGTTGATCTACCACGAGATCAGAGAGGCTAAACCCTAGAAGCTAGCCTATGGTATGATTGTTGTTGATGATGATGAGTCCTACGGACTAAACCTCCGGTTTATATAGACACCGAAGGGGGCTAAGGTTACACAGAGTCGGCTTACAGAGAAGGAGATCTACATCTGAATCCTCAAGCTTGCCTTCCACGCCAAGGAGAGTCCCATCCGGACACGGGACAAAGTCTTCTATCTTGTATCTTCATAGTCCAACAGTCCGGCCAAAGTATATAGTCTGGCAGTCAGGATACCCCCTTATCCAGGACTCCCACAGTAGCCCCTGAACCAGGCTTCAATGACGATGAGTCCGGCGTGTAGATTGTCTTCGACATTGTGAGGCGGGTTCCATCTATGAATACTCCAAGATAAATTCCGAACACAAGGATCGTGTCCGGCTCTACAAGATAACATTCCATATACCACCGCAGAGAGAATAACAATAATCCACGAATCTAATCTGCTGACAATTCTTCGAAAAATGACATCACGCCACGGCCCGGTATTTATTCGAACCGTTTTCTACAACCTGCTTCCACACACATCGTGAGGCGGTTTATTTGGCACGTCTTGTCAAAGCAGAGATCGTGTCCCCTTATCACGGGATCTCCATCAATGCGGGTATGGGTAACCCAACCAACGCCAGTACGCGCCTGGAAAAATAAGAGATTTAGAGAGGCAAGTGGGGAGGCGCACATTCACATCGCCTTTATAAAGGGGCAGAACTCTCCCGTTTTCACCCACGCCTTCTTCTTCCTTTGCTCATCCATTCTCGCACCCTCGAGCTCCAGCGCCCAAGTTCTCACCTTCTCCGTAAGACCGCAGCATGTCCGGAGTGGGACGCAAGTGGATGGCCTCCTCTGTCACAGAGGAGAACATTACCAAGCTTCGGGAAGCCGGATACCTGGCCGCTAATATCGCGCACAGGCTTCCAACAGAGGGACAGATTACCCCTACACCAAAGTCTCGGGAGAGAGTGGTTTTTCTCCCTCATTTCGTCCGTGGACTAGGGTTTCGACTTCACCCTTTCGTCTGTGGGCACATGTACTACTACGGGCTAGATTTTCACGATATGGCCCCGAATTTCGTCCTCAACATCTCGGCGTTCATCGTCATGTGCGAGGCCTTCCTTCGCATCAAGCCTCACTTCGGCCTGTGGTTGAAGATCTTCTGCGTGAAGCCGAAGATCGTGAGCGGCCAACAGGCAGAGTGCGGAGGTGCCATGGTGGGCAAAATGCCCAATGTTATATGGCTCGATGGCTCCTTCGTGGAGTCCATAAAGGGGTGGCAATCCGGATGGTTCTACATCACCGAGCCGCGCGACGCCAACTGGGTGGCGGCCCCCAAATTCAGATCCGGAATCCCCACGCGGCTCACCTCTTGGGAGAAGAAGGGACTGGCCTGGGGCGAACCCACGGAGCTAGCCGGACTCGAGACCTGCCTCAGAAGTATGAGGGAAAAGAAGATCAAGCTCGTCAACGTGGTCCAAGTTATGCTCATTCGCTGGATTCTCCCGTGTTAAAGATGGGCGCTTGATATGTGGGAGTTCGACCCGGCCGAACACCAGATGCTGCTAGAGCTCTTCGACACAACACACAAAGAAATCTGGAAGGTTCTATTCAAGACCGGCGAAGTCCCTCCTCCCCTTTCCGAGGACCGGGGGCTCAGCACAGCGCACCTCGCCAGTCCAGTAAGTCCCTTGACTATTTACGAGACGTTCCCTTAGTACTTTCGGGGGAGGATTTTTAAGTCACCTTGCTGACCGAACAAGAGTGGGTGGAGACGGCGGAGCAGATCGACTGTCCAGCTCCATTGCCAGAGGACCCAGTGAGCGCACTCCTGGCGGAGATGTTGGTTCCGGCGCCTTACAAGGTGCCAGAGAAAAAGGCCTAAAAGAAGGCCACGGGGACCCGAAGGGGTCTTCGGCATGAGGCCCCACGCGATGCCTCGCCAGAAGAGGACGAGGCGCACTCCTCCCACGAAGGGGAGGAGAGGAAGAAGAAGAAGGCCGCCTCAACTGAGGGGGCCGAAGGGTCCAAGAAGGCGGCCACGGGGACCAGAAAAGGTCACCGGCTCAGGGCCGTGATAGAGTCGTCATCTGAAGACGACGAGGAAGATTCTCCCCCCGAAGACGGGGGAGAACATGAAGAAATGCCTCCTCCCCGCGCTAGGGAGGAGAAGAAAAGGAAGGCCGCCCCGTCGGGGGAGGCCAGGACGCCGAAGAAGGGCAAGGCGTCCCTTCCAGATCAATCCACTACCGCCGCTTTTAGTGACGAGGAGTGGCTGCCCAGGGGAAAACCCCGGGCGAGGTCGTAAGTATCCGCATCCTATAATATTTTTCGTACGACTTTCGACCTCATAGTTTGTAATGATGCCGAACACGTATATGCAGTCCGGCCGGGTCTGATCTCGAGGAGTCCTCTTCGGAGGAGTCTCTGAACGAGTCGGAGATGAATTCGCTCCCGACGGCGACCTCTCCACTACCCGTGGATGACACCGAGGTGTTGTCCCGGAGGATGCCAGAGCAGGAGGCGACGGTTCCGGAGATGCCCCAAGGAGAAATCTCGGGCATCGGACACATGGGGGATGAGAACCCCATGGATTATGCTGACGGGAGCCATAGCAAGTCTGGCTCTCGGCCAGTTACTGCGCCGGAGCCTACAAAGGCTCCGGATTTCGGTAAGCAGTCTCTCGGGAAGGAGGGCGAGCCGGCCGTGCCGATGACCTCTGCCCAGCCGGAGGCATCGGATAATTTGTTGGAAGTGCTACGAGGCGCTTCCATCGAGGATGAACACCATACACTTATGTGTACGGTGATTGAGAAGGTTCGGTCCACCAAGAGCGGATTGACCGAAGCCTGCACCTGCCTGCTAACAGGCTTTGAGGTAAAGAAAGTGTGAGGAAATATCACCGGATAGGTAGTAGCCCTTGATGCTCTGGTTGGTGTTCAGAAAGAAAAGTCAAACATAGGGTCAAATAAAAACCGTAGGAAGCTAATAGTATTTGTCTGTATGAATCAAACAGGCACTGCTACTGACCGCCGCTGCGCGCACGGCCGAGGTTGCCAGACTCAAGCACGAAATGGGGCAGGCCGAAGAAGAGCTCGGCCTCATGAAGAAGCAGCTCGAGGCGAACAAAGGTGAGAAAAACCCCGTCCATATGTCGTATAGAGGATAAAAAGTTGGTGATGCTAAGAAAAAATCCTCATGGCTTTCGATAGGGACCGCGACCGAAGTGGCGGCCCTGAAGGAAGCACTGTCCACGGCCGAAGCCAAGGAGGATACTGAGCGCACCGAGCGAGAGAAGCAAGATGCTCACGTGGGAGAGGTACAACAGGAGCTCTAGGAGCTTGGCCAGAAGTTCGGCTCCCTGGAGCATAACTACAAGACGCAAGCATCTGAGCTTGCAAAGGCCCTCCAGAGCGCGGCCAACGCCAAGGCAGAAGCCCAAAAGGCCCTCTAGGAAATCCAGGAGGCCAAGAAGATAGCGGAGGGTAAGGCATTATTTATGCAAAGGAAGCATGTGGAGGAGTCATTTCTTTTACTTACATGAATCCGGAGCTCTCGAGGGGCATTCACAGATCTGCCACGCAGCATTTCGGATGTTGTGGAGTTCTACCGCGCTGAAGAGGGGAGCTCTACGGAGAAGCTGTTCTGGTCCCAATATACTAGGGCCGAACACCCGATGCCTTTGAGTGACCAACTGAAGCAGCTGTTCGAACTCCACAATACAGCTGAACAGGCCATGAGGGACCTCATAGTCCGGATGTGGCATGGCGAGCCCCTGCCCGGCAGCTACATTGGCCTGGTGAAGCGGATGGTGCTTGCCTGTCCACGACTAGAAGTTATCAAGCAGTCCGCATGTATTGAGGGTGCCCGACGGGCCTTTGCCCGCGCGAAGGTGCATTGGGGCAAGCTGGACGCTGAGAAGCTCGTGAAGGATGGACCCCCGGAGGGCAAGGAGCATCGCTGCCCCGAGAAATATTATGATGGGGTTATGAAAGGCGCTCGTCTTGTGGCGAATGAATGTCCTAAGAACATAATTTTTGAGTGAATGTACTCATGTCTTCCGTGTAATATGAGAATGGGTTTATTTTGTGCTATGCAACACTTTATTTGATTTAAAATATTACCTTCTCTATGGTCGTTTATCAAAATCTTAAAGTAGGCCAGTCGTCGGCTTCCGCCCCCTTGTAACTAGTACTGGGGTGTTCATGGAAACCCAAACACTCTTTATCCAAGGTTTTGGTCCTTTAAGGAGGTGTTTGGTGCAGCGAACAAGGCAATCGGACTATTCAACTTTATAACTCTCACTTGACCATAGAAGTCTACAACTTTAAATTTCGGCGAAGCCCCTAGTATTCAGAAAGCCGAACTGGGGCGTTATACACGCCTAAATCGGACGAAGCCGATTCCTCGCCTTAAGCGGAAAAAATCTTTAGGGATTTTGGTACCTCGCGAACAACGACCAGCTCTCGCCGCATCATGACGGTCAGTTTTCGGCTTTCTCTACTGAGGTGCTCGTCCGGAAGAACCGGGAGACAATCGCAGTAGTTCTCCCTGCGCTACCTTAGCCGATATAACGGAACGTAAGGTACCAAAACAAGGGAGCCGGGCTAACCCAACTATTGACCCAAGACATGATTTGGAGCTGATTCATATAATGCTATAAGTTCGGGGTGCCGCACTGTTGAAAGTGTTCGGACTTTCCTTTCCATAGTATGGGGCTCGATAAGAAGCCCCAGGAAAACTGACCATATCAAAACGTACGGATGCGATATTGAATAAATATTCAACAGAAAATATGAGGATAGTAATAAGAAGCTGACGCTACGTACTACTTCCAATTTATTTGGACAATACGACAAGACGTAGGTGTACAATTGATGCATTAAGCAGAAAAAAAGAAATATGACTATTTGACATGTCCTATCCAAGGGCAGGCTACATGCAGGTATGTAACAATAGGTATGACGATCATTGAAGAAGACCACCTGAGTATTCCCTTGTGTGCAAAAGCCTCTTGCCTCCTTGGTGCCCCTGCCATAATAAGTCCGGTCATCCGCTCTCTTCTGAAGGGGCTGCCCAAAAGTGGGGTCCTGAAAAAGGAAAAAAAGGTATGCGGGCCTCCTGGCGGCTGAACCGCACTCTGGCCGCATTGTACTCTCGCCTCCACCTATGCCCATGGTATTTTGAGCGTGTAATTGTGCACGCGTGGTACGAACGCTGCTTGAATGGGGCTGGGGTGGAGGCCGGATTGCTAATCGAGCTCCTGGCGTGCCTGACTGTCCTGTTGCAGGGTACTCCAGACGCGCTTGACGGTGTCCGAAGATGTTGTTGCCGGATTGGCTGTTTGTTGGAGGAGGCTGCTTTGTACTTCTATCGCGAGGGCCGCAGTATGTTCTTCCGTACGGAGGGAGCGGTCCGTATTTCCATTAACTGTGATGACCCCGCGAGGTCCTGGCATCTTGAGCTTGAGGTATGCATAGTGCGGTACCGCTTTGAAACAAGCGAACGCGGTTCGTCCAAGTAGTGCGTGATAGCCACTATGGAAAGGGACGATATCGAAGATTAACTCCTCGCTTCGGAAGTTGTCCAGAGATCCGAAGACCACTTCCAGTGTTATTCAGCCCGTGCTTCGGGCCTCTACCCCTGGAATTACACCTTTGAAGGTGGTTTTGGTGGGTTTGATCCGTGACGAATCGATGCCCATTTTGCGCACTGTATCCTGATAAAGCAGGTTCAGGCTGCTGCCACCATCCATGAGGCCTCGCGTGAGGTGGAATCCGTCGATGATTGGGTCGAGGACCAATGCGGCTGAGCCGCCGTGACGGATGCTGGTGGGATGGTCCCTATGATCAAAGGTGATCGGGCAGGATGACCATGGGTTGAATTTTGGGGCGACGGGCTCCATCACATAGACGTCCCTAAGTGCATGCTTTCGCTCCCGCTTGGGGATATGAGTGGCATAAATCATGTTCACCGTTTTGACCTGGGGGGAAATTTCTTCTGTCCTCCAGTGTTCGGGCGCCAGGGCTCCTCGTCATCATCACTGTGCAGCCCCTTGTCCTTGTTCTCGGCATTTATCTTGCCGGCCTGTTTGGACACCCAGCAATCTATGTTAGTGTGATTGGCTGGTTTATAGGGGGTGCCGTGAATCTGGCACGAGCGGTCGAGTATGCGGTCCAGACTGGACGATCCCGGATTGTTTCTTTTGAACGGCTTCTTCCGCTGACCGGATTTGGAGTTGCTGAATCCGGCATTGACTGCCGTATCCTCCGCATTGTCGCCATTATTTCGACGCTTGTGTCTGTTGTGTCGTGGCTTTCCGTTACTGTCACGGATGTCTGAAGTACCATGGTTTCTAGGCGCGGTGTTGCTACGAGCCAGCCAATTGTCCTCACCCGTGCAAAAGCGGGTCATTAGTGTCATGAGGGCCGCCATGGTCTTCAGTTTTTCATGGCCGAGGTGTCGGGCAAGCCACTCGTCGCGGATATTATGCTTAAAGGCCGACAGGGCCTCAGCGTCCAGACAGTCGACAATTTGTTTCTTTTTAGTGAGAAACCGAGTCGAGAATTTCTTGGCTGACTCTCCGGGTTGTTGGGTGATGTGACTTATGTCATCAGCATCCGGTGGTCGCACATAGGTGCCCTGGAAGTTACCGAGGAATGTGTCCTCAAGATTTTCCCAACTGCCAATGGAGTTTGCTGGTAGGCTATTCAACCAGTGTCTAGCTGGCCCTTTAAGCTTTAGTGGGAGATACTTGATGGCATGTAGGTCATCACCGCAGGCCATGTGAATGTGGAGAAGAAAATCCTCGATCCACACCGCGGGGTCTGTTGTGCCATCGTATGACTCGATGTTGACGGGTTTAAACCCTTCTTGGAATTCATGTTCCATTACTTCATCAGTGAAGCAGAGGGGGTGTGCGGTGCCTCTGTGCCGTGCTATGTCGCGGCGTATTCCGATTGGGTCTGGTCGGTAATGTCTGGCCTGGCCGGATTTATCAGCATTGTATCCGGCATGACGATCGGTGTCATGAGCTGTGGCACGCCCCCGTGATCCGTAGACCGATCTTGGTTGTCCTGCGTTGTTTTCCAATATGTCTCACAGGTCCTGCATATTCCCCTGGGCCGTGGTGAACCAGCGTGGGGGTGCGGGCTGGTGTCCGGCCTGATAGCCTGTTTTATCCTGGCCACGAGGTGGCCGGTCAGCCTCATCTTGTGCTGGAAGTTCAGGCTCTTCGGCCTCTTCTTCTAGCGGTTTATGCTTTGGGTATCCCCTGCTCGGGGGCTCGAGTCCGTATTCCTTGGCCGCTAGGACTTCGGTCCATCTGTTTGCGAGCAGGTCTTGGTCGGCTTGGAGCTGCTGCTGCTTCTTCTTCAGGCTTCGTGCAGTGGCTATAAGCCTGCGCTTGAAGCGCTCCTGCTCTATGGGATCCTCTGGTACGCCGAATTCGTCGTCATCGAGGCTCACCTCGTCTTTGGATGGAGGCATATAGTTATCGTCCTCCAAGTATCCGTCCATCGCCTGTTCATCTGGGCTAGCCAGCCCGTGTTCCTGTTCAGCTTGCTCGAAGGTGGGTTGATCAGGATTGTATTCCTCTTCGGCACAATCTGGAATTTCTTCTCCAGTGCCAGTATTGCTATGGCGAGGCTTGGAGCGGCACCGATGACGCCCGTGTTTTGCTTTCTTCCCCGAGGGGTTATCTTCCGTTGCCTTATCGCCATTGGTTTCTTTGGGAGTATCCACCATGTATATGTCATATGAAGAGGTGGCAGTCCAGCGCCCTGTGGACGGTGGTTCCTATCCTTCTCCTACATCGTCGTCTATACCGTCGATGTCTTCAGAGTCGAAGTTGAGCACGTCGGTCAAGTCATCGACCGTGGCTATTAAGTGGGTGGTGGGTGGGAAACAAATTTCTTCATCGCCAGCTTCCCACTCGAGCCGGACATAGTTCGGCCAAGAGTCTCCTGACACAGAGAGAGACCTTAAAGAATCTAGCACGTCTTCGAAGGGTGAGTGCTGAAAGATGTCCATGGCGGTGAACTCCATGACTGGAGCCCAGTTGGATTCAATGGGTACGAGTGCGCACGGTCTGGAACACACCGCCGGAGATGAGTCCGGGGGTCCAGAGACACATATCCCTTCAGGAGAGGAGTCTGTGTTCGGCTCCAACGCCGAGGAGTGTGCGGCCTCCGGGGCGGGGTCCATCCACCCATCCTTGGAAGGCACGACCCGCTCTGGAGTGAAGTCCAGAGCGGTAGCAGGTGCGATGTTCCGAATACTGTCCGACTGCCGATCTAGGTCATGCACGTCGTGATTGTTTGGCGCGCCTGACACAGGCTCCATCGAAGATCAAGTCTCCGCGGATGTCGGTGGTTTAGTTTAGGTTTCCAAACCTGACCTGATGGCCCGGGGCGTAGCTATCGATCTGCTCCAGATGGCCAAGTGAATTGGCCCTCAGTGTGAAGCCGCCGAACACGAAGATATGTCCGGGGAGACAAGTCCCGCCCAGGACAGGGTGGTTGAAGGTTGGAGAAGCCATCTAGCCTTACAACGACGACACAGAGGAACTCTCAAGGAAAGCACCAATGTCGGTGTCAAAACTGGAGGATCTCGGGTAGGGGGTCCTGAACTGTGCGTCTAAGGCTAATGGTAACTGGAGACTGGGGACACGATGTTTTACCCAGGTTCGGGCCCTCTCGATGGAGGTAATACCCTACTTCCTGCTAGATTGATCTTGATGATATGCGTATTACAAGAGTTGATCTACCACGAGATCAGAGAGGCTAAACCCTAGAAGCTAGCCTATGGTATCATTGTTGTTGATGATGATGAGTCCTACGGACTGAACCCTCTGGTTTATGTAGACACCGAAGGGGGCTAGGGTTACACAGAGTCGGCTTACAGAGAAGGAGATCTACATCCGAATCCTCAAGCTTGCCTTCCATGCCAAGGAGAGTCCCATCCGGACACGGGACGAAGTCTTGTGTCTTGTATCTTCATAGTCCAACAGTCCGTCCAAAGTATATAGTCCGGCAGTCAGGATACCCCCTTATCCAGGACTCCGTCAACGACCAAGAAGAAAATACTTATTATAAAACGGGTCATGCGAATTTAAGAACCCCCAAGTGACTTGGGTAAAAGAATTTTATGTATAATGATATTATGTACCGAAGTACTTATATCATATTTGTGTTCACCCGAACTTTAAACGTGTCTTAACCGGCCATCGGCTTCTCCCTCTTCGGTCAAGGGACGAAAAGTGTTATGTACTCCACCTGTCTAGAATATCGACATTGTTTCCAATAACCAGGCAATCAGGCCATAAGGCTGTAACAGACAAAGCGTGCTCAGGAAACTTATGCTATATTACTGACGAAGTGTAAGAAGCACCTTCGAAGAAAATAGTACCACCACCGATACCTTTCTTCAGTTACTCATTGTTACTATGAGACTTGTGCAATAGATTTTTTATACTCATGAGTTCCGTTGTGTGCCGACCATGATTGAAAACAATAAGAGCACTAGCTTTCGGCTTCACCCAGTCTGAGGTCCGATCTCGGATGACCCGATCATGACAATCCCAGAGGTGCTCCCTTTACTCCCTAGCCGAACAATCGGGAACGTAGGGGTAAACACAGGAGCAAGGCAACCCAGCTTGCGGAACACTTAAGTCAACATGATGCATGTTGTGGCATAATACACGAACAAGGAACGGAGCCATACAAGTATAATCATATGCAAGAGGAAAGGCTTCATAAAGGAAGCCCCCAAGTAAACGGGGTATTTGAATTTGTGTGTCACAAACAAAGTTTTGACAAGTTTTTCACAAACAACTTTTTGCCAAAAAAGTATAATGCTTGGTCGAACCGAACAAAATTTAAAACTGAAAGTCTTTGAGCATGAAAGCGACTTAGGTGGTTAATGTGCTCGGCGTTAATGACGCGATTCGGGCTTGTGGCAGGATGAAGACGCCCATTGATCTGTGACAGATCCGACAAGGTTCCATCCGCCAAGCCGGTCCCAGGTGGCGGAGCGAAGAGCTCGGCACTCCGAAGAGATGACATAGCACGGCCAATGCAGGCCAGCAAAGTGACGCCGAAGTCCCCAGCGTGGGTTAATGAAGTGTTGACGAAGCCCCCCATCTAGTCGAGGTGACGTGGTATGTCAGTACGCCGAGGTGACAACACTGCCCGACCCGAATCATTTACTTGTGCACAAAAAATAGTGCAAACCGAAGATAATAGTAATAATAAAAAAATAAAAAAAACTATTGCATAATAAATAATTTATGCAAAGTGAGTAATAAAATAAAGGGTCTTTTACATCTGTGTCCCTAACTCGAACCCACTACTCACGTTTGCCCCTAATTCGAAAGCCTGCTCAAAAATGCCCCTCCGCCGTTAGGTTCCCTTATAGAAATGCCCTTCCGTCCCGTTTCCATCTGGTCAAAGGGGTTTGACCATCTACTGGGGGTTTATTGGACATTTTGCCCCTGCCTCCATGTGCCACTTACATGTGGGACCCAGTCAAAACATAAATAAAAAGGAAAAACTCTCTCTCTCACCCTCTCTCTGACACACTTACTTGTGGGCCCCAAACAAAATAGAGAAATAAAAAAAATCCCTCCCACCTCTCTCCCCTACCCCACGACTTCTCTGTCTCACCTCCGGCGAGCACCGACAACCCTGGATGTGCGTCGTCGGCACCAGCTCCCCACACGCCGCAGCCCTCCCTCCATTCTATCCTCCCTCTCCCTTCCTCCCTTCATCTCCCTCCCTCTCCCTAGACTGCGCCCTGGACTGGCGGCGAGCTCCAGTGACCAAAGCCACAGCGACGATGGACGAAGTCGCAACTCCGGCGACCAACTTGTTGGCGGAGAGAACAGTTCAGACGAGTGCGCGGAGGCGCATCCAGTGGTACCAACAGAGCATGCAGGGGTGGTCGGAATCGGCCGCAGCGGCGAGCTAGGCGGCGGTCGACGACGGTGCTCGACGGACTTGAGAAGGCGGCCATGGATCCAGTGGTTTAGGGGGCTGGGCGACATCTTAGGGGCACCACGAACATGACTGAGACATTAATTTGTGGTTTAGTAGCACAGGGCTGGCGAATCGATGATGGCGCTCTGGCGATCCGCAGACGAGGAAGACGGTCGATCCGGCCGCAGGGGAGGAGAGCGAGTGGGGGAAGGGAGGGAAAATTAGCTAGGGTTGTTAGGGGCCTGCAGGCGTCGTTAAGTAGCCCTACCCGAGCTACTACGACAGAAAGCTGTCGAACAGTGGCGACGGTGGCGCACGCTGGCACGTGCAATCGATGAGCTGAGGAAGACGATGACTGGGGGAGATGGGTGGGCCTGGCGCTATGCACATGGGCCAAAGTGCACATTGAACTTGGGCCAAAGGTAAGCACTCTCTTTCTTCTCTTTAATTTCTGTTTTATTTTTTTCAGGGGTAAAAATGTCAAACAAACGTCTCATAGACGGTCAAACCCCTTTGACCGGACGGAAACGGAAAGGAAGGGCATTTTGTAAGGTCACTTAACGGCGGAGGGGCAAATTTGAGCAGGCTTCGAAGTTAGGGGCAAATATGAGTAGGTGGTTCGAGTTAGGGATAGAAATGCAAATGGCCCTAAAATAAATATGGCCTGTGCGCCAAACGCTCGATGAGGTAGAGCTCTCTCGGCGATGCCGAAGTCCTCGAGGCAACCGAACACGTCGGTATGGCAACACGACCAACAAGGTGATCACGCGAACCGATTTACGCCGATTGGGACGACGACGTCAGCTTGCCGAAGAGACCACGTGACGCAGTCAAAGTCCATTACCTGCACATGTAAAATAGTGTAGGCCAACAATAATAATACTAATATATAAAAATCGTGCGTAATTAATTTATGCAAGATAATTTATTTAAAAATATGTGGCCTAGCCCAAAGTCAATGTCGATGACGGGCGTCGGCTTGATGCGGTAAAGGCGTGGCAAAGCCTGAATTCACAGGTCGGTCCGAAGTTTCGGATGCGGCGTTTGTCGAACTATGCACGGAAACTGACCGAACCACCATGCGACCCTCGTTAATACGGCCGCCATTTGATAGACTTGTGTACAGATTATGGAACAAATCAGAGTAATAATTCCTTCGGAAAAATAAACCCAAACAAGCAAAATTTGCTAGGACTAATAGCACCTGGTTTATTTGTCGTAGCAGTCTGAAGAAAAGTGAATCCCAAAATTGGGACTCGATCCGCACACCCATTGCCTGATGGGCGGTGAAGCGACGGTGTGGCGATGCTGGTAAAGGTTGGCTCGCCGAGGCAAAGCCCTCGGTCCAGCTAACGTGACGAAGCTGATCGGCTGACAACGCCGAAGTCTCCGGAGAAGGTTGATGAAGGGATAGTGAAACCCCCGGTCCAGACGAGGAGATGGAGCAGGTCAGTAAGGAGACGTTGCAGCTGCCATGTCAACCGAGGTGTTGAAGTAGTTCGGCGTGATGGGCATCGGCTCGATGAAGCAACGGTGCGGCCATGCCGACGCTGGTCATAACTTGTGGTGCGGTCAAAGACGGATTGATGAAGTGACCGAGCGGCGATGTCGACGCGCCTGACCCATGCAATCCGTGGGACGATGGTGTTGGTGATAATTTAGTCTTTGCGACGCTGAACTCTTGTTCGGCTTGCCGAGCTGATGATCCGATAAGGTTGGGCTCGGCTCGATGAAGCGACGATTTGTCTAGCGCTGGTCGGCAGACGTGGAGTAAGGGCTGGTTTGACACCAGCGAGATGGTGAAGAGTACCTCAGAGAAGGCTTGAAATTTTATGGGCACGTGTTAAGAACAATGCACAATACCCTAGAAGAAAATTCCTTTAAAAAGGTTGTCCAATATCACGTTCATAAAGACATGAATTCGGGTCAGCTTCGTATCCATGCAGAAAGCAGACCCGAAAAGTGATGCACTAATTGGAAGGTTCCCAGAGTTTGGACGGTCGGATCGAGCTGAAATTTTGAGAGGTGATAGATATGGGAATTCCGCAGCCGATTAACGGTTGGATCTTCCAATGGACGTCCAAGCTAGACGATGGACTCCTTACCCTAAACTCGTCCAGATTCCCGTCCAGATTCGACAGTGCTCCGATATTTTCTAGATCGGCGGAGATTGCTTCATCGGAACACGACAAAATTTTACAGTGTTGTTGTAGAATCAATTCCGCACAATTCCACTGAAGGAATCGTCAAAGCGATGCTCGAGGAGGTGGTGGTAGCGGATACAAGTTCGCTGTTTGGAAAAACAACACGGATGCCCGAGGGTAATGTTGACGTTGAGCCTCCGAGCTCCATGGATGATTCCTCCATGATCTTGATAGAGATCGGAGTTGATGTTGATGAAGGCCCTTGTACAAACATAATGATTGGAGGTAGGGCACAGTCCTCAGTCAAGCCAAGGTGACTAGTTGAGGCGGCGACAAAGACACCAACGTCGCAGTTGATCTGCAGGTGAGCCATTGATCCTTTTGCCGACCACACAACAAAACTCAATGAAAGCACGGGTGTCGGTGTCAAAACTGGCAGATCTCGGGGTAGGGGGTCCCAAGTTGTGGATCATGGATAGATGGGTAACAGGAGACAGGGGACATAATGTTTACCCAGATTCGGACCCTCTTAATGGAGGTAATACCCTACTTCCTGCTTGATTGATCTTGATGAATATAAAGATTACAAGAGTTGACCTACCACGAGATCATATGTCGTGGTCTAAACCCTAGAGGTACGATGAGTGATGTCATGATGATCTAGCGACTAGCCTGGCGTCAGCTTATATAATGTACCAGAGGCCTAGGATAACAAGAGTCCTAGTCGAATACGCCGGTGGAGAGGAGTCCTTGTCTTGATCAGCAAGTCTTGTGGAATCTTCCTTGTGTATACATCGGCTGTCCGAACTGGCCCATGAGTAAACGGCCATGGGGGTCCTTGGCCCAATCCAACTGATCAGGAGACGACGTCGTGAGTACCCCCTAGTCCAGGACACTGTCACCGGGGGCCATAGATTTCACTAGTGGCTTCTCTCGAGAAAAATAGCAAACGGTGGGTGAACAAATTACTGTTGGGCAATTGATAGAACTTCAAATAATCATGACGATATCCAGGCAATGATCATTATATAGGCATTACGTCCAAGATTAGTAGACAAACTCCTGCCTGCATCTACTACTATTACTCCACACATCGACCGCTATCCAACATGCATCTAGTGTATTAAGTTCATGGAAAACGGAGTAATGCAATAAGAATGATGACATGATGTAGAGAAGATCTATTCATGTAGGAATAGACCCCATCTTGTTATCCTAAATAGGAATGATCAATACGTGTCTTGCTGCCCCTTCTATCACTGGGAAAGAACACCACACGATTGAACCCATCACAAAGCACCTCTTCCCATGGCAAGAAAAATTGATTTAGTCGGCCTAACTAAACCAAAGATTCAAAGAATAAATACGAGGCTATAAGTAATCATGCATATAAGAGATCAAAACTCAAATAACTTTCATGGATAAAATAGATCTGATCATAAACTCAAAGTTCATCGGATCCCGACAAACACACCGCAAAAAGAGATCTATTTATGTAGAAATAGACCCCACCTTGTTATCCTTGATAGCAATGATACATAAGTGTCGGTTCCCTTTCTGTCACTGGGATCAAGCACAGTAAGATCAAACTCATCACAAAGCACCTCTTCCCATTGCAAGATAAGTAGATCAAATTGGCTAAATAAAACCCAGATATCGGAGAGGAAATATGAGGGTATAAGCAATCATGCAAATAAGAGATCAAAGAAGACTCAAATAACTTTCATGGATAAAAAGATAGATTTGATCATAAACTCAAAGTTCATCGGATCCCAATACACACACCGCAAAAAGAGTTACATCATATGGATCTTCAAGAGACCATTGTATTGAGAATCAAACAAGAGAGAGGACTCCATCTAGCTACTAACTACGGACCCGTAGGTCTACAAAGAACTACTCACACATCATCGGAGAGGCACCAATGGACATGATGCACCCCTCCGTGATGGTGTCTAGATTGGATCTGGTGTTTCTGGAACTTGCGGCGTCTGAAACTGATTTTCGTCGACTCCCCTAGGGTTTCTAGAATATTGGGGCATTTATACAGCAAAGAGGCAGTTCGGGAGGCACCCGAGGTGGGCACAACCCACCAAGGTGCGCCTGGGCCTCTAGGCGCACCCTGGTGGGTTGTGCTCCCCTCGGAGCATCCCCCAGGTGCTTCTCCGGCCCATTGAATGTCTTCTGGTCCAAAAAAATACACAAAAAGTTTCACTGTGTTTGGACTCCATTTGGTATCGATTTCCTACTTTGTAAAAAACATGCAGAAAACAGCAACTGGCACTTGGCACTATGTCAATAGGTTAGTACCAAAAATGATATAAAATGACTATAAAATGATTATAAAACATCCAAGAATGATAATATAATAGCATGGAACAATAAAAAATTATAGATAAGTTGGAGACGTATCACAGTGCTATTATGACACGAAGCACGTATGTTGATCGTATAGTGATCATAAAAGGGGAAAACCCTAAGTATTTTTTTAGCAAAAGAGGGTTTCCCCTCTAATTTCTATTACAGAAACCACCACGGAACCAACTTGATCAATTAAACCCTAAGCATGATCAATTAAACCTTATTATGACTGTGCCATGGCAGATTTAAAGCTGCAATCCGCAGAAATGCTATTTAGCATCGATTGTTTGCTTCGAACTAAGAGCTAAATTCTAAGAGCTGAAAAGAAAGTACAGTAACCAAGTTATGATCTATTTTCTAGTTGAGATCGAAAAGTTGAGGAGATATGAAGTATCACCTCTATTGCGGCGCCATGTAGGCATCGGGGGTGCAATGGCTGTCGGTGGCGTTGAAGCAGATCTGTGACGGTAGACGGGTGCATTGGAGGATAAGTCCCATTGCGGTGGACGAGAAGGTCGTGTGAGCAGCCCCGACAGAGAGGACGATGGCTCCGATGAAGCGGGAGGACACGATGTAAGGCTCCTAGTCTATCGGGGTGGATGAGAAACATCCATCTCTAGCAGTGGACAACGCGGTCTTGGTAGGCGGACGGTGGTGATGGATGGGGTGGAGGACGGCAGCGATGGATGGGGTGATGCACGGAGGAGGTTGGTGTGGTGATGGTGTTCTAGCACGGACGGTGTATGAATAGTAAAATGGAGGGAGAGGTACGGGGAACCAGGTTTTGGGATGCGCCTGTCTGAAATATGGGAAAGTTACGAACTTAGCCCCCGTTTAAAATTTGGACGTCTCGTCAGTTGGGGACATGAGGTAATCTCGCATCTCCCCAATATTTTCCCAGAGCGATTTTGGGCGAGGAGAGGGTATTTTGGCGCCCACGGTTGGTGCCCACGGTGTATGAACGGGGCTGATAGGTAGGGCAGTTGTGTCACGTCGGAGTGAAGTTACAAACCTGCCCCTATTGAAAATATTTGCCTACATCGATTTCGGCCGAGTCGAGTTTGTTTTGCTGCCCACCATGTATGAATGGGGAAATGGGGGGAGAGACATATGTCTTTCGGACGAGCTTGAATCAAATGTGTTCTGCCGCCCATGTTTGGCGCCCACCATGTCGGAATGGGCTCAGAGGCGGTCGTGTCACGTCTAATTGAAGTCACTAACATACTCCTATTGAGAGCAGTGGAAATCGGGCCGATGGATTGTCCGTGTAAGGGGTAGACAGTAATTTCCATCTCCCAAACACTCGCTTCGGGCAGCCGATGTGGGAGTGGACATTTTGCCACTTCTTTCGAATTTTGGGACAATAAGCATCCATGTTTACCCTGGCAACTAAATTCGAATCCATTTTGTATTCCTATACAAATCTTTATAAATCCTTCTATGTGTTTTTATATATCTTCAAAAGCATGACAAAGATGTATTCCACTGTCACATTTGAATATGATTTACAAACACCGATACTCGAATTCAGAAGCTAGAATCCAGTTTAAGGTGAATTTGAATATTTGAAACCACTTTATGTCCAACTCAAGTTTCACACGCAGCATAATGTGTACTCCCATTTAGATATGTACACAAGCGACGTATGAAGATTCAAATACCGAGTCAATCAACCAATAATGTACAAAACAAATAGACATATAAACACTTATAGAGTATATGGATCAATAATATCAACTAACATACATAAGCCAGGTTGATGTACTTTTTTTTGCTTGAAGAGCATCCTTTTTAGCGAAGCTAGTACATCATCTTGGCCCTTTCAGATGCGTGCCACTTAAGGACCATCTATACTACTATTATTGTTGAATGCACATTCAGCCCGATTGGCATATTTGTAGGTCTGGCACAACAATCAAAATGAAATGTCTCACAGTCTTATCAATAAATACAGACTTGTGGTAAAAAAATTACAAACCAAAAAACAAAAAACAATTATTACATGATCTCTAAAACAAATGGTTTGATCGATTACATGAACAAACAACATAAGGTTATTCAATAATGGAAAGAACATTTCACCTACGATTTACCAAGTGGGAATTTAATTTCCTTTTTTCCTTCAGGACCTTAACAATGCGGTCAGTCTCATCTTGCTTCGTTTTGAAATCCACCAAATATTTAATGGCGGTCTTGAGTACTGCTTGTGACTGTGCTGCTTGCTTCCTCAACATGTCAACTTCATCTCTAAGTGCAGAAGCAGAATCTCTTTCTATCAATAGTTTAGCCTCTAGAGCATCAGTAGTTGGCAATTCATGATGCACGATTGGGCCGGTACCACTGCTGTGGGATGATACAACGTCCATGGGGACCTCGCTCTCTGATCTTGGGCTAACCTGTTTTGGCATTAAAGTTCCTATTGGATTCCAAAAAGTTAAAGTTAGTAAAACATCTCAACTGGGAGTTATAACAGCAAACCAGTTAAACAAACAAGGAATTAAAGAGTTTCAATTGGATGCAGAAAAGTAGTTATTAACATCATTATAACCGGTTGCAGAAGCAAAGTAGTTAAACAAACAAGTTTTGCAAAAGGTACCTATTGTGGCATTGGAGTTTCTCTTGGATCCTGAAAAGTTAAGTAGCTAGTAACGTGATTAGAGCGACCGGTTCTAGCAGCAAAGCAGTTAAACAAACAAGTTTTGCAAAAAGGAACCTGTTGTGGCATTGGAGTTTCTCTTGGATCCTGAAAAATTGAGTAGTTGGTAATTTGATTAAAGCAACAAGTTAAAGCAGCAAGCCTGTTACACAAATATATTTTTGAAAATATACCTGCTGTGCAATTGGACTTCCAATTGGATCCTGAAAACTTTAAGTTGGTAAGATGATTACAACAACAAGTTACAGCAGCAAACTAGGTAAACAAGGAAGTTTCTGAAAACATACCTGTTGTGCCAACGGAGTTTTAGTTGGATCATGCAAACTTGAATGTTAGAAATCATAAATAAAGTGTTGCAAGAGCCATAAGAAATTAACATCAAACTAGTAAAACTAGCCAATTTTGGCAACGTATTTAATTACACATGAACTAGTAAAACTAACAAGTTCTTGGCAACGTATTAAAGTAACAAGTCGGTATCATTCACCAGCAACACAAACATCTGTAAATTTCTTTGATGTAAGCAAAATGATTTATCAACCAATATATATATAAAGTTAAAAATACGGTCTTCCTCATATAAACCTGATAGTTTTCTATCTATGAACATGCAAACATTACTAGTGCTACAAGTGATAACAACAAACCATTTAAACAAACAAGGTATCAGAATGTAAATTACACATGAATTCTGCTGCACCCTAGAAGTTCATATGACTAGCTATCTTCGTGCTTAACAGTAAGTATCAAACACATAGATAGGCGCAGTCTATAATAGGATTAACAGGCTATGGCATTATGTAATCAGTAGCAAACTAAATTAAGCCAAGCAAATTAATTGAACAATTTTGCAATAAGTGGCTAACTAAAATTTCGAGAATCAGGTAACCGAACTTACACTAGCTCTTTATATAGGCACACTGAAACTTCTTTTTCGGCTACAAGGTTCTACGAAGGAGTCCATGGCATCAATTGCTTGGATACGCAGTCCCAATACTTCTTTCTTCCCACACTACATTGGTAAGTCGAATGCTTATTCTGATAAGATGGTGCGTCCTTGATATTTTATATGAGGACGGGTTGTTAGACTAGTTGTAGCCACACCATCACACTGGCTTTTACTGTATATTTCATGCGATTACATTTGGCATATCAAGATCTAAGCAATATACAATAGGATGAGAAGACTCGCATCCTTCACATTATTTCTGAACTCGGTTCATAGAAACAAGCAATTCAACAATTCTGTGGGTAAATCAAAAGCGCCACTGGAATATTTTTCACTACCCCAATCATATATGCAAAAGGGGCGACGCCACCATAGGGGCTGGTGTGGGCGGCTGCCTCGGGTGGCTGGAAAGTGTGCACCTAGTTTGAGATGTCCATGTTGGCCCAGGCTAGTTTTGTTCGTCCCGACGCACGAGCAGGCAATGTAAAAAATGAAGAAAAACGTTTCAATTTGGATGGGCCAATAATGTAAGTGCAAGGCAGGCCTATAGCAGGCTCGCGGCCCAAACAAGCGCCTCCCATATCGATTGACGGCAGGAAAAATCCCAACTTGTTCGCTCCAGCCTCCAGTCTGGTTCGCTCCTAACCTAGCCGCCACTGGACAGACCGACACAGCACTTCCACACGCCCTCATTGGATGCCAGTATCCGGGCTTCAAGCTAATGGAAGGACAAGAAGACCTAGATCCAACCCTGGGTGTATCTTGAGTGGGAGGCAGCGGCGTCAGCACGGGCATGACATCGAGCTTGCCCAAACGGATAGTCGTGGCTTGCAAGAGCAGCATGCGCAACGAGTAGGTACATCACATTCCTGATTATATCTAATTCAACTGTTCAATTTCTAGCCAATAGTTAAACCTAGCGGTGTTGTAAAACTGCTTGTATGTAGGGAATCTATGAGAAAATGAAACCAATTTCTGCTTATTTTATAACTCCTCAATCAATACTGAACTGACTGAACCTGATGTATCTAAGCAAGTTTCCAGTGCAAACATACAAGCTCATGTTGTTCTTGAACCTGAAGTGTCTAATGAACAGATTGCCAATGAAGGATTTAATGCAAACATTTTACATGCTCCTGGTGATGAACATATAGTGTCTAATTTATACCTAATATTAAAAGATGGAACCTTTCATAGTTCTCCATATGTCATCTCCTTATATCCGTTGATTTGTGTTAACCATAAAGATTGACGGCTGAAATTTAAAAAATAGATCTACATATGGGTAATGGAAAAAACCAAAAGGTTCACCGGCGTCCATGGTATACGATATAACTCCTACGAGGTCGAGCATAGCAGACTCCTGGCCGATGCAGCAAGGAGATGGCGAGGCTGAGTGCGCCGAAGCAGGTTGGGTCGCCGATGCGGCAAGGAATTCTTCTCCTCTCTCTCGCTTCACCTTCGCCCTCCCTCTCTTCGTACACCGGAAGTAACAAGGGCGGTGGGCATCGACCGTGACATAAATCGAGCGCAACAGACAGTGCTCACGGCGGCCGGCCAGAGAAGACATGCAACGGCCGGCCAGAGGAGGCGTGTGTAACGCCCCGGATTCGATGCGCCAGGTGTCTGCCAGTTATTCGCCGTCGTTGCCATGTCATTTGCTTGCGTGTTGCAATTTATCATGCCATCATGTGCATTTCATTTTGCATACGTGTTCGTCTCATGCATCCGAGCATTTTCCCCGTTGTCCATTTTGCAATCTGGCTCTCCTATGTCCCCCGACGTCCCCCTTTTGTCTCCTGTTGTGAGTGGGTGTTAAACTTTCTTGGAATGGCCCAAGGTTTGCCAAGCGGCCTTGATATAGCACCGGTAGACCGCCTGTCAAGTTTCGTGCCATTTGGAGGTCGTTTGATACTCCAACGGTTAACCGGGGAACCGTAAAAGCCCTCTTTGTGTTGCAGCCCAACACCCCTCCAAAGTGGCCCAAAACCCTCCTAACCCCCTCCATGCTCTCAGCCGTTCGATCACGATCGTGTGGGCGAAAACTGCACCCCATTTGGACTCTCCTAGCTCCCAGAATCTATAAATATGTGCCTTCCCCCGAAATTCGCAGATGAAACCCTAGCCCCGCTACCTCTCCGCCGCCGGACACGTCCGGATCGGACCTGACATGTCCGCTCCGCCGCGCCGCCGCCCTCAGCGAACCAGGGAGCGCCACGTGGCACTCCCCGCCGCCAGCCGTCACCGGCCCGCTCGGCCCAGGCGGGGCCCTCCCGGCCCGCGCGCCGCCTGCCGCTGCCCGGCCGCCCGCCGCCAGGTCCCGTCCCCGCCGCCTCGCGCCCTGCGCCCTGCGCCTCCCTGCCGGCGCCGCCCTCCGCGGCCCCCTCGCCGCCCAGCTCCTCACGCCTCCCGCCGGCGTGCCCCGCCGCCTCCAGCCGCCATGCCCCGCCGCCTCCAGCCGCCGCCCTTCGCCTTCGCCGCCGGCGCCACTCCGCCGGCCTCTGAGTCGCCGCCCCTTGCCGGCCGGAGCGTGCCTCCCCGTGTCGCGCCTCCCCGCGACCAGATTCGGGTCGGGGCCGACTGGATCCGCCTTGCCCCGGTGCCCCCGGCCTCGCCGGCGTCCTCCCCGTCCCTCCTCGCCGGCCACCTCCTCCCGCAGCTCCGGCGAGCGAACTCCGGCGAACTCCAGATCCAGATCCGTTTTCGAAGGTTGACCCCGAAATTCCACTAAGTCCCTGAATTATTTGCATTATGGTCCCATGTTAATTGCATCATATCTCCGTGCATACTGCCCCGTTTCGTGCGTGCAATATGTCAAAATGTTTGTTGAGAGAGGCTCTACATTTCATTTCATTGTATCATGCTTGTTTGAGATCATCTTGATGCCCGAATCATCGTTGCAAGAGTGCTATATGATGTTAATCTGCTGAAACTGTTATAACTTGGTGACTTGTCATTTTTGATGCATTTGATGTGTGCATCCTATGAGCATGAGTCCTACATGTGTTTTGAACTACATCATGCCATCTTTACAGGGGTGCTTGTCTTGTATTTTTGTGTGTCTTGTACTGAGTGCATCAAGCTTGTTAAGTACGGTACTTGCTGTTGCTATTTTGCTAGGCCGAATCTGTTATTTTGTGATGCTATGTAAACCTGCTGCTACAAGTCATTCTATGCATAATCTGGAGATGTTCACTAAGGATGTTTTGTTACACATGTCATGCTCTATCCATCCATGCCCCTGGTTGCATTTATAGCCTGATGTAGCTTGTTGTAATCTTGCTCTCATATTGCCAAATAATGTTGCTGTCAACCTGTTAACATTAAGTTCAGTTTTGCCATGTGATTTGCTAGTGATCCATGCACCCTATGAACTTGTTCTTGCCATGCTTAGCTTTATACATATGCCATATTACTGTTGGTTTCATTTCCATGCCATGTATTTCTCTGTGGTGAGTGGTACAAGCTCACCAACATGCCTACTTATCGTTGTTTCTGCCATGTATGAATCTGTCATATCACTTTTTATGTTTACATGGGTGCCATCATATCTTCTAATCCTTTTTGGCTCATGGTCAGTAAAGGACTTTTGTTCTATGCATTTATTAGTATCATGCCATGCCTTTGTTTGCCATGATAAGTTCCTGTAGCATGTTGTTTGATAGCTCTTAACATTACAACCTGATGTTATTTCTGCAAAGTCTGAAACTGTTATTATATGCAATCTTGCCATGTCTTTTTGAACATGTTATATTGATTTCTGGAGATAGCTGAGTGTTCATGTTTTGTTATGCTTTACCTGTACATCATGTCCATGCCTTTTGCTCCCATGTTGAGATTCTGTAGCATGTTGTTTTGATGCTTGCTATATGCCTAGTTGCTATTTTGGACAGATTGTTGTCATATCTTGTATAGTGTGTGTGTGTTGATCCGTTGCTCCGTTTTGAGTGTGCTCTATATGAAACTTGCTTGATTTTGCATGTAGTTTCATATTATCATGTTGCATCCTTGTTTTGAGGTGTTGGCTTGATGTTTGTATGCGTTTTGCATCAATGCCATGTTTAACTTGTTTTGCTCATATCTTCTAGGCCGTAGCTCCGAATTAAATGAACTTTATATGTAACTTGACTAGAATCTCGTATAGATCATCTTGGTGTATCTTAACTTGCTGTTTAACAACTTGAACATAAGGTTTATTCAGATCTGGACCAACTTCGAAATTTGCACATGAGGACTTACCGGAATTGTTATATGTTGTTCCCGGCCTCATTTAAACTTGCCTTGATGTGTTGCTCTTGTTTGCATCATCTCTTGCCATGAGTGGCCTCATCTAGCTTTGTCATGCATCATGCTTGGTTGTGCATCATGTCTTGTATATGTGTGGTGTGTTTACCATGTTGTGTGCTTCTCTCGATAGTTCCCGTTTCGTTGCGATCATGAGGATTCGTTCGTCTACGCTTGGTTCGTCTTCGTGGCTTCATCTTCTTCATGGACTTGTTCTTCTTCCTTGCGGGATTTCAGGCAAGATGGCTGCTACCTTGGATCTCACTACTATCATTGCTATGCTAGTTGCTTCGTTCTATCGCTATGCTGCACTACCTATCTCTTGTTGCTCAAGCCTCCCAAATTGCCATGTCAGCCTCTAACCTTTTCACCCTTCCTAGCAAACCATTGCTTGGCTATGTTACCGCTTTTGCTCAGCCCCTCTTATAGCGTTGTTAGTTGCAGGTGAAGTTGAAGATTTCCCCATGATGGACAGAATTATGTTGGGATATCACAATATCTCTTATATTATTAATGCATCTATATACTTGGTAAAGGGTGGAAGACTCGGCCTTATGCCTGGTGTTTTGTTCCACTCTTGCCGCCCTAGTTTCCGTCATACCGGTGTTATGTTCACGGATTTTGCGTTCCTACGCGGTTGGGTGATTTATGGGACCCCCTTGACAGTTCGCTATGAATAAAACTCCTCCAGCAAGGCCCAACCTTGGTTTTACCATTTGCCTCACCTAGCCCTTTTTCCCTTTGGTTTCCGGAGCCCGAGGGTCATCTTTATTTACCCCCCCGGGCCAGTGCTCCTCCGAGTGTTGGTCCAAACTAGAGCACCGTGCGAGACCATTCGTTGGCAACTTGGATTACGTCGGTTCCTGTACGCTTCGCTTATCCAGTGTGCCCTAAGAACGAGATATGTGC
The DNA here is from genome assembly GCF_002162155.2 of Triticum dicoccoides. Classification (NCBI taxonomy): domain Eukaryota; kingdom Viridiplantae; phylum Streptophyta; class Magnoliopsida; order Poales; family Poaceae; genus Triticum; species Triticum dicoccoides. The sequence continues at coordinate 225,216,100 of NC_041393.1, read as the reverse complement.
AGCTCCTATCGGGATTTGTCGGCACATCCGGGCGGCTTTCCTGGTCTTGTTTTACCATTGCCGAAATGTCTTGTAAACCGGGATTCCGAGTCTGATCTGGTCTTCCTGGGAGAAGGTATATCCTTCATTGATCGCGAGAGCTTATCATGGGCTAAGTTGGGACACCCCTGCAGGGTATAACCTTTTGAAAGCCATGCCCGCGGTTATGGGCAGATGGGAATTTATTAATGTCCGGTTGTAGATAACTTGACACCAGATCCGAATTAAAACGCATCAACCGCGTGTGTAGCCGTGATGGTCTCTTTTCGGCGGAGTCCAGGAAGTGAACACGATTTTGGGTTATGTTTGACGTAAGTAGGAGTTTAGGATCACTTCTTGATCATTGCTAGCTTCACGACCATTCCGTTTGCTCTCTTCTCGCTCTTATTTGCGTATGTTAGCCACCATATATGCTTAGTCGCTGCTGCAACCTCACCACTTTACCCCTTCCTTTCCCATTAAACTTTGCTAGTCTTGATATCCATGGTAATGGGATTGTTGAGTCCTCGTGGCTCACAAATTACTACAACAACAGTTGCAGGTACAGGTTATGCGATGTTCATGACGCGAGAGCGATGTTTGCTTGTTTTGGAGTTCTTCTTCTGCTTCTTCTTTGATCAGGGGATAGGTTCCAGGTCGGCAGCCTGGGCTAGCAGGGTGGATGTCGTTTGAGTTTCTGTTTGTGTTTCATCTGTAGTCGGATGGTGCTCTTATGTAAGATGATATTGTATTCCTGTGACATTGTATACCTTGTATGTATCGCCATCTATTATGTAATGTTGATGTAATGATATCCACCTTGCAAAAACGTATCAATATGCGGTTCTATCCTTGGTGGGACCTTCGAGTCTCTTTAGGATAGTATCGCATATTGGGCGTGACAAGTTGGTATCAGAGCCTCGACCGACCATAGGAGCCCCCTTGATTGATCGTGTAGTTTGGCCGTTGTTGAGTCTAGAAGAAAACTGTTTTCGGAGTCTAGTTATATCGGAGAGTAGGAATTCTTTTTACTCCTCAACCCCTTCGTCGCTCTGGTGAGGAATCTTGACGTAGGTGTTTTGAATTACTCCTCTTCCCCTTCAAATTTTCTTTAGGATCACGCAGTTGGTTTTCCGATCATTGTTCTCTTCTCTTTTTATCCGTGCATTTCTCGTCAAGTCGACTCGACTCTCTTCATCTTTGCAAGTTCAATCCTCAGTTGTTTTCTTTTCCCACCCGCCCACCCCTTTTCTTCTTGAAGCCGGAGTCCGTAATCGAGTATCCATCCTACTCGTGCGAAGTCTTTGCCTTCTTTCCTCAATTATTTCAACCGGTGCTTTCTCTTCAAGATATTCGTTGGTTCTCCCTTCCAAGTTGCCTTTGTTTTCCCGCCCTCCCACCCTTTCTCTTCCTGGAGTCCGAGCCTCTTTTAACCATCAATTTCATTCGTGTGGAGCCTCTTCAGTCTTTCGTCAATTATTTCAACCGGTGTATTCTCGTTTTGTGCGGCATTCTCCATCTCTTTTCCGGTGGCATCAATTCAAGTTTTTGGGGTTGATCATATTCTTTTCCTTGGATCAAGTGTTCTCCTTGTTTGTTCGCCTCTCGCCAGTCTATCCTTCCGGAGTGCTCAAGACATCTCAGGAGATTCGTCTGTGTTCCAATTAATTCAAGGTTGTCACCTCATTCAAATATTTCAATCATTCCGGTGCATCATCTACCTCTTCAACAACCCTTTCAATGGTTTTTTCTTTTAGTGGGCCCTAACCCACAGGTCTTTTTCCAGGATCTTACCTAACTCTTCTAATTCCCTCGGAGTTATTCTCATTTCTTTTCAAGTGTGACGTAAGAATGGTTTTCGTCAGTCAGATGCCTTGTCAAGATCGATTTCAAATCATTTCATTGTTGGTTCAACCCTTCCTCTTTTTCATTCTCCGGAGTATCTTAGTAATTTTGGTGGTGTTTCTCGTCGTCATTTGAAGAGCGAAGAAGAGTTTTTCCTCTCAATTTTGTCCGTTCTCTTGAAGATTCGTGGTTCTAGCTTCATATCATCCTCTCGAATTATTCCATTTGTCAGATATTCTTTTCTTAACCATCCAGAGTATGTCAGAAGTTGTTTTCCCGTTTCTTTTCATCGAAGGCCATCGTTCCAGAAGAATTCTTCGTCCTCACATTTCTGCTACCGTTATCCAATTATCCCGGTGCTTCGCTCAAGTGTTCTTAATCAGCTCATGATCTCTTTGTTCTTTTGCATCTAAATCCCCTCTAGCTTATTGGTTCTTCTAATTCTTCCCGGGGATTCATACTCTTTCATCAGTCATTTTAGAATTTTTACGATGGTTTGTTCAAGATTCTTTTCCTTGATTACCATATTAATTCATTCATTCTTTCCAATCCTACCGGTGGTTCATGAAAACCTTCTCAAGTTTGTGATATGTCACTTCTCAATTCTTTTTCAACAAGAATAAGTAATATGCAAAATCCATTGCTTGTCATCAATTTAATTTGATGAAGGTTAAGCATACAATATATCTTATTCTTATTTCATCCAAGCGATTAATCCCTTCCTTCGGAGTTTGTTCTTGATGAATAAATTCTAGGTCCAAGTGTTTTCATCTTTTCTTTTCTGGAGTACAAATTTCCTCGGTCATTTCGTCGGAACCTCTATCTAAATCATCACAAGGCTCATCTTATTCTGGCATCCTTCATTCTATCTCATCATCCTTTTTGTCACCGGAGTTCTTCATGGTGGTTCTTCATGATTTAATTCATTTCTCAAGAGTTCATCAAGTATCATTCCATCCTCTCAAGTTCATGTTCTATTCTTTCCATGTTCAGTCAGAGTTCTGCCTAAATCCTTTTTAGTCTTATTCATTTCTTATCTCGTTTTAACCGGAGTGGTTTCATAGTCTATTTGATTCCGTGAGCTTTTGATTCTCGTCATTCTCGTCGTTCCTCTCTTCTTCTCGAGTGCTCTCGATTCTTTGCTTCTTCTCTTGAGTTCTTGCTTTACCTCATCCCTTTTCCCTTCCGTCTCAGTCCTAAGATCTCGGGACGAGATCTCTTATTAGTGGAGGAGTGTTGTAACGCCCCGGATTCGATGCGCCAGGTGTCTGCCAGTTATTCGCCGTCGTTGCCATGTCATTTGCTTGCGTGTTGCATTTTGTCATGCCATCATGTGCATTTAATTTTGCATACGCGTTCGTCTCATGCATCCGAGCATTTTCCCCGTTGTCCATTTTGCAATCCGGCACTACTATGTCCCCCGACGTCCCCCTTTTGTCTCTTGTTGTGAGCGGGTGTTAAACTTTCTCGGAATGGCCCGAGGTTTTCCAAGCGGCCTTGGTATAGCACCGGTAGACCGCCTGTCAAGTTTCATGCCATATGGAGGTCGTTTGATACTCCAACGGTTAACCGGAGAACAGTAAAAGCCCTCTTTGTGTTGCAGCCGAACACCCCTCCAAAGTGGCCCAAAACGCATCCTAACCCCCTCCATGCTCTCGGTCGTTCGATCACGATCGTGTGGGCGAAAACCGCACCCATTTGGACTCTCCTAGCTCCCAGGATATATAAATATGTGCCTTCCCCCAAAATTCGCGGATGAAACCCTAGCCCCGCTCCCTCTCCGCCGCCGGACACGTCCGGATCGGACCGGACATGTACGCTCCGCCGCGCCGCCGCCCTCAGCGAACTAGGGAGCGCCATGTGGCACTCCCCGCCGCCAGCCGCCGCCGGCCCGCTCAGCCCAGGCAGGACCCTCCCGGTCCGCGCGCCGACCGCCGCCGCCCGGCCGCCCGCCGCCGGGTCCCGTCCCCGCCGCCTTGCGCCTCGCCACCGGCAGCCGCCGTGCGCGCCGCCCCGCGCCCTGTGCCTCCATGCCGGCGCCGCCCTCCGCGGCCCCCTCGCCGCCCAGCTCCTCGCGCCTCCCGCCGGCGTGCCTCGCCGCCTCCAGCCGCCGCCCTTCGCCTTTGCCGCCGGCGCCGCTCCGCCGGCCTCCGAGTCGCCGCCCCTTGCCGGCCGGAGCGCGCCTCCCCATGCCGCGCCTCCCCGTGTAGCCGTGATGGTCTCTTTTCGGTGGAGTCCGGGAAGTGAACACGGTTTTGGGTTATGTTTGACGTAAGTAGGAGTTCAGGATCACTTCTTGATCATTGCTAGCTTCATGACCGTTCCGTTTGCTCTCTTCTCGCTCTTATTTGCGTATGTTAGCCACCATATATGCTTAGTCGCTGCTGCAACCTCACCACTTTACCCCTTCCTTTCCCATTAAGCTTTGCTAGTCTTGAAACCCATGGTAATGGGATTGCTGAGTCCTCGTGGCTCACAGATTACTACAACAACAGTTGCAGGTATAGGTTATGCGATGTTCATGACGCGAGAGCGATGTTTGCTTGTTTTGGAGTTCTTCTTCTGCTTCTTCTTCGATCAGGGGATAGGTTCCAGGTCGGCAGCCTGGGCTAGCAGGGTGGATGTCGTTTGAGTTTCTGTTTGTGGTTCATCCGTAGTCGGATGTTGTTCTCATGTAAGATGATGTTGTATCCCCATCTATTATGTAATGTTGATGTAATGATATCCACCTTGCAAAAGCGTATCAATATGCGGTTCTATCCTTGGTGGGACCTTCGATTCTCTTTAGGATAGTATCGCATATTGGGCGTGACAGCGTGTGACGGACTAAACACTTCAACTGTGGCGACAGCCAGTGCATGCATCAGCAACAACTAGGGTGCACCATGACGAGGCCAGCTAGGACATAGATAGTAGCTAGGTTAGTGGGTCGAGGGTGCATTCCCTGACCCGGGGTCGATCGACCCCAATCGAGGGTCGGGTACGAGGTGGGGTCAAGGTGGGTCGTTGATACGTCTCCAACGTATCTACTTTTCCAAACACTTTTTCCCTTGTCTTGGACTCTAACTTGCATGATTTGAATGAAACTAACCCGGACTGACGCTGTTTTCAGCAGTACTGCCATGATGTTGTTTTATGTGTAGAAAAGAAAAGTTCTCAGAATGTCCTGAAAATCCACGGAGGCACTTTTTGGAATTAATAAGAATTTCTGGACGAAAGAAATACACCAGGGGGCCCAGGGCCTGTCCACGAGACAGGGGGGCGCCCCCCTGTAAGGGCGCGCCCCCCTATCTCGTGGCCCCCCTGGACCTCCACCGACCTCAACTCCAACTCCATATATTCCATCTCGCGGAGAAAAAAATCAGAGAGAAAGTTTCAATGCGTTTTACGACACGGAGCCGCCGCCAAGCCCTAATCTCTCTCGGGAGGGCTGATCTGGTGTCCGTTCGGGGCTCCGGAGAGGGGGATTCGTCGCCGTCATCATCATCAACCATCCTCCATCACCAATTTCATGATGCTCACCGCCGTGCTTGAGTAATTCCATCGTAGGCTTGCTGGACGGTGATGGGTTGGATGAGATTTACCATGTAATCAAGTTAGTTTTGTTAGGGTTTGATACCTAGTATCCACTATGTTCTGAGATTGATGTTGCTATGACTTTGTTATGCTTAATGCTTGTCACTAGGGCCCGAGTGCCATGATTTCAGATCTGAACCTATTATGTTTTCATGAATATATGTGTGTTCTATATCCTATCTTGCAAGTCTATAGTCACCTATTATGTGTTCTGATCCGACAACCCCGAAGTGACAATAATCGGGATACTTCTCGGTGATGACCGTAGTTTGAGGAATTCATGTATTCACTATGTGTTAATGCTTTGGTCCGGTTCTCTATTGAAAGGAGGCCTTAATATCCCTTAGTTTCCGCTAGGACCCCGCTGCCATGGGAGGGTAGGACAAAAGATGTCATGCAAGTTCTTTTCCATAAGCACGTATGACTATTTACGAAATACATGCCTATATTACATCGATGAACTGGAGCTAGTTCTGTGTCACCCTATGTTATAGCTATTACATGAGGAATCGCATCCGGCATAATTATCCATCATTGATCCATTGCCTACGAGCTTTTCATATATTGTTCTTCACTTATTTACTTTTCCGTCGCTACTGTTACAACCACTACAAAAACCCAAAAACATTTATCTTTACTTTTGCCACCGTTACCTTTATTATCATATTACTTTGCTACTAAATACCTTGCTGCAGATACTAAGTTATCCAGGTGTGGTTGAATTGACAACTCAACTGCTAATACTCAAGAATATTCTTTGGTTCCCCTTGTGTCGAATCAATAAATTGGGTTGTACTTCACCCTCGAAAGCTGTTGCGATCCCCTACACTTGTGGGTTATCAAGACTAATTTCTGGCGCCGTTGCCGGGGAGCATAGCTCTATTCTCTGAGTCACTTGGGAATTATATCTGTTGATCACGCTAAGACCAAGATTTTGCCCTCAACTACGAGGGGAGGTAAGGAACTGCCATATAGCTCTGCACTAGATTCTCCTTCCATTATTAGTAGGCTTGTGACACCTAAACCTGCTACTGCTATGAATTCTGATATGTCGCATGTTATTGATGATGCCACTTCTGCTATGCATGATGAAACTACTTCTGTGCGTGATACTACTTTGCCATTAGGTGAATTTCTTGATGAACAACTTGCTAGAGTTAGGGGGAATGAAAATATTGAAGATGCTATTATTGATGATAGTGATGATGAAAATTCTCCCAATGATTATGTATTGCCTGTTGTTCCTGAGGGTTATGTTATGAATAAAGAAGCTGCTGAAGCTATCTTTGCTTGCAATGATAGATATGATCTTAAGAAGTTATTATCTAAATGGAAGCAGCAGTCTCTTAATGCTAGAATGAAACCTGACCCTGCTTTTGCTACTTCACCTATCTGTGTTACTGATAAGGATTATGAGTTCTCTGTTGATCCTAAGATTATTACTCTAGTAGAATCCGATCCTTTTTATGGCCTTGAATCTGAAACTGTTGTGGCACATCTTACCAAGTTGAATGATATACCTACTCTGTTTACTCATGATGATAGATCTCACTACTTTTATATCCTTAAGATATTCCCGTTCTCATTAAAGGGTGATGCTAAGACTTGGTATAATTATCTTGCTCCTGGTTGTGTGCGTAGTCCCTAGGATATGATTTATTATTTCTCTTCTAAATATTTCCCTGCTCATAAGAAACAAGCTACCTTGCGGGAAATATATAATTTTGTGCAAATCAAAGAAGAGAGTCTCCCAAAAGCTTGGGGGAGGCTCCTCCGGTTACTTAATGCTTTGCCTGATCATCCTCTCAAGAAAAATGAAATACTTGATATCTTTTATAATGGACTAACCGATGCTTTCGAGGACTACTTGGATAGTTGTGCTGGTTGTGTTTTCAGGGAAAGAACAGTCGACGAAGTTGAATTACTATTGAATAATATGTTGACTAATGAAAATAATTGGAATCTTCCTAAGACAATTCTTGGGGAAATTCCTGAACCAATTGAGCCAACTCCTGAGCCTATTCCTAAACCCACTCCGAAGAAGAGAGGTGTTCTATTTCTTAGTCCTGAAGATATGCAAGAGGCAAAGAAATCAATGAAAGAAAAAGGTATTAAAGCTGAAGACGTTAAGAATTTACCTCCTATTGAAGAAATACATGGTCTTAATATACCGCCTGTTGAAGAAACACACTGTTTTGATAACCCGACACAGGTAGTAAAGGTAAATTCTCTCTATAGATATGATAAAGATGAAATCCCATCTACTAAATTTCATAGCCCTTGCTTAGATGAATTTGATGATTTCATGAATAGACAAGAAAATTTCAATGATTATGTTTGTAGACAATTGAAGAATAATGCTTATACGATAGTACGCTTGAATGATTATGTAGCTAGAGTTAAGAGTGAACTTAAACTCACTGGTAAACATGCTTCCATGATTGCTACTCAAGCTGAACAAGTACTTAAGGCTCAGAATGAATTGCTTGCTGAATTAAAAAATAAAAATGACTTTGCCGTTAGAGTGACTACTAGAACTGGTAGAATGACTCAGGAACCTTTGTATCCTGAAGGCCACCCTAAAAGAATTGAACAAGATTCTCAGAATAATAATCTAGATGTTCATAGTTCTTCTAAGAAGAAGAAAAAGAAGAATGATAGGACTTCGCAAACTTCTAGTGAACCTACTGTAGACACACCTGAGAACCCCAATGATATTTCTATCTCTGATGCTGAAACACAATCAGGTGATGAACATGAACATAGTGATAATGTTAATAATAATGTTCATGTTCATGCTCAACCTAGCAAAAGCAATGAAGTAGAGATTGAACCTGCTGTTGATCTTGATAACCCACAAACAAAGAATCAACGTTATGATAAGAGAGATTTTGTTGCTAGGAAGCACAGTAAAGAAAGAGAACCATGGGTTCAGAAACCCATGCCCTTTCCTCCTAAACCATCCAAGTCAAAGGATGATGAGGATTTTGAGCGCTTTGCTGAAATGATTAGACCTATATTCTTACGTATGCGCTTAACTGATATGCTGAAAGTAAATCCTTATGCTAAGTATATGAAGGATATCATTACAAACAAAAGAAAGATATCAAAAGCTGAAATTTCCACCGTGCTTGCTAATTACACCTTTAAGGGTGGAATACCAAAGAAACTTGGTGATCCCGGAGTACCCACTATACCTTGCTCTATTAAAAGAAATTATGTTAAAACTGCTTTATGTGATCTTGGAGCCGGTGTTAGTGTTATGCCTCTTTCCTTGTACCATAGACTTGAATTATGTAAGTTGACACCTACTGAAATATCTTTGCAAATGGCTGACAAATCAACTGCTATACCTGTCGGCATTTGTGAGGACGTGCTTGTTGTTGTTGCAAATGTCACTATCTTAACGAACTTTGTTATTCTTGATATTCCCGAGGACGATAGTATGTCTATTATCCTTGGTAGACCTTTTCTTAACACTGCAGGGGCTGTTATTGATTGCAAAAAAGGCAATGTCACTTTTCATGATAATGGTAATGAGCATACGGTTCACTTTCCGAGGAAACAATCTCAAGTTCATATCATCAATTCTATTGAAAAAGTTCCAACTATTATTTTTGGAAGTTTTGAATTTCCTCTCCCTACTGTCAAGAAAAAGTATGATATTCTTATTGTTGGGGATTTTCATATCCCCGTTGAGATAACTTAGTGTTATTCGAAATTTCTCCAGTTCCGTGTTATTCGGAATTAGTTTGTTAACAAGACTTGATCAACCTTGTTAGTGGATTCATTTTGATGATCATGAGATGGATGAAACTAGAAGGCACAACCTTCTGTACCCTCTTTTTACTTTCTATTATTTAGAATAAAATAAAGTATTATCCGTCTGGTTTCTAAATTATCCTTGCATTGAAAAATAGTCCGAAAATAAAAGTGCTCCAAATGCCCTGCAAATTTAGTATGATTTTTTCTGGAATATTTGAGGATTTTAGGCACTAAAAACACTGCAGGAGGGGCAAGCACCAGGCCACAAGAGTGGAGGCCCCCCTGTCTCATGGGCCCCTGGTGGCTCCCCTCCACTTATGCCAGCATCCACACACTTCATCTTCTACCCAAAAAAATCCCCATCCAGCTCAAGCACGAGTTCTAGCTTGTTTTGCTGCGATTTTCGATCTCTTAGCTCAAAGCTCCATTCACAAAACTGCTTTGGGAGATTGTTGCTTGGTATGTGACTCCTCCATTGGTCCAATAAGTTTTTGTTCTAGTGCTTTATTCATTGCAAATTTTTGCTGCATAGGTGACCATGTTCTTGAGCTTGCATGTTAAATTTCTGAGGTCCCAAGCGATTCCAATGCATGATATAGGCTCTAACCACTTGTAGGAGTAGTTGCTATCAATCTTGTTTAGTTTTATGCACTTTTATTATGAAGTTACTAAAAATTTCAGAAATTTTCAGAAAAATGTTGAGGAAACTTTTGAGGGGCTCTTCTAGCCAAAGCTCCCAGGAAAAACAAGCCAAAGAGAAGGAAAAAGCCAAGTATAATCTTCCTCTCTTAGTGGAAGTACGGTCGTGTGAATGGCCATGCGAGGATTTCTTGAAAGAGGCTGGAATTCATGAAGACTTTCACGCTTTAATCGAGACTGCAGGCCTCACCGGGGTCATCAACGATCGAATCGATCAGTATCTCTTACTCACCAATACTTTCGTGCAAAACTTTTATTTTTATCCTAAGAAGTCACCGCCTGTAGTATCATTTCATTTATATGATGAGTTCAAAGAAATGTCTTTACGTCATTTTTGCGCGGTATGTAGGATACCTTATGTGGGAGAATTAGAGGAACCCCATCGTGAAGATGTGGCGGGCTTTGTTAATACTATCGCCGTAGAGGAGCCAAAGAAGGGTTCCGAGGCAAAAGTCTCTAGCATACACTTTCCTGTTTTATGCTACTTTGCCATATTTGCTAGTAGATGCTTGATTGGTCGTGGAAATAGTGGAAACTTGAGCGTTCCTGATATTATCATTCTTCAACATGCTTTGCTTGGAGACAATACTTTTAGTATGGGTGTCGTCGTTGCTAAACGGCTAGCCTTGAATCGTACAAAAGGCCCCATATTTGGAGGTATCTATGCTGCACGTCTTGCTAGACATTTTCAGATACCCATTAGGCACCATGAGGAAAAGGAGACAATATTGCCTCCTCACATTTTAGATTACAAGAGCATGGTAGCACACAAGTTTATTGTTGACAACGAAGATAGGATGCTCTTGTATAAACTTAGATTCAATAAGAAACACTTTGAGATTATTATTTTGCCTGCACCTTTGTTGTTTGATTTGCTTGCAGAAAATTTTCTCGTCACACCGGAAGAGGTGAACAATCATCGAGCTCAAGCTTTTACTCCGGAACCTGAACCTGAGCCGGAACCTGAACTGGACCCTTATCGTGCATCATTTGTCCAGTGGGATCCGGAGATGACTAGCCAGTGGTATCCTGATCACACCTCCCATTACATCGAGGAGAGTAGCGGCGATCCTTGGTATTATACCAACTTAGGCCAAAATCCTAAGCTTGGGGGAGTACGTATTTCTCATCGACTTTACATTCATGCTCACACACTAGTTGTCGGTGCTCATACTCTTTCATTGTATTATCCATGCTAGTTTAAATTTCTTTTTCTAGTTTTCTTCTTGTGTGTTTGATAAACCTTGAGAAGAACCAGAAAAAAATAGTTAATTTAATTTCCATGCTTGTAGTAGAAATTAAAATGAAAACCCAAAAAGATTTCTAGTTCTTCTTCTTACTTGTTGGGAGCTTTCCCGTGTAAATATTTTTATTTTTTATTTTCTTTCCTTTGGGGGTCGAGAAGACCATATTGAAAATGCTTAGTGGCTCTCATATGCATGAGTGTTTATTTAATTTAGAGCCCATATTACTTGTCCTCTCTTTTGAGTTGAATGCTTGCAGATTCCAGCTTCGTCCAATGCACGTGCACTCTTATTATTATACACATCGTTTGGTCGTGCAAGTGAAAGGCAATAATGACGACATATGATGGACTTATTGGGATGAGAAAAGCTGGTATGAACTCGACCTCTCTTGTTTTTGTAAATATGATGAGTTCATCATTTCTGAGTCAGCTTATTATGAACTAAATGTATTTGCAATGACATTTAGAGATTATAGTTGCTTGTGCCATGCTTGATTAGCTATGAGTTATAATGATTTACCTTGCGTGCCAACATGCTATTAAAATGATTATGATGTGGTATGATGGGATGGTATCCTCCTTTGAATGAATTGAGTGACTTGACTTGGCACATGTTCACGCATGTAGTTGAAACAAATCAACATAGCCTTCACGATATTTATGTTCATGGTAGATTATATCCTACTCATGCTTGTACTCGGTGTAAATTAATTTTGATGCATGTTTATGACTGTTATCGCTCTCTCAGGTGGTCGCTTCCCAGTCTTTTGCTAGCCTTCACCTGTACTAAGCGGGAATACTGCTTGTGCATCCAAACTCCTTAAACCCCAAAGTTGTTCCATATGAGTCCACCATACCTTCCTATATGCGGTATTTACCTGCCGTTCCAAGTAAATTTGTATGTATCAAACTCCAAACCTTCAAATGAAATTCTTTTTTGTATGCTCGAGCAACACATGTTACAACTAGGGATGCCTATATCTTCCATGCTAGATGGGTTATTCTCACGAGGAGTGGACTCCGCTCCTCATTCACGAGAAAGGGCCGATAACCGGGATGCCCAGTCCCATTAACCAAAAAGATCAAAGCAAATCAAAATAATTAAACAAAACTCCCCCAGGGCTGTTGTTAGTTGGAGGCACTCATTGTTTCGAGCAAGCCATGGATTGATGCTTGTTAATGGTTGGGGGAGTATAAACCTTTACCATTCTGTTTGGGAACTGCCTATAATGCATGTAGTATGGAAGATACATCCATCTCATAGTTGTTGCGTTGACAGTGAAAGTATGCCGCTCAAAATGTTATTCAATCTCTATTTTAAAATCGAGCTCTGGCACCTCTACAAATCCCTGCTTCCCTCTGCAAAGGGCCTATCTATTTACTTTTATGTTGAGTCATCACCCTTCTTATTAAAAAGCACCCGCTGGAGAGCACACTGTCATTTGCATTCATTTCTATTGCTTTATATTGGGTATGACTTGACTGGATCTCTTTTACCATCAATTACAATGTTTAGTCAGTCCTTGATCTTTAAAGGTGCTCTGCATTTATGTTTTGCGGTCTCAGAAAGGGCTAGCGAGATACCATTTTGTTATATCATGTTATGATTGTTTTGAGAAAGTGTTGTCATCCAAGTTTTATTATTATGGCTCGCTAACTGATTATGCTATTGATATGAGTAATTGTGAGACCTAAGTGTTATTGTGAGTACGGTTAGTTCATAATATTTGCTGAAACTTGAATGCTGGCTTTTCATGTTTACAACAACAAGAGCAAACAGAGTTTGTAAAAGTTTTTCTTTATCACTTTCAGTTTATCAACTGAATTGCTTGAGGACAAGCAAAGGTTTAAGCTTGGGGGAGTTGATACGTCTCGAACGTATCTACTTTTCCAAACACTTTTGCCCTTGTTTTGGACTCTAACTTGGATGATTTGAATGAAACTAACCCGGACTGACGCTGTTTTTAGCAGAATTGCCATGATGTTGTTTTACGTGTAGAAAATAAAAGTTCTCGGAATGTCCTGAAAATCCACGGAGGCACTTTTTGGAATCAATAAGAATTTCTGAGCGAAAGAAATACACTAGGGGGCCCAGGGCCTGTCCACGAGACAGGGGGCGCGCCCGCCCTGTAGGGCGCACCCCCTATCTCGTGGGCCCCCAGGACCTCCACCGACCTCAACTCCAACTCCATATATTTCGTCTCGCGGAGAAAAAAATCAGAGAGAAAGTTTCATCACGTTTTACGACACGGAGCCGCCGCCAAGCCCTAATCTCTCCCGGGAGGGTTGATCTGGAGTCTGTTCGGGGCTCCGGAGAGGGGGATTCGTCGCCGTCGTCATCATCAACCATCCTCCATCACCAATTTCATGATGCTCACCGCCGTGCGTGAGTAATTCCATCGTAGGCTTGCTGGACGGTGATGGGTTGGATGAGATTTACCATGTAATAAAGTTAGTTTTGTTAGGGTTTGATCCCTAGTATCCACTATGTTCTGAGATTGATGTTGCTATGACTTTGCTATGCTTAATGCTTGTCACTAGGGCCCGAGTGCCATGATTTCAGATCTGAACCTATTATGTTTTCATGAATATATGTGTGTTCTTGATCCTATGTTGCAAGTCTATAGTCACCTATTATGTGTTATGATCCGACAACCCCGAAGTGACAATAATTGGGATACTTCTCGGTGATGACCATAGTTTGAGGAGTTCATGTATTCACTATGTGTTAATGCTTTGGTCCAGTTCTCTATTAAAAGGAGGCCTTAATATCCCTTAGTTTCCGCTAGGACCCCGCTGCCACGGGAGGGTATGACAAAAGATGTCATGCAAGTTCTTTTCCATAAGCACGTATGACTATTTACAGAATACATGCCTACATTACATTGATGAACTGGAGCTAGTTCTGTGTCACCCTATGTTATAGCTATTACATGAGGAATCGCATCCGGCATAATTATCCATCACTGATCCATTGCCTATGAGCTTTTCATATATTGTTCTTCGCTTATTTACTTTTCCGTTGCTACTGTTACCACCACTACAAAAACCCAAAAACATTTATCTTTACTTTTGCCACCTGTTACCTTTATTATCATATTACTTTGCTACTAAATACCTTGCTGCAGATACTAAGTTATCCAGGTGTGGTTGAATTGACAACTCAACTGCTAATACTCAAGAATATTCTTTGGTTCCCCTTGTGTCGAATCAATAAATTTGGGTTGTACTTCACCCTCGAAAGCTGTTGCGATCCCCTACACTTGTGGGTTATTAGTCGTTGGGCGGATCGCGACCCCAATCGAGGGATGATAGCCCAGATCGATATAGAAGATTGAAAGGAGAAGGCAAGGGCATCTATGGGGAATTGGGAGTTCATGGTGGATCGAGGCTTACCTGACAATCATGCTTTGAAGTACTCAAATCTGCCGGACTGTTGGTGTCCACCCTTCCGTGACCCGCCACTCGGGTGCTGGTCGGTGAGCTGCTTGCGGCTTATGCGCCCTTTCCCTTCCTGCTCCCGTAGTCACGCCATTAATGGATACGCACGCTGCTCGCCGCCGCAGCTTGGGAATCCAATGCTAGTTAGGGAACGAAAACTGCACAAGGAAGAAGGAGAATCCTGGACGGCTCGAATCCTGAATCCCAGCAGCTGAACTGATGATGAGAGATTAGGGGGTAGTCTTTGCAAACAACGCAGACGAGAAGATCACGCTGTAGACAGCTGCTTGTGGCCCCATTTTTTCTGATGAAGTAGGAAGGGAAATAAATCACTGCGCTAATCTTTTCAAGGGGAATGACGGGATCTTTGTTTCCTTCCATGGAAACATCACCATGACCCGGGGTCATCGACCCAAAAATGTTTGGATCACGATCCACGTGCCTAATTGACGTTCCGAAGATGTATATCCCTCATCGCACCTTGTCCCGAAGGGGTAGCGATTCTCGACCCGGACAATCCGGATTTTTGGCAACTTACGTGGTCGGAGCGGGCTAGGTCGCGCGGCGGCTGCATGGCCTAGCTGCGTCGTTTTAGGCGAGACAGCCGTGTGGCGTGTTGTGTGTGCGTAATGTTGGCCACGTGTTGTGTGTGTGTGTGTGTGTGTGTGATGTTGTCCGCTTGAGGGCATGTACAATGGTTGATAAGATAGTCTTATCTTAAGTCTTACATATAATCTAGAGATGACAAAAAGAGTCTATAATGGGTCATCTCTTAGCCTTATCTTTAATAACTAGCAATTCCTAAAAACGTGGTGAGACATATTGTGCTAAGAGATCATATCTTGTCTTCTCTTAAATAAGAGAAGACTAGCCTTTTCTTATGAGTTCTCTCTCCGCCATCTCATCATGTATCCTATGTGGCACTCCTAAGATAGCACCATTGTACATGCCCTGATGTGCTTGAGTTCTGGCTACGAGAGGATGCCCAGTCGACCGGCGTGCGTGGTGTTCGGTTGCCTTCAGGTTTGTGCGTGCATGTTGGCTACCGGCGTGCTATGAGTGCGTGTGGCTGGCGGGCTTGTTATTTGCCTTCTGTTTGAAACCTCGTGGAGTCAAGTTTTCAGAGTACACCATGAATTTAACATCAGCGTTCAGTTACCTTTTAAAGTTGCGCATCATGTGTTTGAGGTAATGTGTGACAAAAACTCTATCAAAAAAATGTGGGATAAAAACAACTATGGTAGGGCAATGTCTTTTGATCAGATTATGTAAAATCACGATTGACATAGGAATAAAAAATTATATATCTGATAGCATATATAAAAGAAAGAATAATAAAATGCTTAGAGTTCATGACTTAGATAATAAAATGCATCAAGTTATATATTCACGAAGAAGAAACGAAGAAGAAAGAATACCTGCGTGTAGTTTCATTTCCTTCTAAAAAGATGCTACTTTATTAATCTTACTGCTACAATGGTTCTTATATATTATTACAAAGTTCATTAAGAGTTTCCTCTCCAGTTTATCTTTCATTACCAGGGGAATACATACACATGTTGGGTTGCATATTCAAAATTGATGAATCTAATGCGACAACACCCTATTAAACCTGATTGATTATTGTATTGCTATTTGTCGATATCCCTTATGATATATTTTATATATAGAACTAAACAAAGAATATATGAACTGTAAAATCAAGCGTTTTCTTCTTCTATGATGTTGCAACACATGGGGCCATAAGCTAGAGACATAGAAGGAATTATTTTTCCTCATTGCAACGCAGATGCATGTTTCAGCAAGAAAATCTGCATTTATCTACTGTGTCTAATATTACATCTTATATGCAAAAACTGGAACAGATCATCTAGATTAGAGTTGTCAGGGGACAATGAACAAAGGATTATGGATGTGCATACTCAATGAAAGTATCGTAGTTCGCTTTTCCCCCTTTTGTTTGTTTTACAAGTGGCGTTGTAGATTTCTTTAGTTAATATTATGCTAACACTTGATGCTATTTCCAGGAGTTGAAACAAGTTATTCCCTTGATGCTTCATCTGAGGAAGCCAATGATTTGATGATGAGTGGTTTTTGTCCATCACAAGCATTTGAGTATTTATGTGTTTTAGGATAGTTGCTCCATCAACGGTAGCGCTGAACTTGGATTGGGAGGTCAAGGAAGAAAAGGAGTGAATTAGCATTCTTCCGAGAAGATAAAGAGATTGGATAGCCGTACAAAAGCCAAGTACCTTCAATAAAGAAATGCCTCTTGATATTCATGTCGATTCTAAAGTTCTATGTTGGAAACAATTGATGTTGATTCAATGCACGGCGGTGAGTGCGGGAAACCAACAGAAAAGGTCGACTAAGACCTCACATGGTGAATATTTTGATGGGGATTGGCTAGCACACGACACGCCCCCTCCCGGAGATTGGGAACATATCCGGTGCACCCATACTTTTGGTGCTGCCGGTGCACCAGATGCCGTAAAATATTTCTAAACAACTGAAAAAATTCTAGAATATTGACACAACATTAATGTATGTCATCACAAAATTAGCCATGAGGTGAGGACCAACACTAATGGGCAAGGCAGTTCCGGACAAGAGTCGGGATGGTGCGAGCATGCCAACCAAACCTGTGGTGCGAAAGCTGGAGCGGGACCATATTTAAATTTTTGCCCTAGGTTTGCACGGTAGCAGTTGTGTTTCTTCCGTTGCAACACACGGGTATTTTGCTAGTGAGGGATCTAATGCAAGAATTTTGCAAGCTCCCATTGAAGGATTTAGTGCCTAATGGTGATCTGCTATGTTGAGAGAGACATAGAGATTTGCAGGCATTGATGACAAGCAAATTATAGTACATTTCCATGGCTTGAGGAAACGTTGAGGTCATCTACCAGAAAGTCCCTGTATCATGACAACGTAGCATAAATACTTTTCTAATATGTTGTTTGAAACTATTGGCATACTTGTGCAACATAGATATATTGATATGCAGTTTGTGCACTGGTTATAGGTGAAATTATACTTTGATATTTTTAGCCGGAGAACGAATAATTAAAGCAGGTACATACCATTTTAGTAGTCGTTGTACACCATGTTGCATTTTGTGTTTTTTGGTGCTTACATCATTTATTGTTTTATAATATGGAACTACTTTGGATCATTAGCTGATTTTCAAAGTGCATGTAGCTTCACATTTCTCAAGTTATGTTGATTTCCGGAGTGCAAGTGCCTTCGTATTTTTTAAGTTAAATTTTCACCCCTGGTAACTTAAATTCGTGGATCTGCCACTGCACACAAACCATACACACATGCCAGTATGAATTAAATGAACTGCATGGACTTGCGTTAGTTTGTTGTACAGGCTCACTACAGCTCTGCTTGCGCTTGGGATGTTCCATGTACAAGTCCATGTTTCCACTTGCTTGGATGTGCATGCCTTGTCCTCCTTGCATCCCCCTCTGCATTTTTGACACGGCGAATGGTTGATCGAATAAGAGGAATTGACTTTGCTGTTATACCGGAGGACAGGAACTTACAAGGTTTTACCGGTGTGCAGGATGTGTACCAGATCCCGTAGCGCCGTCATGCTTCACTAAAAAATGTTTTGCTTGTTTCAGATGATATCTCCAGAAGAAATAAGAGTTAAAGTTAGAGTTGCATAGGCATGTAAGCTAAGAGAGCAGTGAAAAGGTCCAAACATCGTCAGAACAGTGCACAAGGGAGTGATATGTGGAT
Source organism: Triticum dicoccoides (assembly GCF_002162155.2). Lineage (NCBI taxonomy): Eukaryota > Viridiplantae > Streptophyta > Magnoliopsida > Poales > Poaceae > Triticum > Triticum dicoccoides. Next base: position 225,197,763 of record NC_041393.1, on the reverse strand, counting down.
ACCTAGTTCGGGCCGATGTTTGGGCATGCTCGCCTAGATAGAGTGCATGTCACTTCAGAGCCGTTGAGGCTGATGCACTAGCGTTGGCTGGCCGTGCACGGATGTAGATCTTGAGTGGCAGCGGAGTGCTACGATGCAGTGGACGAGACCGTTGGTGAAGCCCCAACGGCCTCAGGGGCGGAGGTGCGACGATGTGCTCGGTGAAGTAGCCCCGATGAGGTAGGAGACAGTGTCGGTGAAGCGCACTTGATGCGGTGCAAGTCGGTGTCTGTGTGGCACGTTGGTTGCGGCGGCCGACATTGTCGGTGGACCACCCGGTGCGGTGGACGAGGGCATAGATGAGGTAGCTCCGGTGCGGTGGTGAAGCGCAACCATCGTTGTCTTCTGGCATAGAGGTGGGGAAAGAGATGAGACGAGGGGCAATTCAAAATTTGCTTGGGTTGGCGGCAAATTAGGGATTTGAGTGCTCTGGGCGCGGAAGGGGATGGTGGAGAAGGGAGATTTTGAAGGGCTAGAATTGAGGCTGCCAGATATTTCAATCTGAAACATGGGGGCACGAACATATTTTGTCGTCGTGCTTCTTTTGGGGGGTGGGGGGAAGGGAGGGAGGGGTTGGGTGGTTGGCTGCTAGTGTCTGTACGACACACGTGACCACCACGACACGACCCTGGTCTGCCTGGTGCACCTACATTTGAGAATGCAAACGAATCTTCTTTCATTTGCAAAAGAATCTGTATGTATTACCATGCCCGTGTTTTCCTTGCAAATAATTAGTCATTTGAAAGGAGATCATATAAATAAATTAATGAGGAGTTATCTTAATTAGAGTATGTGTCACATAGCGATCTCCAATTCTAACGTGGATTTCACATTTCATGGTATCCACGCTACTTTTCTAATACAAATTCATATGTATATGATGAACATCATGGTAGTGAGAAATCTTTGGATGGATTCAAACATATGACCTACAAAATAGCACAACAATTGGAGTCAATGTCAACTCTTCCAAACCTAGTATGGCACTAATTCGAAATAATTACGGAAGCCATATGCATGGTCCTCAATTCAAAGGATACAATGTACACTAAATTCAAACGTCGATATTAAGTCTCGTACTATCTACATTCAAATGTTGTTTTTAGCCCCACCCCCCCGACACACACACTACATACTTCCTGTATCGATCAATCTTCCTCTCCTAACCACCTTAGGAAGCTATCGGTTTCCGACACAAGTTCATTCTTTCTCTCCATGTTTTTATCTCTAACTCTCTCAACTACACAACCCCTTTTTCCACTATGTTACCAAATGTATCTACCTCACACACCCGCCATTGCACTCCATGCCGAGCTCTCTCTCTCCCTCCCTCCCTCCCTCCCACCCTCTCCTGCTAGATACATGCATTGTCTATCTACAACCCCCCCTTCTCGTGCGCACGCACACACGTTGTCTATCTAGGTCACTCTCTCGAGACTGTCTCACTCTTTCTTCCGCACGGCGAGCCACACTCGCTCAATCTCGCTCTCTTTATCTAAGTCTCGATTAACCTCGCTTTCTTTCACAAACAAATGATATATCTCACTATTTGGGCCTCGATCGACACACTCTATACTCTCTCACGCAGATATTCTATCTAGGTCAGTCCATCCAAGCCGCCCCCACTCTTTCAACCTCATGGCGGGCCACGCTCGCTCAGTCTCTCTCTCTCTCTCTCTCTCTCTCTCTCTCTATTTGTATGTCACGATTGACCTCGCTCTTTCTCGGACACAAATGATATATCTCCATGTTTGAGCCCAGTTCGACATATTCATATTGTATACTCTCTCACGCACATTGTCTATCTAGGCCACTCTCTCCAACACGTCTCACTCTTTCGATCGCACGACGACCCACACTCGCTCAATCTCTCTCCCTTTATATATGTAATCGATTGACCTTGCTTCCTCCCACGCACAAAATATATCTACATGTCTGTGACTGGATCATCTCTCAAGCTCTATCTTACGGCCCTCACCCTTCCCAAAAGCTCAATCGGACAATATCTCTCCAAAGCATATATATCTTTTCAACGAATGCCGGACCACACCCACTTCGTCTCTCTATCTCTCCGTGTCTCCATTGACCTTTCTTTCTCACGCTGCATCTTCCACACATTGAAGCTACCTCTCCGTCCCTCACAGAGCCAGAGCTATTTACATTGCGAGAGGGACTCCAACCTTGGATTAATTTGGGAAGTCATTTATTCCGGTGGTTTTAGATTATTTCGTAGCATTAGGCCCACAACTACTCCAAACACCGTTGAAACCCCCGCACCTCCTCCAATTGATTTCCCTCTGGCTCGGTCATCGCTCTCTCGCATGTCCTTTCTCACCTTCAACGTCGCACCATGGTATTTTGCAAAAAACTCTGTTCTTCTCTTTAATTATTACAAATAAGCTACAAAACTACACACCGATAGTCCACCTGTAATGGAACAAATTTTGACACACAAATTAAAGTGCTACAAACTACACACTGAGGGGCCCACTTGTCATGGAACAAATTTGGACCCATATATAAATTAAAATTAAAACGGATGAGGATCGAACATGCGACCAGGGCCTTCAAGCCGCACGTCAATAGGCAACATAGTACAACAACATTTGTTGTACCCCCCTTTGTTGATATAATGTTTTTACATTAGCATAGCCTATTTAATGGATAACGTGTTTAATATTATTTTTAGTACATTAGTGGGACCGCCTTGCTAGCACGTACTATTTGCCTTCACTTACTGGTGGGTTCCATGTCTGCTCTCTCTCTCTCTCCTCCTCTTCTATGTTTAGACGCATGGGCAAACACAAAGAACTCACGGGCGATGTTGTCGTTGACCATATCTGGAGGCGTTCACAAGTTACGACACTAGTTTCACGTACTAGTAGTACTAGTCAATGTGTACGTGCAATGCACGTTAATTTGGAAGTATATTAAGTGCATGCGGATATTAAGTAGGATATTATTTGTGTGTTATTATGTGATTAGCACTATTTTTGGCATGAAATTAACTGCATGCTAAACGTGTTGAGCGGTCGACATTGAAGCAGTGTAGGTCGTTGGATTGACATGATTTGATGGCCGAGATTAATTGGATCTGCCCCTTTGGTATAGATGGTATAGATATAGATTACACATGTAACAAGTTTATGAACAAAAGTGACTGTGGCGGACAAGTTATCTAGTACTATTTATCTACTACTCTGTAATAGTTAAATGCGTTGATAAATAGATGTATCGCCTAGTGCTCGAACAAGGGGACTGGTCGCACCCTACAAGTATTTGGAATCGACTTCCCTGAGAAAATATTTGGAATTTACGTGGTATTTAATATGAAATGTTTGTGATGAGAAGGAATACATGTGGCTTGATGATGTTTTATATTTAATTTGATACGGCTCTAGCAGAATATTCAATCAATTAAACCATAGATTTCATTCAGTCTCACTCCGACTTTACATTCATACGATGATCGATCTAAAATAAACGGAAATGATAAAATTCGGATTTCAAGCATGGAAATCCAAACGTTTTTCATGGTAAATTTAGATTACGCGACAACGGCAGGGGCATCTTGCGGTGGGAAGCGGCTCCTCTCTCGTGCTCTGTGTGTCGACGGGCCGCTGACCGACGGCGACGGTGACGGAAGCGTCTTGCGCCGTTGTTGGCGTACTCCTGGACGTTGGCCCTAGCTTCAAGGAAGGCCAGGATGTTCTGGACTTCGGTCTCCAGGAGCGAGTCAACTGGCGGGGGGAGGCGACTGGCGTTGGTGCAAGGAAGCGGTCGACGACGGCCATCCATGCCGCTGAGGGGGGCACTGGAACCCGCGGCGGGACAAGCGCTGGCAAGGATGCGGTGGAGACATTTGTGTGCACGGGCACCAGTACGGGCGCGCGCGTCAGTGCACACGCAGGCGCATGCACTGCAAATGCATGGGTGCGTGAAAGTCGGTAGGGACCTCGTGGAACCCCGTGGCATCTAACTCGGCAACAATGTGCGGCTCCCAGCCCATCAATGCCACGGGGATGGGCACTGGCGCAGTCGGGGTGACGGGAGCTGGAACGGGAGCGGGGACATGCGCGGCGTCTTCCTGCAAGGCCGGTTGAAGCTCATCCCAAAGTGCCTTATGTTCTTGAGACTCCGGCTGGGTGTCTTTCTCAGGAAATTGGAAGACTAAGGGCAGACCATCATGATGCGGCATGGCGTATGGTTAGGTCAGGCTGGTTGGAGGTAGACGACATGAGAATCAGAGAGGAAGAGAGAAGATTGTAGCGATACCGGGTAGTGCGGGGGTGATTTTAAACTGCGGTGTCGGCGCCATTAAAAGTGAGGGCAGTTGGGACGAAGGTGGGCGGAGGAGCCTGGTCAAAGGGCTCGCCTCTCGGTGAGCCTGCGCAGCCGGTGCAGCAGTGTGCTCGCACGCCTCCCACCAACTCACACACTTGCTCGGACGGCACCTGTCGATGAGAAGCAGGACTTGTGGCGGCACGTAAACACCCACGGTTTGAATAGTGAAAGCGTTCGCCTTAACATGACAGGTCTTTGTTCCAAAATACCTTGGCTCTTCATTTATGCAGCTTCTCATAAGCAGCTTGTCTCAAATTGAAGAAAAAAATTATGTAGGAATATTTGTGCCTTATCACGAGACCATGCTTAGTTTCATGAATTTTTGGTCACTTTTGGACTTTCTAAAATTTAAAATCTGGGATTCGAAACAATATCATAACCTGCATCATGCAATAAATTTTCAAGCGATACATCTTTACTGTTGTAGATGTTAATATTTTTTAAGAAAGGATTTGGTCAAACATTTTGCTTAGTTAGACTTGAGACAAGTTATATATGCAGAGTAAAAGGATAATCCCTCCGTACTAGTGCATTGCCTGATATATTAACTCAAGTACTAGGCACGAACAAACGGGGCACAATTCTGTGCTTATCCTGGTGTAGTACTCCTATTAGTACTAGGGAATGGAGTTGATGGGTGACCTTGGGGAGCGGCGACCGAGGGAATTTAACCGTGCTCGGCATGGTAGGTAATGTTGTCTAGTTACTAAAGCATCCCTCCGTTTTTCATCGGTAGTCATTATGCATCGGGGACATGAGGAGAATTTCCTAGGGCTGGAATTCTGGCCGCCAGATATTTCGACTCGAAACGTGGAGGCTCGACTGGTTGGGGTTCGCTAATGTGCGTACCACGCACGCCACCAGAAGGACACGAGCTCGGTTTTTTTGAGGATCCACACGAGCCCGAGTCTGGCTGGTACGCCGTTGGGTGCTACCGTTCGAGAATAGTAAAGGAATCTTTTAAATTGCTGAACGAATCTATATGTATTACAGTGCTCGTATTTTCCTTGCAAATAGTAATCTCAACATGGTAATTGATTTATGACGAGTTCTTGAATTAGAGTGAGTTTGTGATATAGTGATCTCAATGTGGATTTCACATTTCATGATATCCCTAGTAAGTTTTTCATTGCAAATTCAAATTTAAAAGATGAACAGTATGGTGGTGAGAAAACTTTGTATGTATCAAGCATATGACCGCACACACACGAATACAACAACAATCCAGTAAGTATAGTGCATCTGTTTTTCCAAACCATACATGTATGACACGAATTAAAAAATACTCCCTCTGTTCCTAAATATTTGTCGTTTAGAGATTTCAACAAGTGACTACATACGGAGCAAAATGAGTGAATCTACACTCTAAAATATGTCTATATACACCCGTATGTAGTAGTCCATTTGAAATCTCTAAAAAGACTAATATTTAGGAATGAAGGGAATAAAATGTAAGACATGCATGGTCCTCAATTCAATATTTAAAGTGAACAGGAAACTGAAACATGAATATTAAGTCTAGTACTACATACATGCAAATGTTGTGTTTAGGCGGAGCTATGTAGATTGTCAGGGGTAACCCCTCGACCTTAGATAAAAATGTGAAGCTCTATTTAGGATTGTTTAGATTATATTATTTAAACATTATATTTGTCCCCACCCTCCCAAAAACCGGTTGGTTGTGCACCCCCCTCCCCGGGAAACTATCATGTGCCCCCACACCTTAGATGATATATGCTGATACAAGTTCCTTGGAGCTTGTAGATCGGAGATATAGCAGCTCACAGGATGTATTCATATTTTTACAGGAAACCTTAATGAGTTTGAGAATTGCACACAATTTGTACAAAAACTACTCAGATGCCCTTGGATCCCATATCCAACGACTTCAAAGCTCATATCATTGTAGCATCTAAGATGAAGGAGGACCTCATATTCTCCTATGTGTAAGAATATCATGTGCTACCACACCTTAGATGCTTCGGTGATGCAAGCTCTTCGGAACCGTTGGATATGTGATCCAACAACTACTTGGTGGTTCGAGTGTTTTTTTGCAGAAAAGCCCCCAAAGAGTTCGGCCACTACTTACAAGCACAAAGACTGCTCATATGCCATTGCATCTCAGATCGAACAACCTCGAAGCTCGTATCACCGTAGCATCCAAGCTGCTAGCACCTGATATTTTCTTGCACGGGAGAATATGAGGTGCTCCCGCACCGTAGATTCTATGGTGATACGAGTTCCCGGAGATCTAATGGCTCACTGTAGGAGGAATTGAATGTTTGTTCAATATATGCGTGAGAGAGTTTGGAAATTGCATAGAAAATACAAGTACTACGCATGTGGTATCTGATCACAGATCATACGACCTAGATGCTCGTATCAGCGTAGCGGCTAATTAAGCTATGGGGAGCACCTAATATGAGCAACTGGGAGCCATTGAATCCAAGATGTAGCGGCACACACGAGGCCTGGATGTTTTATTTGGAAAAAACCTTGGAGAGTTTGGAAATTGTGCATAATTACAAAGACTACTCCCAAGCCATTGGATCTCAGTTCTAACAACGTAAAAACTCGTATCACCATATCATCTAAGCTGCGGGGTGGATGTGATATTCTATGCTGCTGTCATTTTTATTCCTAAACTTGCAAAATACGTGTAACTCGTGCCGTTACTTGTTTAACTACGCAAAGTGTTTGTCCAAAAAAACCATCCTACACTGAAATATCAGAACAACACACGGGGGTCCCACTTGTAATTGATCAAATTTGGACCTAAAACTAACAAATCTGAAAGACGAGATTTGAACTGGCAACCTAGACTACAAAGCGTAAGTTGATAGCCCGAAACAACAACGGTTGTTGGCTGTCCCAGAACTTGATTTTATACAGTATTACATTGAGTAGAGTAGAGGGAGTGGCTCGTCAACACGTGCATGACCGTTGACTCACTTATTGGTGGGTCCCATGTCTGCGATCTCTCTCTCCTCTCCATCGTCTAATCTTTAGGCCTTGTACAATGCAAGGTGCTTAGGAGAGGTGCTTGGAGAAATAAACCAGGTTATCCTTAAGCACCGGTGCTTATTTGTACAGGGCATACGCTTAATTAGGCGTCTCTCCTGTAGAATTAGGCATCAGTGTTTCAGAAAAATCTAGTTTATTTTTCTAATCACCTACCTAAGCACCTAGCATTATACAAGTCCTTAGACGCACGGGCACACACGAAGAGCAGCGCTAGCTTGCCGTGGTGTTATTATAACTAAAAAGCTTGGAAAATAGAAGAATTGCCTAGAACAAGAGATTTGTGGCTGGTCGAGACGGAGCTAACCACACCTATCCTCCGTGCCACGCTAGCATGATGAAGTTGTGTGGCTAGTGGGGTGTTTTCAACCGACTGGCTGGGTCCCGAGATCGAACCATAGGTAGTACGTATGCTACAGTATATTTTTACGCGCACATTTTTACACGCGGTTTCGGGGTCCTCCCGGGTGGTGCACGCATATTTTCTTCCTTGCAGGGACGTGGTACGCCCTACCACGCGTTTTCTGGGTCCTCCTCGGTCGTAGCGCCGAAGCAAGTAAATAAGTCATCAAATCATGAAAGACCACCTTTCCCGCCGAGTACGTCAATGAAGCACGGTGGCTAGCTAGTTGGGCTAGTGTGACCGATTAGCTAGTTCGCTGCCACATTTGTTTTTTCACCCCTTTTTATCTCCTTGCCGGTAGGTAAATTTAAATATCCACCGCCACGTTGCTCTGGTCTTTGGGTGCGGCAGGCGCGGCAAGATTTTTATTTTTTTGATTGATGGGAGCAGGCGCGGCAGCAATTAGTCACGATGACTCCGCCTGTAAAACCCACTGCTCCTTGAAGTGAAAAGTCGTCGACTGGTGTTTTCCCATGGTGAAAACCAAAAGATTCACCCCGCTCCTCGGTTGGCTCCCTCCGCCTTCCCGTAGATTGCATTGCCTTTCATCCATTTTGCCCCCTTTGCCTCATCTCCCCATTGCTTCTACCTGGTTCCATGGTGGCACACCAGATCACGGAGTCTGAGGTGAGGCACCTAACACAGGAGCTCCAGGCCAAGGATGCGGAGCTCAGAGCCAAGGACGTGGAGCTCCGTGAGCTCAAGGAGGAGAGGAGTGCCATGCTCCGCCTTTATGTGCGGGAGTTCATGGAGCTTCAAAAGCAGCAAGAGTCCACCACAAAGATGCTCGAGGCGTTGGCGGCATTGTTGTAGAAAGCGGGAGATACGATAGGCGGTCAGGCGAGACGTTTCGAGCGCGAGCGGGCCGATTGTGATGAGGTCCATGATCGCCTCAGCCACTTGGTGGACCATGTTGCCACGCATGTGTTGCGGCTGCGTGATGCCTACCGGCGTGCCAGTGTGACCATGTTGGGCGTTGGGATAAACCCGTTCAACCACCCCGTCGACTTCAACGAGCTGCGGCTTCCTGACCTGGTCTCCTTCTTCACCTATATCTCCGAGGAGCTGAGTCGTCTCCGCGCGATGGTGGGGGCGGAGCTGTACAAGGAGGGGTTGCGGGCTACCATTGCCGTTGCTGGGCGAATCCACTCAGGGCTCCGTCACCGGAATCTATTTGCGCCATTGGACGCCATCTTTGACGAGCTGGATCTTGTCGACCGGAGCGGGCTCTGCGGGCGGTGGCACCCTGCATCACCAATGTCGTGCACCTCGAGAAGCGGAAGGACTTCGATGGTGTTTAGGCATCCTCTGCATGGGCATGTCCATGTCTCAGAGCAACATGACTGTTGGATCAAACTCCGATGGTGCAGATCAGTCACTGTAGCACAAAGCGTGTGGGTGTGTTTGGTTGCATTCTCATCTCAATATAGTTGTTCCCTCTTCGTGCATGCTCATCTCTCTTCATGCATGCTCCTAGTGTATTTGTGTTAACCTACTAGTGTGGACTCATGCTCCCTTGATGCACTCTGCCAAACACCCAAAAGTGGGCCGAGAAGGGAACGTTTGATCCCATCCCATGCACCCTTCATACACCCTGCCTAACACCGATTCGTGCTTCATATGGTTCATGTTCCATGGAGTACTGTAGCACCATACTCTCCGTGCGCTATAGACCTAGCTCTGTTAACATTGATCTCACCGTTCATTCTCGACCGGACAGTCAAAAAAGGGGTACTATGTTACATTATTGTTCATATAGTTGACATGCGCACAACATCATTTGTTATCATCATATCTTACTACACTAGCAACAAGATTATGTAGTACTGACGTACGAACCACTGCACATGCCTAGTAGTAGGAGCACTGTGTAAGTTCAAGTGGCTACCGTGTTTCGCACTCCTCTGTTGTAAGAGTGGAAATGCTTGCTGTAATCAAATTTTTCTTCAGAAACAGTGGACACGCTCTACCGTGCAGATCCTCCTCGGTGGTCGTCGGGAACCTTGCTACTCACTTTCGCTGACGTCTGGGATAGCCAGCATCAGGGTCCACTAGCCATGCACTAAATTACTCCATACTAGAGTGCCCAATTGCACGGTAGACTACTGATAACCCACAAGTATAGAGGGTCGCAACAGTTTTCGAGGGTAGAGTATTCAACCCAAATTTATAGATTTGACACAAGGGGAGCCAAAGAATATTTGGAGGTATTAGCAGCTGAGTTGTTAATTCAACCACACCTAGAGATTAATTATCTGCAGCAAGTAATCAGTAGCAAAGTAGTTTGATAGTTTTGATAGTAGTGACAACAGCAACGATAACAGTAACAGTGATAGCAGTAATTTTGTAGCAAGAGTAACAATGATGAAAGCAGTAGTAACTTAGCAGAAACAATATAAGATAAATCCTTAGGCATTGGATCGGTGACTTGTTGGATGATATTCATCATGTGACAGTTATAACCTAGGGAGATACGGCACTAGCTCCAGTTCGTCGATATAATGTAGGCATGTATTCCGTAAATAGTCATACGTGCTTTATTAAAACAACTTGCATGCCATCTTTTGTCCTACCCTCCCGTGGCAGCGGGGTCCATATTGGAAACTAAGGGATATTAAGGCCTCCTTTTAATAGAGAAATGGAACAAAGCATTAACACATAGTGAATACATGAACTCCTCAAACTACGGTAATCACCGGAAGAAGTCCCGGCTATTGTCACTCCGGGGTTACCGAATCATAACACGTAGTAGGTGACTATAACTTGCAAGATCAGATCTAAAACATGGATATAATGATGATAACATAAATGGTTCAGATCTGAGTTCATGGCACTCAGGCCCAAAGTGACAAGCATTAAGCATAACAAAGTCATAGCAACATCAATCTAAGAACATAGTGGATAATAGGGATCAAGCCCTAACAAAACTAACTCGATTACATGATGAATCTCATCCAACTCCTCACCGACCAGCGAGCCTATGAAGGAATTACTCACTCCCGGTGGGGAGCATCATGGAATTGGCGATGGAGAAGGGTTGGTGATGACGAAGAACGAAGATCCCCCTCTCCGGAGCCCCAAACAGACTCCAGATATGCCCTCCCGAGGAAGAACAGGGCTTGGCGGCAGCTCTATTTCGTGGATCGCAATAATTCTTTCTCCCTGATTTTTTTCTCCGAAAATAGGATTTTATAGTGTCAGTTTGAGGGTCAGCAGGGCCACCAGGTGGGTACAACCCACCTGGGCGCGCCAGGAGAGGGGGGCGCGCCCTGGTGGGTTGTGCCCTCCCAGGGGCCCCTCTCCGTCAGATCTTGGCTCCAGAAATTCTCTTTTATTATATAAAAATTCCTCGCGAAGTTTCATTCCATTCCGAGAACTTTTATTTCTGCACAAAAACAACACCATGGTAGTTCTGCTGAAAACAGTGTAAGTCCGGGGTTAGTTTTATTCAAATCATGAAAATCAGAGTCCAAAACAAGAGGAAAATCGTGAGAAAAAGTAGATACGTTGGAGACGTATCAACTCCCTCAAGCTTAAACCTTTGCTTCTCTCAAGAAATTCAGTTGATAAACTGAAAGTGAGAAAGAAAAACTTTTACAAACTCTTTTTCTCTTGCTTGCATAAATAAGCTTAAACAGCACCCAGGTTTTCAGCCAACATTATAACTAACTATGTCAACAATAAAGATTATAATAATTTATATCAATGACATAATCAGCTAGCGACCAATAATAAGATATCTCAAACAACAACACGTTGTCAAAACAACCATGGTATAATATGATAATAGTGGTATCTTGCTAGCCCTTTCTGAGACCGCAAAACATAAATGCAGAGCACCTCCAAAGTTCAAGCAGCGACTAAACATTGTAATTCATGATAGAAAAGATCATGTCATGATGCACCCAACATTACCTACACACAATGCATAAATCATGACAATTGTGCTCCCTCAGTTTCTAGCACTTGTTTTAGAAGGTGATGACACAACATAAAAGTAAATAGATAGTCCCTTCACAGAGGGAAGCAGTGATTTGCAGAGGTGCCAGAGCTCAATTTTTAAAACAAAGATAAATGATTATTTGGAAACATGCACCCTTCTTATTCACTTCACGACCATCAGTTATCAACATCTTCCATGCTAAGCACGCTAGTGGCTGTTCCCAAGCGATAAAAGTAAAGGTTTTGACTCCATTGGGAGTTTTTGTTTCATTATTTCAGAGATGAACTCTTCTTCGTGTTTGCAGTTTGGGACTGGGAATTCCTATTACCGCCCTTTTCTCGTGCGATGGCGACTGAATAAACAATCGACCTGAGAATAACCCGCTTAGCATGGAAGGTACCGATCACCTCTTGTCGTTCCATGAACGATCTAGGCACACAAAATGGATAATTTTTAGAATTTTTTAGAGGTGACACATGCAAATTTACTGAGGACGGCAGGGTAATACCGCATATAGGTAGGTATGGTGGACTCATCTGAAATAACTTTGGGGTTCAAGGTTTTTGATGTACAAACAGAATTCCCACTTAGTACAGGCGAAGGATAGAAATTTAGATTGAGAAGCGGCCAGCTAGAGAGCAACAACGATCATAACCTTGCATTATGCATAAGTAACATTGGACACTAGCATGAGTAGGATATGAACACCATGAACATAAATATCATAGAGGCTATGTTGGTTTTGATTCAACTACATGCATTAACACGTGCCAAGTCAAGCCACTCGAACATTCAAAGGAGGATACCATATCATCATACTACATCACAATCATTTTAACACTATGTTGATATCCAAGATAAATCATTATCAACTCCCATCTACTTATGCATGGCATGAGAAACTATAATCTCTAATTGTCATTGCAAACATGTATAATCATAATGGACTGAATCATGGATACTAGGTTAAACATATTTACACAAACAGAAAAAGTTGAGTTCATACCAGTTTCTCTCTGCCACGGCCAGTTCATCGAATGTCGTCATTATTTACTTTCACTTGCATGACCGAACGATATGAAAATAATAATAGTGCAAGAATGCCGTGGACTAAGCTGGAATCTGCAAACATTTTATTCAACATGAGAAGACAAGGTAAAATGTGCTCTTTATTAGTTCAACAATTATTCATATGAGAGCCACTCAACATTTTCATCGTGGTCTTCTCCTCGGTACAACTCAAATAAAAAGAAAAGTACTTCAGAGAAGCACATTGAAATATTTTTAGAGTTTATGGTTTTCTTCAACAAGCAAATAAAAAGCAAAAACGAGAAAAACTATTTACACAGGAAAGCTCCAAACAAGCAAAAGAAGAACAAGGAAATCTTTTTGGATTTTATTTTTGGTACTACTACTAAGCATGCATAGAAAGTAAATTGCTACAACTATTTTTTTTGTTTTTCTAAAGTTTTTCAAACACACAAGAATAAAGCAAGAAAATAAATCTAAGCATGGATGATACAATGGAAAAGTGTGAACACTGACAAATAGAATGATATGTAGACATGAATATAATGTCGGAGAGAAACACGTACTCCCCCAAGCTTAGGCTTTTGGCCTAAGTTGGTAATCGATCAGTAGCCTAGAGGGTAGTAGGGATCTTGAGGAGCAGGAATCCACTCATCCCACTGTTGAGGCTCCTCTTATGCTGCCTCCGCAGTAGCCTGAGCATTCTGGTAGGCGATGATGTCTGTAGGCATAATCCTATATCCACCCCTGGCAGCAGAATCAAACAAAGCAGGTGCAGGCAAAGGAATAATATTACGAGTTTGAACGCTAAATACCAGGTTATAAGGATAGGAATGCCAGGAGAGTTATTATCAATGAAATGGTGGTGATCCATGGTTGCTCAGTCTAGGTAAACCTTGGTCAGAGGGTAATCATGAGGGCGTATCTCAACATTGAAGCAAGCCACCAAACGAGTAGCCAAACGAGATGCAGGTGACGAGCCACAATAGCTCCCAGGCTATAAGTGTTGTCACCCTCCAGTGCCTAGCGTAAAACAGCAAAGTCTGGTGCACTGAGCGCACCAACTTTCTTTCTAGCAAGAAGACACTTAGCAACAAATAAAGCAAAATAATGTATAGCTGGAAAGTGTAAGCTAGTAGCAGTGGTTGCTGACACCCCTCTCTCATCTCCCACTATCAAAGTGCGATAAAAGGCCTCAAACCCAGCCGATCTAGGTTTGGCTAAGCTCCCATCAGAAGGGATCTTGCATATGTCACAAAATTCAGTAAGTGGTATCTGATGGTTTTCAGCATATAAATCAAAGCTCACTTCAGGAGGATTATTTCTAGGTGGGAAAGTAAAACTTTGAACAAAGATATTTGTGAGGATTTGATGCCGATGACACTCATCTGCGATGAACTCGGTGAGGCCGGCATTGGCAATATATTGTGTGAACTCCTGAAGAATTCCAGCGTCTTCCAGGAACGGGGTGTGCGGCCATTCGCACGGCCGTACCTCCTCCAACCTCCGAGGGTGGAGATCACTGTCAGAAGACTCCCCAATAACACCCTTGGAGTTCTTCTTAGAGCCAAAATTCCTGAAGATATTCCTGTCCTCGTACAATTTTCTGAAAATAATTTTTTTGGGGTGACAAAAATTGGCCAACAAAGCTTTATGAAATTGGTAGAAACTACTCATAGGGATACATAGAGGCCATAGCAAGCATTCAAACTACTTAGAACACTAAGAATTCAACATGCAAGCACATCTACAGCAGCACCAAGAGTAGCTAATTATTCAAAGTATAAAACACTAAAGCAAAAACTAATTGGACAAATAGTGGAGTCACATACGAAGCAACAATCCCCCGAAACAGTTTCGGAAACGAAGCTTCGAGCAAAGAGATCGAAATATGCGGGTTTGTGCTCAACAACACGGGAGAGAGAGAGCAATGGAGATTTTTTTTTCTGGAGGTAAGTGATGATGTGGGCTAAAGAGATAAGTGAGGGGCCCCACGTGGGGACCACAACCCACTAGGGCGCGCCTGGGGGTCCTGGCGCGCACAGGTGGGTTGTGCCCACCTGGTGCACCTCCCTCTGATATTATTTGCACCAAAAATTCAGAAATATTCAGAAAAAATCATATTCAATTTTCAGGGCATTCTGAGAACTTTTAATTTTGGGTCATTTTTTATTGCACGGGAAATTCAGAAAACAAACAAAACATGGCATTTTATTTTATTTAACTAGTAAAAACAGAAAACAAAAAGTAGGGACAGAAAGTAGTGCTTACTAAATTCATCAACTTAATACCACTTAAAAATGATTCATTAATAAGGTTGATCAGGTCTTATTAACAACCTCTTTCGATTAGCATGAAACCGAGGAACTTTCGTAAATCACTAAGTTACCTGAATGGGGATATGAATGTCCCCAACAATAAGCATTTCATATTTATTTTTGATACTAGGTAGAGGTATTTGAAAACTTCCAATAGTGATTGTTGGAGATTTTTCATAACATTAATACCATTCACTTGGAATTGTTTCTTCGGAAAGTGCACCGTATGCTCATTACCATTGATATGAAAAGTGACCTTGCTTTTATTGCAATCAATAACAGCCCGTGCAGTATTCAAGAAGGGTCTACCAAGGATAATCGACATGTTGTTGTCCTCGGGAATCTCAAGTATAACAAAGTCAGTCAAAATAGTAACATTAGCAACAACAACGGGCACATCCTCACAAATACTGATAGGTATGGCAGTTGATTTGTCAGCCATTTACAAAGATATTTCAGTAGGTATGAGTTTATTCAAGTCAAGTCTTTTATATAAAGAGAAAGGCATAACACTAACACTAGCTCCTAAATCACACAAATGGGTAGAACCGACCTGGGCACGCCAGGAGAGGGGGGCGTGCCCTGGTGGGTTGTGCCCACCCAGGTGCCCCTCTCCGGCAGGTCTTGGCTCCAGAAATTCTCTTTTATTATATAAAAATTCCTCGCGAAGTCTTGTTCCATTCCAAGAATTTTATTTCTGCACAAAAACAACACCATGGTAGTTCTGCTGGAAAAGGCATCAGTCCGGGGTTAGTTTCATTCAAATCATGCAAATTAGAGTCCAAAACAAGAGGAAAAGCGTGAGAAAAAGTAGATACGTTGGAGACATATCAACTACCCCAATCGAAGTGCTGCAGTAATGCCCAATGAGCCGTCAAATCACAAAACCCCCACCTTTCCAGCAGTAAGTTGGACAGACGAAGCAACCATCATTTCACTCTTCTCCCTTAGCTTCCTCTCTTGAAGAAAACCCCAACTTGCTCCTCCCTCATCTTGTTCCTCATTTCTTCAAGAAAATCCTGACCTGCTTGTGCCATTGTTCGTCTCTCCCAAAGAAGGAAAGATGAGCGCATCAATGGTGTTGATACCTGCCAAGGTCCGATCTTGCAACCCCGAGACTGGTCCTATAACTCCCTCTTTGTTCTTCTTTTGGGTTTATGATTATGGTTTCTTTTCTTTTATTTCTATTTGACAGTTTCTTGATGGACCCTGGAGCACCGGCCGAAGTGATGTCTATGGCTCTTGCCAAAACCGTCGAGGCTCATGGTACGAAGAAGAACAAGCACCCCGCTGGGACTACCGCAGATAAGCTCAAGGCCATCCTCTGTCCAAGGCCCCCTCTCCAGGATCCCTCATTAAGAAAGTCCATGTAATATCTCTTCTTGGCGATATTTTTCTCGATCTTGATCGTGTTTTTTCATCTAACACACAGTACTAGTACTAGTAGTACAACTTTATGGGTGATCTTGCATGTGATTTTTGTGTGCCAAATGACGTTTCTAAATTCCTCTTTTGACCAAAACATGCGAGAGGTTGACACTGATTTCTTATAGATTACTTTCAACAACTTTATGAACCTCAATGCTACCTTTGAAGAGAGTATATTAGCCTCAGTAACTTGTGTTATGGATATTGCAAGTAATCCCTCTGCTCTCATGCCTTTGAAGACATGTTCTAATGTCTTTGTTCACTCATTTTTGTGCGTATATCTAGTCTTATATGGAGTAAAATATCAAAAATCATCTTATATTTCTGAACGGATGTAGTAATAAAGTATTTGGTTCATGTTTGAATTAGAACCAGGTCCGCGGTGGAGATGAAGTTCTCAAAGTAATGTCGTGTGAACTGGAAGACTTGAGGATGAGTTCTACTTCTAAACTATCCAACTGTTGTGTCCTTGTTGCCTTGTGTCCTGAACTAGTGTTTTCCTGTAGCATTGTTGGTAAGCATGTTCTCGAGGGTGTACTTCACCACAACAATTTCCTGGTCGTGCCTTCGATTACGAAGGGTGTGGTTCTTGTAAAGCTTCCTGATAGATCTGATGCGGATTGTCTTCATCGTCATGTTTATGAGTGGAAAGACCACTCTGTTAGGTTCTCCCAGGTTGACGAGATGGTGATGGTGCTGGTAGACATCTCTCACGAAGTCCATGGCCTAGTCAGTTATGCGGGGTACATCCCGTAGGTCGGTGGCAAGAAATAGTCTCTAGAGTTTAATTAGTGCAACTTCGCTTGTCTGTAGTAAGTACTATTTTTCAGTGCTTGATTTGTGTGTGTGAACCCTGTATTGTTTAGTACTGCCACTTTTCTTCTTTGGTGAGTCCTGAGAACAGTCTATGTTAATGTCTGTCCACTCAATTCAGTATGTATATTTTGAAGTATCCAGATCATCTTTTTTGTGAGGACGGTTTATCAATTATGGTTACACTCCAATATATGTATACATTGCAGGGTTTATCGCAGCCACCAGGATTTCCACTCCCATGGATGTTCGGTCCATACGATTTGTCACGACCTTTGGATGGTCTTGCTTGTGGGAGTAAGTGGGGGCCCTGCATGCCACGCGTAATTGGACGATCAATCTTCTGTTTAGAACTTGAACATAGTGATTTCGTAGTAAGGATTCACTCGTGTCACATAAAGTATCTTATTGATTTACTGTCTAAATCTTATTGATTTAATGTCATGTTTTCTTACTTTTGCTTCAATTTTATGATGCGGGTTTTGCCATGTGACATTCATCACAGAATAAACCATTTGGTTTGCTCTGTGATGGTTATTTTTGCAGGTTTCACTTCTTATGTTGTGTCAGTAACAAAGGCACTGTCCATCACTTATATTATTGGACACAATTGGATCAGTCTGTTGTCTGAGTACAATCTGAAGCCCTATGATGAACTACAGTTTGGTTTAACAAACACGCCACAATTAGTCCTTCTTGCATTTAAAAGAAATGAAGAAAAAGACTGGATCAAGGTCACTGGGCCGAGTCAAGTTATAAAGTTGATCATAGCAGACCAGAGACGATTGCTGCTGTCTTGCACATCGGTACCACCTTCAGCAATGGATCGAGCATCGACACCTTCTCCGACGACACTTGCTCTAGCACTAATAGAGGCAACAGCTTAGTCTGATCCACTTAAGGATTGGGCACCGATCACGTCAGCGGATCAGGTTGATCTACCGGAGGATCAGGCATCGACACCGGCACCTGCTCCGACACCGGCACCAGCTCCACATGGAGCACCATCTCCGGCAGCAGCAGCGGCACGACCAGTCGCACCGGCACGGGCACCAGCAACGGCTCTGGCACCTGCACTAACACTGGAAGTTGCACTGCATCTGCTCTAGCCCGTGCAGTGGCAACGGAACCAGCAGTTGCACCGGCAACAGACTGGGCTGCAGTTTGCACTGCATATACCAAAGTCCTTACAAAAACTAACATCTCCACCTTCTTGGTAAGCATTGGCCGCCCAAGTGTTTTTTCTTTCCATGTTGTTTCACATGATTCACTGTGTTGATCTAACTGTTTGGGTATGTCTTCTTGTTTCCAAACAGAGAATTCCTAGAGCAATGAGGGAGTCGTTCAACAATCCGGGCGACCGTGGCCAAGTTTCTATAACCATGCACAACCTTGGTGTGAATGAACCTGCTCAATATACCATAAGTACAAAGGATGGTCGCATGATGATTGATGCTAAAGGATGGTCAAGGTTCAAATCTAAATCAAATCTTGCGATAGGGAATGATGTCAAAATCAAACTTTCTCAGCAAGGAGAGCTGGTCCAAATCAACTTTGAAATTCTTCAGTAGCAGCACGCAACTGCCGAACTGATCTATCCTCCGGGAGATTTTGATGTAATAATATGGCATGGTGAAACAAGTGTCCTGTGTGTATAAGTAGTACGACAGTATTATTTATCACATAGGATATTGTGAAAGAATTGCAACTCTGATTGCTGGTTAGGAACTGGTGTTCGATTTCACTCTAACAGCTGCCTTATTTTATTCAATTTTCTGTATTCGCCTTGTGACAGCATCTAAAACCAGCACCATACTGATTGCTTGCAATATGAAATGCGCTGTGTTAGAATACATGGCCCCCCAAACATGCAGGCCCACCGGACTGTGGCCCAAAGTCCAAAACCGCGAGCCTATCTGAGTATTATATTCTCAGTTGAACCCCCATATTATGTTATAATATTACCCTTGATTTTCTTATGTATAAAGTTGTAATATAAAAGATTTTATATTTGTTTACAGAGGGAGTATCTCTCTGTCAAAAATATATTTATGTGTAACTAGTTACTCCTACCTTTCTACTTCCTTTCGCTGATATGTGGGGCATCCGGCAACGGGGTCCATGTGCCATGCACCAAATTAGAGTGCACAACTGCATGGTAGACTCACCCTGGTTGTAGCATCGCAGTATTGCCCAAAGAGCCATCAAATCACAAAACCCCCCACCTTTCCAGCTTTAGCAGCAAGCTAGACGGACGAAGCAACAATATTTCACTGGGCCTGAATCCCCTTCTCCCTCATCTTCTTGTTCAGAGGAAAACCCCTCTCGGCGATTGCATAAGGTTTACTCATGGAGAACCAGGTACGAATTCTTCATCCATTCCCGATAAATCCAAGTCCATTGGTCGCGGGTAATCCTAGGATGGCAGCCGCCGCCATTGATGCATTTTTCTTCCTACTGAATCTAGTGTGTTTCATTTGCAGTCCCCAAAGTGCGAGGACCCTATAGGTTTCTGCGCCCTTGGCAAGACGCCACACTTTTTCCTTCTCATCCTAACATAGGATTTTAAAATGCGCACAGTATGTTCCTAGAATCCTCTTTTCTATCCGGGAGGGTGGGGGTTTTTTGGACATGTTGTCGACTAATTTGGATATTTGGATTGCTATATTTGGATAAAAGGTACTAGTACCATGGTCAACACTGACGTGAAGGAGGAAATTATTTCTAGATTTGGATAGCGAATACATTATGTTCTCATATTATTTTTCCTGCAGTGCATTCCTTGCTCTGCCAAAACACATGTACTCAAGATGGTTGGCCTTGCCATAAGTGAATAGACTAGTTTAATGGTCACATTGAAGACAAGCCATGGATATAAGTTCCGAGTTGGGTTCACGGACCAAGAAGATCGCTGCTTTTTTATGGCCAAACTTGGATGAACTTTCTCAAGTTTTACGGACTAAAAGTTGGCGCACGAATGTTGATTGAAATAGCAGAATCGGGTCTCATCTTCACTATGATCTTTCACCCTGACATCGTTCCAGTAGTTCATCCATGTTTATTTTGTATCTGGTTCTTGCTTGTTGCCTCGATTACTTCTTAATCCACCTATTATGTGTAACTAATCACAATTTAACTTTAGAAGTAGCAATGATTTGTGATTCCCTTCTCTCACAAAGATGCTACTTCTAACTATTATTTCTTATAATTGGTGGCACGTGTAGGTTATTTCAAAGTTAAGCACGCTACTCATTTGTTATTCTATAAGAACTCGACTGGGACGACATCCACAAGTTCCTGCCCTTTATTGATCGTCTTGAGGTCCTTGTGGGGCATTTCAATGATGGAAGGCCACGTGGGATATGTGTGCCATTGCTGGACACGTTGAACAGGTCCAACTGTGTCGAGAAACTTATGGCACGAGCTGTTTTTTGTTATATATATTGTTCATAAACTCTTGCTTATACACAGTTTTATAGTTGTGATCTTCTCGAAACACAAACTGCCCAGTTCTATTCTTCCTATATATATGTCTGACCATTGTTGGGTCAGACTTGCGCTTGGTCACAACATGATGTTTAGGTCGACCTACTCCATTCCCCTTGGAGGTGAAAAGATACTTACTCATGGGTGGTCTCAAAGAATGAAGGCCCGTCCATCTTGGATAATAGGACAAAAGGTAATGCTCATACTTTTTCATGGCTCTAAATTGAATATCCTGTTTATTGACCACATTGCGAGATGAAGCCGCTTTCAGAAGGTTGTGGATGCGTGGGGTGGCGCTTGGGCCTTGTCCTGGTGCTTGGTGGCCTCACCCGTGGTTAACTACAGGGAAAGTAGCACTGTTCGAGGCGTGCTTTGTATGGTTGAACCTGTATAAGTACTCATACTGCTTTCAGCTATGGTTGTTAAGTGCCCCTGCTGGTTTCAGTTAAGGTTATTAATTACTCCTGCTCCTTTTACAGTCTATCGTGTTTCTTTAGTCCTGCCTTCTTAAAGCCGCCAAAACCAAACAAGCGCTGGCAGGGCCGTCTGCTTCCGCCTCCCACGGCTGGCTGCGCTTCAGCGCATCCATCACCGCCCCACCGTCTCCTAAATCGTTAACGCCAACGTTCAAGGCCTCGTCGTTGTCCTCCGTGCGCTTTGGTGCGCTCGCCGTGGCGCCGCCCTCTCGCGTTGTCAACATGGTCAACAAACAAGAGGAATCGGGAGAGGACTGTATGTGGAGAGGATGGCATTAGGTGCCCACCATGTCCATGGCCGTACACAAGGAAGTTCCTCATTTTTTGTTATATATACGCCATTGTCGGTGTATAGAAAGAGAAAATGCTTCCTCCTAGTGGTTTCTTGACATCTGGGACCCATGACATTGTCAGCGTATATAGTCAATAGACAAGAGAACAACACAAGATCAGCTGACACCTAGGATGTGGCTGCTCGAGCAGTATTTTTTTTGTTATTGTTGAGATAGAGCAGGGTTTCAACTGGGTTGTGGCCCGTCTAGCCCAGGCTTATATTTTACGTTCACCACATGACCAGCCCAGCTATTTTTTTCTTTGTGAAAATGAGCCAAGTTTATTTTTTTCTAAAGAATACCCAATCCAGGCCTACTTATTTTCTACGCCCTGATGGGCTGCAACTCTTTCATGACGGCTGCAAATCTTGAAAGTAATATGAAATGGGCTGTAAATGTAAAAAATAGATGACAAATTGACAATTACTTTATAATTTCTGAATTTTTTCACATTTTCAAATTCCAATTTCACTTGTCTTTAACTTAACTTAAATATATCTTCAAAGTACTTTAAATCTGGCTCAACATTTTGGTATTAAAAATAGTTTGGACCCCACCAAAATATGCAAAATTTCGTTTTAATTTTTAACCCTAGCCCTGGCCAACAAAAAACGGACTGCAATAAATATCATAAGAAGTTGCAATGAGCTATAAATTATTAAAAAAATAGGCAATGGTCTAACTTGTGGGCCTATTAAGTTGATTGTATGTAAGATTTTTTTTACTTATTATATACGCCAACAAACGATTCTAGCAGACGTAACCGTTGAATGTCAATCCAACGGCCGTCGTGCTTCTTCTATCTCTAATCTTCTTGCTCGAGCCGCCAAATCCAATGCCGGCGGGACCGCCTGCTCCCACCTCCCATGACCGACTATGCTGCCGTGCAGGCCTCACCGCCCCCTACTACTCCCAGCGCTAACCAGGCCATCCCTCTACTCACCCACATCCCTGCGCTGTTGTGGCTTCGCCGCCTCCGGGTCATTCCCTTCCTGGGTCTCGTCGCTGTCCATCGCGCTGGTGTTCTCGGCATGGCGTGGTTAACATTGTCAACAAACAACACCATCCGAAGAGGGATGTACATGGAGAGGCTGACAGTTGGGACCCACATGGTCCATGGCTGCACGCAAGCAAGTACCTCCTTATTACACCAAAAAGAATGAATCCTCCCAATGACAGCTCGGACACACCAGCTATATCTTGGCATGGAAGGAAGTGCCTCCTTATTAAGCGAAAAATAACGAGTGCTCCTCATGATAGCTGGGCCCACAATATTTGGAGGCTGACTTGTGGCCCTACTAAGTTGACGCGTACGAGGGCGTTGTCAACTTAGTCAACAAACGATTCTATCACAAGTGACCGTTGGATTGTTAACATCCAACAGTCGTCCTGCTTCTTCAACCTCTGATTTTTTTGCTCCATCCATCCAAACCATCGCATGCTCCTGCCTCCCATGGCCGGTTGTGCTGCCACGGAGGCCTCACCGCTCCCTACTACCCCCACCGCTGGCCAGACCATCCCTCTACACACCCACACCTCCTGTTATTCTGCAGCGACGGTAGCCTCACATCACAGCTGAAAGCACAAGTGCTCCCTAGGTGGTTTTGGTAATTAATGTCAACATATCTCTTGTTGGACTAACAATTTTATCTAGTATATTTCAGACAAGTTCAACAATGGAGTGTCATGGACTAAAGGATGTGGGAACTCCTTCAGGATGCTAAGGACAAAGGATTGGCTCAAGCTTCAAGCTCAAGACTCTTCATTTTCTATTTTAGTGATCCAAGATCACATTGAGTCTATAGGAAAAGCCAATACTATCAAGGAGGGATGAGTTGTTGCTTAATGAGCCTCTTGCTTCAAGTGCTTAGTGATATGCTCCAAAACCCTCAACTACTTTCCCACTTCCACATATGACCTAAACCTAGAGTCAAAATCGGTCCCACCGAT
The DNA here is from genome assembly GCF_002162155.2 of Triticum dicoccoides. Classification (NCBI taxonomy): domain Eukaryota; kingdom Viridiplantae; phylum Streptophyta; class Magnoliopsida; order Poales; family Poaceae; genus Triticum; species Triticum dicoccoides. Next base: position 225,174,181 of record NC_041393.1, on the reverse strand, counting down.
TCTTTCTATCCGGCGCCACCGAGTTTAGATGTCATAGCCACTGCCAGAAACCCTAGGCCAATCGGTCTCACCGATAGGGATCTCGGTCTCACCGAGATGGGATTGTAATCTCTCTGTGTATGTCTATTACCAAAATCGGTCTCACCGAATTTGAGCAATCAGTACTACCGACATTACAATGCAAACTCTCTGGTTAGCTTATTACCAAAATCGGTCTCACCGAGTTTGAGTAATCGGACCCACCGAGTTTGCCTCACCAACTCTCTGGTTAGCTAATTACCAAAATTTGTCTCACCGAGTTTGTGTAATCGGTCTCACTGAGATTACGTTATGCCCTAACCCTAACCATATCAATCCCATCGAGTTGCATATCGGTCCCACCGAAAACCCTAACGGTCACATTGTTTACTGAATCGGTCCGACCGAGTTCGTTGATTCGGTCCCACCGAGATTGGTAAATTGTGTGTAACGGTTAGATTTTGTGTGGAGGCTATATATACCCCTCCACCTCCTCTTCATTCGTGGAGAGAGCCATCAAAACAAACCTACACTTGCAACTTACCATTTCTGAGAGAGAACTACCTACTCATGTGTTGAGGCCAAGATATTCCATTCCTACCATATGAATCTTGATCTCTAGCCTTCCCCAAGTTGCTTTCCACTCAAATCTTCTTTCCACCAGATCCAAATCCTATGAGAGAGAGTTGAGTGTTGGGGAGACTATCATTTGAAGCACAAGAGCAAGGAGTTCATCATCAACGCACCATTTGTTACTTCTTGGAGAGTGGTGTCTCCTAGATTGGCTAGGTGTCACTTGGGAGCCTCCGACAAGATTGTGGAGTTGAACCAAGGAGTTTGTAAGGGCAAGGAGATCGCCTACTTCGTGAAGATCTACCGCTAGTGAGGCAAGTCCCTCGTGGGCGACGGCCATGGTGGGATAGACAAGGTTGCTTCTTCGTGGACCCTTCTTGGGTGGAGCCCTCCGTGGACTCGGGCAACCGTTACCCCTTCGTGGGTTGAAGTCTCCATCAACGTGGATGTATGATAGCACCACCTATCGGAACCACGACAAAAACATCCGTGTCTCCAATTGCGTTTGAATCCTCCAGAACCCTTCCCTTTACATTCTTGCAAGTTGCATGCTTTACTTTCCGCTGCTCATATACTCTTTGCATGCTTGCTTGTTATGTATTGTGAATGTTAAACTTGTGCCTAAACTCCACTTAAACCTAAAGAAGTTAAAAACTGCAACTTTGGTACTTAGTGTCTAATCACCCCCCCTCTAGACACCTCTTCTCAAGGTCCTACAAGTGGTATCAGAGCATTGGTCTCCATTGCTTTGGTTTAATCACCATTGGAGGAAGATGGATGAGTCTAATTTGGGGAGTCTTAGACACAGAGTGCCTATACTTGATGGAGAGTATTTTCATGAGTGGAAAAATGAGATGCTTGTAATTTTCAATCAATATCATTTGAACAAGTACATTGCTAGTCCTTGTGCACCTTATGTTGATCCTATGCATCTTACCCTTGATGAGTCTATTGACATGATTAGAAATGTTAGAATAGTTAATCTTATCACTAGAGGCTTGCCTAGAAACTTGATTGGAAAACTGCCTACTCTTGAGTGTGCCTACACTATATGGAAATTTCTTGAGGAACGATTTCCAAATTATTCCTTGAAAAATTTGGATGAAATTCTTCATAAGTCTATTGCCTTGACTAAGATGAATTCCAATGATCCTATGTTTGGTAATTGTCTATTTGAACTTACAAATCTTATGCGTGCCAAAGGAAATGTTGGAATTATTAGCGATATTATTTCCGAAGCTACTAGAATTCATAGAGGAGATTATTGTCAAACTCATACTAATGAATCACTCTCACTAGGAATTGATCCACCACATGACGATGTTGAACATGGATACTATGATGAGGATGATGATGATGAATTTGATCTTGATGATGCATTGAGACACTTTGGTCTTATGGCAAATCTTCGGGGATATATGGCAGGAGGAAAGGAATGGGTTCTTGACAGTGGATGTACCGATCACATGACCGGAGATAAAGACATGTGTCGTGAGCTTGCTGAAAATGATAGTCCTTGAAAGTATGTCACTTTCGGTGACAACTCAAAGGGTAAGGTGGTTGGCCTCGGTAAGGTGGCCATCTCACATGATAGCTCCATTCAGAATGTTAGGCTCGTTGAATCTCTTGGCTACAACTTACTTTCAGTATCTAGACTTGCTGATTTTGGTTTCAATGTCCTATTTACTGAAGTAGATTGCTAAGTGTTTTGTCAAGACAATAATAAAATGGTCTTTGCCGGTATACGTAGAGGTGATCTTTACATTGTTGATTTCTCTAAAAAGGCTCAACCTAAAACTTGCTTCATTGCTAAATCCTCAAAAGGTTGGTTATGGCATAGACGACTAGGTCACGTTGGCATGAGAAACCTTGACAAGCTTATTAAAGGGAATCATATCCTTGGTGTTAACGATGTCATATTTGATAAGGATAGACTTTGCAGTGCTTGTCAAGTAGGTAAACAGGTTGGAGGAAGGCATCCCATGAAGAACATCATGACCACAAGGAGGCCACTTGAGCTACTTCACATGGATCTTTTTGGTCCCAACGCTTACAAGAGTCTCGGTGGAAATTCTTTTGGTCTAGTTATAGTTGATGATTTTCAAGATTTACGTGGGTGTTCTTTCTCGATGACAAATCGTAGGTCCAAAAGATCTTCAAAAACTTCGCCAGGAAGGCTCAAAATCAGTTTGAAGTGAAGATCAAGAAGGTTCACAGCGACAACGGAACGGAGTTCAAGAACGCAAATGTGGACACCTTTCTTGCCGAAGAAGGGATTTCACACGAGTTCTCGGCTAGGTACACACCTCAACAAAATGGAGTTGTTGAGAGGAAGAACCGGACACTCATCGAAATGGTGAGGACAATGCTTGATGAGTACAAGACGCCGAAGCACTTTTGGGCAGAAGCGGTTGAGACAGCTTGTCATGCAACAAATCGCTTGTATCTTCACAAGCTACTCAGCAAGACAGCGTACGAGCTTCTCACCGGTAAAAAACCCCAAGTTGGATACTTTCGAGTATTCGGCTCAAAGTGCTACATTCTTGATAAGCATCATCGTTCTAAATTTGCTCCTAAGTCTCATGAAGGTTTCCTACTAGGTTATGGCTCAAACTCTCACATTACCGTGTCTACAACAATTTCACCCGAAAGGTTGAAGAGACGATAGATGTGAAGTTTGATGAATCTAACGGCTCGCAAGTAGAGAAATTGCCAATTGATGTAGGAGACAAAGATCCCTCGGAAGCAATCCAAGACTTGTCTAATGGCAAGGTTCGTCCAACGGAGGTGAATGAGAGTACCTCGTCCATCCAAGTGGAAGCTTCTACTTCACGACAAGGTGAACCAGAAGCATCCACAAGTGGGACACACCAAGATGAAGAAAACGAGGAAGTACATCAAGAACGTCAACAACCTCCTTCTCGACCATGACAAGAGAACGACAACGCCAATAATGAAGAAGGCGAAGAAGAAGAAGAAGAACAAGATGAAGAAGATGTTCAACCAAGACCCAAGCAAAAGCATTCACGAGTTCGAGCAAGAATTGCTAAAGACCATCCCGTCGAGCAAATCTACAATGATATTCAAACCAGGAGAATCACTCGCTCTAAAACTCGTTTAGCTAACTTTTGTGAAAATTATTCTTTCATCTCTAGCATTGAACCTATGAAGGTCGAAGAAGCATTGGAAGATCCGGATTGGATAAATGCTATGCATGAAGAGCTACACAACTTTGAGAGAAACCAAGTTTGGACATTGGTTGAGAAGCCCGACAATAACCACAACATCATCGGTACCAAATGGGTGTTTCGCAACAAGCAAGATGAAGATGGACAAGTAGTTCGCAACAAAGCATGTCTCGTCGCCTAAGGCTACACACAAGTCGAAGGTATGGACTATTGTGAGACTTCTGCTCCCGTTGCTAGACTTGAATCCATTCGCATCTTACTTGCCTATGCTAATCACCATGATATCACCTTATACCAAATGGACATTAAAAGTGCTTTTCTAAATGGTGAAATAGAGGAGGAAGTTTATGTTAAACAACCTCCCGACTTTATCAATCCTAAGAAACCCAATCATGTCTATAAACTTCGCAAAGCTCTTTATGGTCTTAAACAAGCTCCTAGAGCTTGGTATAAATGCTTGAGCAAGTTTCTCCTTGAAAAGGGATTTGAAATTGGGAAAATTGATTCTACACTTTTTACTAAAAGGGTTAATGGAGAATTATTTGTATGCCAAATTTATGTTGATGATATTATATTTGGATCAACTAACCCTCATTTTAGTGAGAAGTTTGGAAAGCTAATGTCGGAGAAGTTTGAGATGTCAATGATGAGTGAACTCAAATTCTTTCTTGGGTTGCAAATCAAGCAAACTAAGGAAGGTACTTTTGTTTCTCAAACGAAGTACACTAAGGACTTATTCAAGAAGTTCAATATGCAAGAGTGCAAAGGTATGTCTACACCCATGCCTACTAGTGGACATCTTGATTTGACCAAAGATGGTGAACCGGTTGATCAAAAGGTTTATCGCTCTATGATTGGTTCATTGTTATACCTATGTGCTTCACGTCCCGATATTATGCTAAGTGTGTGCATGTGTGCAAGATATCAAGCTGCTCCCAAAGAATGTCATCTCAAGGCCGTAAAAAGGATAGTGAGATACTTAATTCATACGCCAAATTTTGGCATTTGGTATCCTAAGAGGGCCTCTTTCGATCTTGTTGGCTACTCCGACTCGGACTATGCTGGAGACAAGGTTGATAGAAAGTCCAGTTCGGGTACTTGTCAATTTCTTGGTAGATCTCTTATGTCTTGGTCCTCCAAGAAACAAAACTCGGTATCCTTATCTACCGCCGAAGCGGAGTACATTGCCGCTGGTTCATGTTGTGCTCAATTACTTTGGATGACCCAAACTCTTAAAGATTACGGGATATATGTGAAACATGTTCCATTGATTTGTGACAATGAAAGTGCTATCAAAATTGGTCATAATCCCGTACAACATTCTCGAACTAAGCATATTGAAGTTCGTCATCATTTCATTCGAGATCATGTTGCTAAGGGTGACATTAACCTTAAGCATGTTCGCACCGAAAAGCAATTAGCAGATATCTTCACTAAACCTCTTGATGAGAAAGTGTTTTGCAGGTTGAGAGGAGAATTGAACATCATTGATGCTTCAAACTTGGAGTAGAAACTCCATTGGATACATGCAAGACATGAGCTTATGACTAATCCTTGATATTTCTCTTATGATGAAAATCTTATGTCTTGGATAAATTTGCACCTTGCATGTTATATAACCCATGTAGGTACTTGGTTGAATCAAATCCCATGAGATTCTAACCTACTCACATCTTGAGCAATCTCTACATCACCAAGTCTCTGCACTTTGGTGGTTGAAGACAAGGAAGCACGAAACCAGTCAACCATATCCTTTGACAAATTCTATGTTGAGCTTCATGATTGTCATTTTTGGATACACAAGTACTCTTCCTTGCAAGAACTAACCCATGTGGTAGATGGACTCAAATTCCAAGTGGTGCTCCCAACTCTTGATGAGCTACATCAACCTTGAGCAACCCACACAAGTTCAACTACATGATCAACACCACCAACCAAGGTATGTTATTCCATCTTAGAGAAGCTTTACTCCGAGTCATGAGCTAAAGCAACTCGACAAGATGTGAATACATCAAGATGCTTAAACGAAAAATGGTAAGCGCATTTTGAGCTTAAACGATGAGTATGACCTATGATCAAGTGATCTCGCTTGACTCCTAAGTCAATATACTCTAACATAGGTGACTTTGTCGCCGATCATTTATAGATAAAGTTCTCTCGTGTTATTTTCTTTGCTCTTGCATTTGTATCATGCATATTTGTTTCCCCTTTAAAAAAACTTCATCTAGATTTCTTTCTTTTCTTTTCAGTTTGCTCTACATTTCCAACATCCAATTCATTGCATATCATTCAGTAAATTCCTTGCAAATCTTTGTGAGATCTTACTAGTCTAGTGAGCTGAGGTGAAAAGTGTTTTCTCTGCGATGAACTCGGTTTCACCGATTTGTTGTTTTCGGTCCAACCGAATCCTTTCGGTACAACCGAAGCATACCACTCGGTGCCACCAATTTCACAACAGTAAAAACAGTTTGCCACTTATTCTGTGTTTCTTCTGATCCAGCTCCACTCAATGAATCTTGTCCTCTACAAGCATCACATTTATATAAATGCTTTGTGCTGTGACTCAAGGATCAAACCCATTCACGACAAATTCCAGAAGCCCTTCTTGGAAATTGATGTCAAAGGGGGAGAGTGATCACATCAAGGCTTATCACTTCCAAAAAGGAGAGAGTATCACTTCCACAGGGGGAGAAAGAGATCTCCAAGGGGAGAGAATACTCAAGTAGAAAGTATTTCTCAAGGATCCCAGATGCTTGGTGTTCAAGAGGAGAGATGCAACATGTCTTCTTGAGGGGAAAGACATGTTCATATGTGCTTATTTGCATTGGGAAAGACATGTTCATATGTGCTTATTTGCATTAGCTCTGTTCATTTGTATCTTTTAGCTCTGATTTTCTGGTCCCTATCTTCTCCCAGTATCCCATGCTAGATTCAGGGGGAGCAAGACATCTAAGGGAAAGAAATCATTTAAATTCATTGCATATCTTTACCTTTGGGGACATGTCTAATCCAATGTGGTACTTAGTACTCACTCTCTACATGTCATCCCAGTCTTGGTATTCTTGTGGTTTCTTCTGTTTGCTCTGGCTAGTAGATGTATCTGTGTTATCTAACCTTGTTTACGCAGGTTCATTCCATCCTAAGCCAACTCAAGACCACAAGGTAAGTATATGCATCACTATCATGTGTATGAGGATTTCTTGCTGATGTACATACTGTTTGCAAGAAGGACTCATGAGCATGAAGGTATTTTTTTAATATTCTTTTCTCTGATGCATATGGCCAAGATACATGTAACACATTGCCTTCTCTGTCATGGTTATGCTCTCAAATGCTTCTACATTCCCTATTCACATGATTGCATACATGTAGGGGGAGCCTATGCTTGTTACATGTCTTTCCAAAGCTTTACTTTCTACTCTCTATATCTTTATCTAAAGCTTTGATGTATGTTGTCATCTATTACCAAAAAGGGGGAGATTGAAAGCACAAGTGCTCCCTAGGTGGTTTTGGTAATTAATGTCAACATATCTCTTGTTGGACTAACACTTTTATCTAGTATATTTTAGACAAGTTCAACAATGGAGTGGCATGGACTAAAGGATGTGGGAACTCCTTCAAGATGCTAAGGACAAAGGATTGGCTCAAGCTTCAAGCTCAAGACTCTTCATTTTCTATTTTAGTGATCCAAGATCACATTGAGTCTATAGGAAAAGCCAATACTATCAAGGAGGGATGAGTTGTTGCTTAATGAGCCTCTTGCTTCAAGTGCTTAGTGATATGCTCCAAAACCCTCAACTACTTTCCCACTTCCACATATGACCTAAACCTAGAGTCAAAATCGGTCCCACCGATTCTTTCTATCCGGCGCCACCGAGTTTAGATGTCATAGCCACTGCCAGAAACCCTAGGCCAATCGGTCTCACCGATAGGGATCTCGGTCTCACCGAGATGGGATTGTAATCTCTCTGTGTATGTCTATTACCAAAATCGGTCTCACCGAATTTGAGCAATCAGTACTACCGACATTACAATGCAAACTCTCTGGTTAGCTTATTACCAAAATCGGTCTCACCGAGTTTGAGTAATCGGACCCACCGAGTTTGCCTCACCAACTCTCTGGTTAGCTAATTACCAAAATTTGTCTCACCGAGTTTGTGTAATCGGTCTCACTGAGATTACGTTATGCCCTAACCCTAACCATATCGGTCCCACCGAGTTGCATATCGGTCCCATCGAAAACCCTAACGGTCACATTGTTTACTGAATCGGTCCGACCGAGTTTGTTGATTTGGTCCCACCGAGATTGGTAAATTGTGTGTAACGGTTTGATTTTGTGTGGAGGCTATATATACCCCTCCACCTCCTCTTCATTCGTGGAGAGAGCCATCAGAACAAACCTACACTTCCAACTTACCATTTCTGAGAGAGAACTACCTACTCATGTGTTGAGGCCAAGATATTCCATTCCTAACATATGAATCTTGATCTCTAACCTTCCCCAAGTTGCTTTCCACTCAAATCTTCTTTCCACCAGATCCAAATCCTATGAGAGAGAGTTGAGTGTTGGGGAGACTATCATTTGAAGCACAAGAGCAAGGAGTTCATCATCAACGCACCATTTGTTACTTCTTGGAGAGTGGTGTCTCCTAGATTGGCTAGGTGTCACTTGGGAGCCTCCAACAAGATTGTGGAGTTGAACCAAGGAGTTTGTAAGGGCAAGGAGATCGCCTACTTCGTGAAGATCTACCGCTAGTGAGGAAAGTCCTTCGTGGGCGACGGCCATGGTGGGATAGACAAGGTTGCTTCTTCGTGGACCCTTCTTGGGTGGAGCCCTCCGTGGACTCGCGCAACCGTTACCCTTCGTGGGTTGAAGTCTCCATCAACGTGGATGTACGATAGCACCACCTATCAGAACCACGACAAAAACATCTGTGTCTCCAATTGCGTTTGAATCCTCCAAAACCCTTCCCTTTACATTCTCGCAACTTGCATGCTTTACTTTCCGCTGCTCATATACTATTTGCATGCTTGCTTGTTATGTATTGTGAATGTTAAACTTGTTCCTAAACTCCACTTAATCCTAAAGAAGTTAAAAACTGCAACTTTGGTACTTAGTGTCTAATCACCCCCCTCTAGACACCTCTTCTCAAGGTCCTACAACAGCCGAACCAGTCAACCCTCGTACTCCTCTTCGCGTGGGCATCCACTGCCGTGTCTTCCCCGGCTCCGCGTCGTCCCCTTCCTAGGCCTCACCACCATCCACGCCTTGGTGCTCTCGGTGCGGCGTGGTCAATATGGTCAAGGAACGACTTCCATTGGAAGAGTACTATATGTGGAGAGGCTGATAGCTGGGTCCACGGCGGCAGCAAGGAAGTGCAGCCTTATTATGCGTAAAATAAGTATTCCTCCACGTGACAGTAGGGACCCCCCGGACGGGCCACCGTATTCCGCAAAACAAAACGTTTCCCCCTGACTGCTGGGACCCACAAGCTACATGTTCGCACGCAAGGAAGTGCGTCCATATTACGGGCAAAAAAAAATTATTCTCCCCCTGACAGCTGGGACTCACCAGCAGTAACTTCACACACAAGGAAGTGCCCCCTTATTCTCCCTGACAGTCGGGACCAACCTGGTCGAAGCGTACATAGCGTTGTCATTCTAGACGCGAACATGTATGTACATACTGGTCGATCAGTCTGTTTGCAAGCTGTAGCGATGAACCGTGACCGAGTAAGGAAGGGCACGTGTCGTAGTAGAGGCACGGACTTAGCATTTCATGCAGTTGTTGGGGAACGTAGCAATAATTCAAAATTTTCCTAGGTATCACCAAGATCAATCTAGGAGATTCTAGCAATGAGGGAGAGCGGGAGTGCATCTTCATACCCTTGAAGATCGCTAAGCGGAAGCGTTACAAGAGCGTGGTTGATGGAGTCGTACTCACGGCGATTCAAATCACGGAAGATCCGATCTAGGGCCGAACGGACGGCGCATCCGCGTTCAACACACGTACAGCCCGGGGACGTCTCCTCCTTCTTGATCCAGCAAGGGGAGAGGAGAAGTTGAGGGAGAACTCCGACAGCACGACGGCGTGGTGTTGGTGGAGCTCGTGGTTCTCCAGCAGGGCTTCGCCAAGCACTATGGAGGAGGAGGAAGAGTTGGAGGAGGGAGGGGGCTGCGCCAGGGAAGAGGTGTGGCTGCCCTCCCACCCCTCCACTATATATAGGGGCAAGCGGAGAGGGGGAGGCGCCCTAGGGTTTCCCCTAGGGGGCGGAGGCTAAGCAGATTGGATCTCCCTAGGGAAAATCCTAGGGAGACTTGCCCCCCAAGCCAAGCAGGTGGAGGATTGCCTCCCAAGCGGACGGGACTTGCCTGCTCCCCCGGCGTGTGCCCATCCGTGCTCCCGCGTACGTGGCTTGTTTTGATTGGAGCAAAATAAGGCCTGGCCCCACCCACTTAAAATCAGGGGGGAGATGATTAGATTAGAAAAAGAAAAGAAAAAAAGACAGTCGTAGAATGAAGTGGGAGCAAGGATGGGAGCATGGGAAGGGAGCAGGCAAGCCGGATCCCTCCCAAGCCAGGTGGAGGCGCCCCACCTCCCCAAATAATGTGGGAAAGGGTGTGGGGGGCGCACCACCCCTTAGTGGGCTGGTTTGCCCCTTCCCCTTTGGCCCATGAGGCCCTCCAACACTTGTCGGGGCTCCCGAAACACCTTTCGGTCATGCTGGCCATAACCTGGTACCCCCGGAACACTTCCGGACTCCAATACCCTTCGTCCAATATATCTATCTTCACCGCCGAACCATTCCGGAACTCCTCGTAATGTCCGGGATCACATCCGGGACTCCGAGTTACCTTCGGTAACCACATACTATTTCCCATAACAACTCTAGCGTCACCGAACCTTAAGTGTGTAGACCCTACGGGTTCAGGAACCATGCATACATGACCGAGACGTTCTCCGGCCAATAACCAACAGCGGGATCTGGATACCCATGTTGGCTCCCACATGTTCCACGATGATCTCATCGGATGAACCACGATGTCGAGGATTCAATCAATCCCGTATACAATTCCCTTTGTCCATTGGTATGTTACTTGCCCGAGATTCGATCGGCGGTATCTCTATACCTTGTTCAATCTCGTTACCGGCAAATCTCTTTACTCATTCCATAATGCATGATCCCGTCACATTGAGCTCATTATGATGATGCATTACCGAGTGGGCCCAGAGATACCTCTCCGTCATACGGAGTGACAAATCCCAGTCTCGATTCGTGCCAAACCAACAGACACTTTTGGAGATACATGTAGTGCACCTTTATAGCCACCCAGTTACGTTGTGACGTTTGGTACACCCAAAGCATTCCTACGGTATCCGGGAGTTGCACAATCTCATGGTCTAAGGAAATGATACTTGACATTAGAAAATCTTTAGCAAACGAACTACACGATCTTGGGCTATGCTTAGGATTGGGTCTTGTCCATCACATCATTCTCCTAATGATGTGATCCCGTTATCAATGACATCCAATGTCCATGGTCAGGAAACCATAACCATCTATTGATCAACGAGCTAGTCAACTAGAGGCTCACTAGGGACATGCTGTGGTCTATGTATTGACACATGTATTACGGTTTCCAGTTAATACAATTATAGCATGAAGAATAGAAAATTATCATGAACAAGGAAATATAATAATAACCATTTTATTATTGCCTCTAGGGCATATTTCCAACAGTCTCCCATTTGCACTAGAGTCAATAATCTAGTTCACATCACTATGTGATTGTAATGAATTCAACACCCATGGGGTTTGATCATACCTCGCTTGTGAGAGAGGTTATTAGTCAACGGGTCTGAACCTTTCAGATCTGTGTGTGCTTTACGAATCTCTATGTCATCTTGTAGATGCAGCTACCACGCTCTATTTGGAGCTATTCCAAATAACTGTTCTATTATACGAATCCGGTTTACTACTCAGAATAATCCGGATTAGTGTCAAAGTTTGCCTCGGCGTAACCCTTTACGATGAACTATTTTACCACCTCCATAATTGAGAAAATTCCTTAGTCCACTAGTTACTAAGGATAACTTTGACCGCTGTCCTGTGATCCATTCCTGGATCACTCTTGTACCCCTTGACTGACTCATGGCAAGGCACACTTAAGGTGTGGTACACAGCATAGCATACTGTAGAGCCTACGTCTAAAGCATAGGGGACGACCTTCGTCCTTTCTCTCTCTTCTGCCATGGTCAGTTCTTGAGTCTTACCCAATACTCACACCTTATAACACAGCCAAGAGCTCCTTCTTTGCCGATCTATTTTGAACTCCTTCAAAATCTTGTCATGGTATGTGTTCATTTGAAAGTACTATTAAGCGTTTTGATCTATCCTTATAGATCTTGATGCTCAATGTTCAAGTAACTTAATCCAGGGTTTCCATTGAAAAACACTTTTCAAATAAACCTTTATGCTTTCCAAAAATTCTACATCATTTCCGATCAACAATATGTCAACAACATATACTCATCAAAAATGCTATAGAGCTCCCACTCACTTCTTTGGAAATACAAGTTTCTCATAAACTTTGTATAAACCCAAAATCTTTGATCATCTTATCAAAGCGTATATTCCAACTCCGAGATGCTTACTCCAGTCCTTAGAAGGATTACTGGAGCTTTGCATACTTGTTAGCATCTTTCAGGATTGTCAAAACCTTCTGGTTGTATCAGATACAACCTTTCCTCAAGAAAATCATAGAGGAAACTATATTTTGACATCCTATCTGCAAGATTTCATAAATAATGCAGTAGCTGCTAATATAATTCTAACAGACTCTTATCATCGCTACGAGTGAGAAAGCCTCATCGTAGTCAACTCCTTGAACTTGTCGGAAAACATCTTAACGACAAGTCGAGCTTTCTTAATGGTGATACTTACCATCATTGTGTGTCTTCCTTTTAAAAATCCATCTGTACCCAACAGCCTTACGACCATCAAGTAGTTCTTCCAAAGTCTATACTTTGTTTTCATACATGGATCCTCTCTCAGATTTTATGGCCTCGAGCCATTCATCAGAATCCGGGCCCACCATCGCTTCTCCATAGCTCGTAGGTTCATTGTTTTCTAACAACATGACCTCCAAGACAGGATTATGTACCACTCTGAAGTAGTACGTATCCTTGTCAACCTACGAGTTTTGGTAGTGACTTGATCCGAAGTTTCATGATCAATATCATTAGCTTCCACTTCAATTGGTGTAGGCACCACAGGAACAACTTCCTGTGTCCTGCTACACACTAGTTGAAGTGACGGTTCAATAACCTCATCAAGTCTCCACCATCCTCCCACTCAATTCTTTCGAGAGAAACTTTTCCTTGAGAAAGGACCCGTTTTTAGAAACAATCGCTTTTGCTTCGGATCTGAAATAGGAGGTGTACCCAACTGTTTTGGGTATCCTATGAAGATGCATTTATCCGCTTTGGGTTCGAGCTTATCAGGCAAAACTTTTCACATAAGCGTCGCAACCCCAAATTTTTAAGAAACGACAACTTAGGTTTCTCTAAACCATAGTTCATACGGTGTCATCTCAACGGAATTGTGTGGTGCCCTATTTAAAGTGAATGTGGTTGTCTCTAATGCCTAACCCATAAACTATAGTTGTAATTCGATAAGAGACATCATGGTATGCACCATATCCAATAGGGTGCAGTTATGATGTTCGGACACACCATCACACTATGGTGTTCTAGGCGGTATTAGTTGTGAAACAATTTCCACAATGTCTTAATTGTGTGCCAAACTCGTAACCCAGATATTCATCTCTATGATCATATCATAGACATTTTATCCTCTTGTCACGACGATCTTCAACTTCACCCTGAAATTACTTGAACCTTTCAATAATTCAGACTTGTGATTCATCAAGTAAATATACTTACCTTCTACTCAAATCATCTGTGAAGTAAGAACATAACGATATCCACTACGTGCCTCAGCACTCATTGGACTGCACACATCAAAATGTATTACTTCCAACAAGTTGCTTATTTTCCATCTTACTAAAAACGAGGCCTTTCAGTCATCTTGCCCATGTGGTATGATTTGCATGTCTCAAGTGATTCAGAATCAAGTGAGTCCAAACGATCCATCTGTATGGAGTTTCTTCATGCATATATACCAATTGACATGGTTCGCATGTCTCAATCTTTTCAAAAACGAGTGAGTCCAAAGATTCATCAACATGGAGCTTCTTCATGCGTTTTATACCAATATGACTCAAATGGCAGTGCCACAAGTATGTGGTACTATCATTACTATCTTATATCTTTTGGCATGAACATGTGTATCACTACGATCGAGATTCAATAAACCATTCATTTTAGGTGCAAGACCACTGAAGGTATTATTCAAATAAACAGAGTAACCATTATTCTCCTTAAATGAATAACTGTATTGCGATAAACATAATACAATCATGTCTATGCTCAACGCAAACACCAAATAACAAATATTTAGGTTTAACACCAATCCCGATTGTAAGGGAATATTTATCCCCAAGATGTTTTGGTGATTGATGACAATGCTTGTGCGTACTAATCGTGTGCGTTAAGTTCTTTCAGAGATTCATCCTTTGGCACGAGACGATTATCTCCCCTCGGTGTTTTACTCAAGATGGTGTAGCTCCTTCGTTTCGTTGTTGGTGGACTAGTTTCGTAGGAGTCACCGTACTATCAAGAGGGGATCCGCTTTGGTAAGACTAGGGTGGAATCAACACGTACACATCCATATCACACCCGTCGTTTTCCTTCCGCTTCGTTGGAGCTGCCGTTTCCCCTTGTGTTTGCTGTGTCCTGCCCCAGCGGTAGTACCGCGGTCCACAGCGGTAGTACCGCCGAAGGTCCACAACAGTAGTAGCGCTCCCAGAGCGGCAGTACCGCTCCCCAAGTGGTAGTACCGCTCTCCGAGTGGTAGTACCGCTTGTGGACTTCGGCCGTAGTACCACAGTTATTCCGGGCTACTGCCGCCTCAATTCGAGACCGATGTTTTTCGTGTCGGGTTTTGCGGTACTAAGTGCGGTAGTAGTGGCGGTAGTACCGCTCCTACTCCCACGGTAGTACCGCTCTGGGGTCAGGACCCTGCCCTCCCCGTCAGCACGGCAGTACCGCTGGGTAAGAGCGGTAGTACCACCCTCAGCGGTAGTACCGCCCTACCCTAGCGGTAGTACCGCTCTGTGCGGGGCTGCTCAGTGGGGTAACGGTTGGATTGGTTCCCCCACTATATAAAGGTGTCTTCTTCCCCAAAGTTGACCTACCTCTTTCCCCCAAAGCTCCATTGTTGCTCCAAGCTCCATTTTCGCCCGATCTCTCTCCCTAGCCAATCAAACTTGTTGATTTGCTCGGGATTGGTTGAGAAGGCCCAGATCTACACTTCCACCAAGAGAAATTTGATTCCCCCCACTTATCCCTAGCGGATCTTGTTACTCTTGGGTGTTGAGCACCCTAGACAGTTGAGGTCACCTCGAAGCCATACTCCATTGTGGTGAAGCTTCGTGGTGTTGTTGGGAGCCTCCAAGTGTTGTGGAGATAGCCCCAATCTTGTTTGTAAAGGTTCGGTCGCCGCCTTCAAGGGCACCAATAGTGGAATCACGGCATCTCGCATTGTGTGAGGGCGTGAGGAGATTACGGTGGCCCTAGTGGCTTCTTGGGGAGCATTGTGCCTCCACACTACTCTAACGGAGAAGTTTCCCTTTAAAAGGAAGGAACTTCGGTAACACATCCTCGTCCCCACCGGCTCCACTCTTGGTTATCTTGTGCCTTTACTTTTGCAAGCTTACTTGTGTTGTATCTATTGCTTGCTAGTGTGCAAGTTGTCTTTGCATCATATAGGTTGTCCACGTAGTTGCACATCTAGACAACTTATTTCGTTGCAAGATTTAAATTGTTAAAGAAAAGTCTAAAAATTGTTAGTTGCCTATTCACCCCCCTCCTCTAGTCAACCATATCGATCCTTTCAATTGGTATCAGAGCCTCGTCTCTTTATTAAGCACTTTGCCGTCCGAAGAGTATGGTTGACACCAACGACGGTGCGGAGGAGCACTCCGATGTGAATCCTATCTCGTCTTCGGCCGAAGGGGGAACCTCGGTCTCACGTGAGGAATTCAATGTGGTGTTAGACACATTGAAAACCTCCATGACGGCCGAGGTTAAAAGCATGTTTTCTGAATTCCTAGAAGGACTTAAACTATCTACCTCGCCGATGAAAGTGGGTGATCCCACTAACAAGGTGACGGATGCTACCTCCGACAAGGGGGAAGCTAACAGTGAAAAGAGTCCTTCTACTAGTGGTAGAAATGGCATCGGCATCTTTGCCCATGTGGAACCCCCGATGTATAGAGGACCGATCCCCTCTACTCATTTGAACCATGCCGGTCCTCCTCCTAAATATGTGAAAAATGAAGATTTTGATTCTTGGGTTTATCACTTTAAGCGTCATTTAAAACATGTGAATACTAACCTTTGGAGAATCATTGAAGAAGATTTCTATCCTCATGACCCAAGCAACTTCACCCCTCGAGAAGAAGTGGACAATCAATTCAATGAGAGTGATCTCTTCATCATCCAAGATGCAATCCTTCCCGAAGATCTCCCTCATCTTCGACCTCATGTCATGGCTAAAGAAGCATGGAAATGTGTCGAGTCTCTCTATCGAGGAAGTGCTAGCATTCAACGCTCCAACTATGAAGTGGTGCAAGATGAAGCCGATGAATTTTGCAATGAAAGAGGATGAAGAACCTCGTGAGCTCTTTCGAAGAGTGACCAAACTCGCGGTCGCACTCCGAGATCATGGGAGCAAGGACACGGATGACAATTGGATCAAGCGCAAGTTCCTCGAGGCCATGATGCCCTACAACAAGGCCATGTCCTCCGTCATTCGTCAAAGACCGGACTTCCACTCCATGACCTCAGGTGAAGTGTTGGATGAGTTTGTTGCAATGAGCATCTTGGACAAGACCGCCGACAATGCGGTGCTCCGTTCTCAAAGGGCAAAGAAGCCCAATCTTGCCTTGAAGGCCAAGGTTAGTGTGGAAGAATAAGAAGAAGAGGAAGATGAGGAGAGCAACCCCGAAGACACGAAGTATGATTATCATGAGCACATGGCTCTTGCCTCAAGACAATTTTGGAGTAAGAAGAATACAAGACCCAACCTCAACAAGAACAACTCAAGTGGCCTCAAGGGCAAGGAACGAGTTAGAACTTGTTTCAACTATGGCAATGTGAGCCATTTCGTTGCGGATTGTCCTTACGAGAAGCGGGAAGACAATTGTGGCAAGTTTATCCGAAAAGACAAAGCCAAGTCCTTCCCCAACAAGAACAACTTCACCAAGAAGACTCCTACTCGCGGGTTGGTGGTTCAAGAAGAATACCGTGAGGATGACGATGATGATGAAGATAGTGAAACAATGGCCATGGCATCCGTTGCCATTGTCACAACTCCCCGAGTGTCTCTCTTCGATTCACCTAACGAGAACATCACCGCCAAGTGCCTCATGGCCAAGGCCACCAACAAGGTAACCCCCAACATCAAAACCACCATTATTCCTAACCCTCCTTCAATGGATGACTTTGATAATGGTAAGGGGTCTAATGAGGAGGTAAATGAATTTGAGTCCTTCATGAGTAAGCTCAAGGGCAAATCCAAGAAGCACTTCGTTGCTCTCTTGGAACAACTTGGTGAAGCCAATAACATGATCGAGGCTCACGAAGAAACCATCTCTAAGATGGAAGGTCATAGTCATGACTATGCCGATGAGATATCGGATCTCTCTAATGCTCTTGAGGAAGAGCGTGGGCATCGTTTGGCTCTTGAGGAGTCACACAACGATGTCCATGCCAAACTATAGAAAGATCTTGATCATGCTCTTGTTGTGTCTCGTGTTCTAACTTCCGAGAAGGCTAAACTTGGGATTGATCATGTTAGACTCACGGAGGAGTTTGATGTACTTGACAAGGCCCATAAGGTCTTGAAAGGTGCTCATGCAAACCTCAAGGAGTCTCATGCTCAACTCCAAGTTGAGCTAACCAGGGAAAAGGCCACATTTCCTCACATGGTCTTAATTGATAATGCAAATGCTACTAACCCATGTTGTGAGCATGTGCATCTTGTGGAGGAGAATGCCAAGTTGAAGGAACAACTCGAGAAAGGTCTTGTGTCATGCATACAAGGCGAGAAGAACCTAAATGACCTTTTGAGCAATCAAAAGGAAGTTGTTGGCAAGGAGGGAGTTGGGTTCTCACCCAAGTCCAAGAACAAGAAGAAGAACAAGGAGAAGAAGAGCAAGACCAATCGACCTCCCCCGCTCAAGCAAACCTTTGTGAAGGAGGGAGAGGGTGCTCCTAAGGAGAAGAAGAACAATGCGAAGAGTGGTGATGCCAAAGAGCGCAAAGCCATCTCTCCCAACAAAGCCGGCGACTTTAACCCCTGTTATGTGTTGTGCCGTGCTAGTGATGGGCATGTTTATGATAAATTTGTTGGTTCTTCTTATGAGTACATTGAATGGTCTATTTGGGTTCCTAAGACCCTTGTTACTAACATTAAAGGACCCATTACTCAATGGGTCCCTAAAACCAAGCATTGATCTCTTGTAGGTGTTTGCTTCCGGTGGGGGATCATGGTTGCTCGATAGTGGAGCAACAAATCATATGACCGGGAGCAAGGACTTGGTGCTGGACGTGCACAAGATCCCATCTATGCCCACCAATGTCGAATGGGGTGATGCCTCTCATTCTAAGGTATTGGGTCTTGGCAAGGTTGTCATTTCTCATGATCTAACGATCGAGAAAGTCATGCTTGTTGAGTCCCTTGCGTTCAATTTACTTTTCGTTCGTCAACTCGCACTCATGGGCTTTGCCACCTTCTTTGATATTGATACCGTGGCCCTCTTGTGGAGCAAGACTCTTAAAGTAGCCTTTGTTGGGCATGTCGAGAATGGTCTCTATGTGATTAACTTTTCGGAGCAACCCACTAAGACCGCGACATGCCTAATGGCTAAAGTTGATGTGGGATGGCTTTGGCATCGCCATTTAGCCCACGTCAATATGAGATCTTTGCAAAGTCTTCTCAAGGGGGACCATGTCCGTGGACTAACGAATGTTAGTTTTGCCAAAGATCGTGCTTGCAGTGCTTGTATCGAAGGAAAGCTTCATGAGACGGCTCACCCTCCCACGACTATCATCTACTAGAAGAGACCCTTGGAGCTCCTGCACATGGACCTTTTTGGGCCTCCATCCTTTGATAGTCTTGGGGGTAGAAAGTATTGCTTGGTGATTATGGATGATTATTCAAGATACACTTGGGTATACTTCTTCAAGAGGAAGAGTGAGACTCAACAAACCGTCATCGACTTTGCAAATGAAGCTCAACGTCAACATAATGCAAAGATCTTGACAATAAGAAGCGACAACGGCACCGAGTTCAAGAACTACACCTTGGATGAGTTTCTTAGTGATGAGGGGATCAAGCATCAATATTTAGCACCATATACCCCTCAACAAAATGGTGTTGCGGAGAGGAAGAACCGGACGTTGATGGATGCGGCAAGGACCATGATGGCGGAGTTCAAATCTCCATACAAATTTTGGGCCGAAGCCATCAACACTGCATGTCATGCATCAAATCGGCTCTACCTCCCCAAAGGCTTGAACATGACTCCTTATGAGATACTCACCGGGAACAAGCCCAATCTCAAGTACTTCCAGGTGTTCAGGTGTAAGGGTTTCATTCTTAAGAAAGGTGTTCGTTTGTCTAAATTTGAGGCTAGAGCTTATGAGGGCATATTTGTTGGTTATGCTACAAACTCTCATGCTTACCGTGTTCTCAACAAGTCCAACGGACTTATTGAGGAGACGTGTAACGTGGAGTTTGACGAAAATAATGGCTCCCAAGTGGAGCAAATTGGTACTTGTGATGTAGGTGATGAAATTCCTCCCCAAGCCATAAGAAGAATGGGTATTGGTCATATTCTACCCATTGAGGAACCCCTTGTGGCCGAAGGAGAAGGACAATGCTCCACTCCAGTGGAGCCATCACCTACTCAAGATCCACACGCTTCTAAAGAACAAAGTGTAGGCCCTCAACCTCGGGAACAAGACCAAGAGCAAGATCAATCTCAAGATGGTGGTGAACCTCCACATGATGCCCAAGGTCAAGTTCTCCCCCTCGAGCAAGTTCAAGATCATGAGCAAGCTCAAGATCAAGAACAAGCTCATGACGACGCTCAAGATGATCAAGTGAACCCTCCTCTTTCGACATCCGAGGAGGAATTGGAGCGTCGTGCCGTGAAGATTGCTTCCAAACTCACCACCAAAGGTCATCGCATGGAGAATGTGGTTGGAAGCCTAAGAAAGGGGGTAAGCACTCGTAGACAATTAGCAAACTATTGTGAACATCACGCGTTTTTCTCTTGTGTTGAACCCTATAAGGTCTATGAGGCGCTCGAAGACTCGGATTGGCTCAATGCCATGCATCAAGAACTCAACAACTTCGAGTACAACAAGGTGTGGAGGTTGGTGCCAAGGCCTTCCGGGAACCATAACATCATTGGAACCAAGTGGATCTTCAAGAACAAGCAAGATGCCCATGGGAACATCATTCGCAACAAGGCAAGATTGGTAGCACAAGGCTACTCCCAAGTCGAGGGTATCGACTACAGTGAAACCTTTGCTCCCGTTGCTCGCCTTGAATCCATTCGTTTGTTGATTGCTTATGCTTCCCATCACAACTTTAAGTTGCAACAAATGGATGTGAAAAGTGCTTTTCTTAATGGTCCTATTAATGAGTTGGTCTATGTCAAGCAACCCCCCGGATTCGAGGATCCCTTCTTCCCGGATCATGTATATCAACTCGATAAGGCACTCTATGGCCTTAAACAAGCCCCACGTGCGTGGTATGACCACCTTACCGAGTTGTTACAAGATCGTGGATTTGAAGTAGGGCTAATCGATCCCACTCTTTTTACTAAGAAGGTCAAAGGGGAGTTGTTTGTATGCCAACTATATGTTGATGACATTATCTTCGGTTCCCCTAACAAAGCTTTCAATGAAGAATTTGCCGCTCTCATGACCTCTAAGTTCAAGATGTCTTCGATGGGAGAGTTGAAGTTCTTCCTTGGTTTTGATATCAAACAAAGAAGAGAAGGTACCTTCATCAACCAAGCCAAATACACTCAAGACATGCTCAAGAGACTCAAGCTAAGTGATGTCAAGCCGGCCTCTACTCCAATGCCCACAAAGTGCCAACTTGACATTGATCCCAATGGTAAAGTGGTGGATCAAAAGGTATATCTCTCCATGATTGGTTCCTTGCTTTACCTTTGTGCATCTAGACCGGATATCATGTTGAGTGTGGGGATGTGTGCACGGTTTCAATCCGCACCGAAGGAAAGTCACTATGTGGCGGTCAAGCGAATCTTTCGATATTTGGCTCATACCCCAAACTTTGGCTTATGGTACCCAAGAGGGGCAAACTTCAAGCTTGAAGGATTTACGGATTCCGATTGGGCGGGAGACAAAGTGGATAGGAAGTCCACTTCCGGAGGGTGCCAGTTTCTTGGGTGCTCTTTGGTGAGTTGGTCTTCCAAAAAGCAAAGTTGTGTATCTCTCTCGTCCACCGAAGCGGAATATGTGGCGGCCGGTAGTTGTTGTGCACAACTTTTATGGATGAGGCAAACTTTAAAGGAATACGGTGTCATTTGTGACAAAGTGCCTCTTTGGTGTTACAACAAAGTGCCATCAAGATTTCTCTCAACCCGGTGCAACACTTCAAGACAAAGCATATTGAGATTCGATATCATTTCATCCGGGATCACATTAGGCGAGGGGAGATCAAGCTCAAGTATGTCAACACTCATGATAACCTTGCAGATATTTTCATGAAGCCCTTGGATGAAGCAAGATTTCGCGAGTTAAGGCATGAGCTAAATATCATTGATTCGAGCAATGTGACTTGAACCCTTGCACACTCCACCCCACTCAACTTGGTGTCTAGCTTAGATGTAGGCATGGGCGTAGGGGGAGTGTTGTTCTCTCAATGAACTCTCCCTCCCCCCATTATGCATAAAACGATCAACTCTTTCACATTAGCCATTTTTTATGGTACTTGTGCTTCAAAGACGAGTTTTGGTCATGGGCCCAAGGATAATTCTTCGCGGTGCCATACCAATTGACTCAAACATAGGTGGCTCCGGCCACCGCCCTCTCTTGAGAGAGGCTAGAGCTCGCTCTGCTTCGTGTGGTTGTTGTGTTAGAGTGGTTTCTGGTCCGTTGTTAGTGTGTGTGTTGCCTCGTTGGTCTTTTCTTTCTCTTGGCTTTGCTTTCCCGTCTTTTTGGAGCTGTAGCCGTTTGTCTAGAAGTCGTGCGGTTGCTGAGCGGTACTACCGCTGGTGGCGAGCGGTACTACTGCTCCTAGCGGTACTACCGCCCTCCAGCGCGGTACTACCGCTGTGAGGCGCGAGTAGGGGGTTATATCGGGGGCAGGGGGAGTTTCTTCTTCCCCATACCCATTCGCTCGCCCCCTTGCTCT
>NC_041393.1:225135220-225151678 GCF_002162155.2 Triticum dicoccoides | reverse complement strand
CCGGGGCGCTCCTCTCCATTTCCTTCGGTGGAGTCGATCCCCACCTTGTCCTCTTGCCATGGATGCCGGTATTGCCCCCGCTCCCTGTTTATTTTTGTCTAGATTTCCAATCTAGTATCATAGGGGCAATAGCAGTTGCATCTCTAGATTTTGGCCAGATCTAGGCTTGAGTAGGATGGAGAATGCTTCTAGACAGTTTGGATTGGTGTTTGGTTGGAGTATTTTTGAATTTGGTAGGACGGTAGTGCCGGATCTGACCACGGCAGTGGGAAACTATTGTTTCCCCGTCTCGAGCGGTACTACCGCTCTCTCCAGAGCGGTACTACTGCTTGGAGCGGTACTACCGCTCTCTCCAGAGCGGTACTACCGCTTGGAGTGGTACTACCGCTGAAGGGTCACGGTACTACCGCCCTCTACCAGTTTCCATCATACTCCTACCTCTTAGTGATCCTTTTGCTCGTGTTTTGTGGCTTATGCTCGTTCTTTCTGGTTGTTTGCGTGTTCTTGTGTGTGGTTCCAGGTGATGAGGTTCCTGAGCATTAGGCTCGTCGTGTCTACCCCGGTCGTGCCACGTCCAAGCGCTACCGCACCACCGAGCCTGCCGGAGGTTCTTCAAGTGCTCCACCTCCACCTCAACTCCAGAAGAAGCCTGGGGTCAAGCCAAAGCCAGGCAAAACTGTGCCAGAAATGCCGCCCAAGGAGTTCTGGGCAAGGCGTCGCCGCAACCCATATGAGGCAGACCAAGATCCCACTTTGGTCAACCGTCCATTCTGGAACAGGTTCTAGTTTGCCATCTACTTTGATGTTCTCAAAGCCAAGAAGAACCTCTATGTCAACGTGCACTCCATCGACACCGACCATATGGAGAAAGATCCTGAATACTTTGGTGAAGCTCTTCAGATGTGCACTCAACTGAACATTCTTGGGATCATGCAATTCAACAAGGATTATGATGCTGATATTGTGGCCCAGATCTAAGCCACGGTTCATCTTGGGACTGATGAGGAAAGGACACTGACTTGGATGACCAATGGCAAGTTGCTTTCAGTCAAGTGGAAAGCTTTCATGGAGTTGATTGGGGTGCAAGATCTAGGTCTTGAGTCTTCTGTCGGCTTTCGCCCCCACCACTGCACCAACGCCACTCACACGCAAGCTCTGTGGCCCTACTACACTTTAAGGATCAACCCTGGGACGAAGAAGGAAACCTATGAGCTGCCTGCCTATCTGGATATCCTTCACCGTATCTTCAGAGAGACTCTTTTCCCTCGTATCGGGAATCTGGACCAGGTTCACTCTTATCTCGTGGACATGCTTCTCTTATGCCAGCGTGAGAAGGGACAGAACACCGGAGAGTCCCTGGATATCTCTCATGTGATGTGGTCTGAGCTGTTATCTGCTATCTCCGAGCGCAAGTGCCCGATTTATGGTCCGTTCATCATGCTGCTTATTGAGAAGGCCTGGGATCGTGTCTATCCCCAGGTGTTGTTGGAGACTGGAGAGTTGGTCTCTCACGATATCAAGCGACTGAGGAAGAAGGATAACTGGGGCACTCAGGCCCCTAAGACTGGAGTTCCTTCGTCTGCTGCTGCCATGGAGACCGAGGAGGAGACTGGGGCTGAGGCTGAGGATGAAGATGATGACTACGTGCCTTCTGAGGCAGAGCCCTCTTGGGCCAAGAAGCTCAAGCTCAAGGTGAAGAAGTTGTTCTGCATGGAGTCTCACGGTCAGTACATGACTCATGTGGCTGAGAAGAAGGCCCGAGGTCGCCACAAGGAGCTCATGCGACAGATGGGTGCTACTGTGATCAGTGGATCTGAGGATCAGCTTACTGAGGAGGAGGAGTGGATTCAGCAGCACTGCCCGTGGACCGATTCTGATGCTAAGCACTTCCCGACTGACGATGGTGGCGCAGATGATCCCTCTGAGATATGATGTGTGTCCCTCGTTTGCCATCACTTGGAGCCGTAGCAGCACTCCCTCTCCTTTTTGGTGTCTCGATGCCAAAGGGGGAGAGAGTTTAGGGATTTGTGCTTTGTGTCTTCCGTCTTCTGTGTTTGTGTTTCCCTCGCTTGTTGCTTTATTTGGTTTCTGTTAGTGAGACCTAAGTTCTGGTTTGTGTCAGTGAGACCTAAGTTCTAGTCATATGGTGTGAGACATATGCTACCTTACCTTTCGTATATCTTTATCTAGCTTATGAGTTGCATGCTTATCCTGTTATCTATGTTGCTCTCATATATCTTGCTTAGGTAGTTCGTTTCTAAAATTTAGGGGGAGCATTGATCCTGGCATCTGTGTTGTGCAGTTCAAAGGACTTATCTAGAGAGCACACATCCAGGGGGAGCCTTTCTACATTTTAGGACGGTTGGGTTTTTGCGCTTGTCCTATATCTATCATATTGTGCAAATCCCGTATTGTCATCAGTCCACCAAAAAGGGGGAGATTGTAAGGGCATATTTATCCCCAAGCTGTTTTGGTGATTGATGACAATGCTTGTGCGGACTAATCGTGTGCGTTAAGTTCTTTCAGAGATTCATCCTTTGGCACGAGACGATTATCTCCCCTCGGTGTTTTATTCAAGATGGTGTAGCTCCTTCGTTTCGTTGTTGGTGGACTAGTTTCGTAGGAGTCACCGTACTATCTAGAGGGGATCCGCTTTGGTAAGACTAGGGTGGAATCAACACGTACACATCCATATCACACCCCCACTTATCCCTAGCGGATCTTGTTACTCTTGGGTGTTGAGCACCCTAGACGGTTGAGGTCAAGAGTTTAGGGATTTGTGCTTTGTGTCTTCCGTCTTCTGTGTTTGTGTTTCCCTCGCTTGTTGCTTTATTTGTTTGTGTCAGTGAGACCTAAGTTCTGGTTTGTGTCAGTGAGACCTAAGTTCTAGTCATATGGTGTGAGACATATGCTACCTTACCTTTCGTATATCTTTATCTAGCTTATGAGCTGCATGCTTATCCTGTTATCTATGTTGCTCTCATATATCTTGCTTAGGTAGTTGGTCTCTAAAATGTAGGGGGAGCATTGATCCTGGCATCTGTGCCATGCAGTTCAAAGCACTTATCTAGACATCACACATCCAGGGGGAGCCTTTCTACATTTTAGGACGGTTGGGTTTTTGCGCTTGTCCTATATCTATCATATTGTGCAAATCCCGTATTGTCATCAATCCACCAAACAGGGGAGATGGTAAGGGCATATTTATCCCCAAGATGTTTTGGTGATTGATGACAATGCTTGTGCGGACTAATCGTGTGCGTTAAGTTCTCTCAAAGATTCATACTTTGGCATGAGACGATTATCTCCCCTCGGTGTTTTATTCAAGACGGTGTAGCTCCTTCGTTTCGTTGTTGGTGGACTAGTTTCGTAGGAGTCACCATACTATCAAGAGGGGATCCGCTTTGGTAAGACTAGGGTGGAATCAACACGTACACATCCATATCACACCCCCACTTATCCCTAGCGGATCTTGTTACTCTTGGGTGTTGAGCACCCTAGACAGTTGAGGTCAAGAGTTTAGGGATTTGTGCTTTGTGTCTTCTGTCTTCTGTGTTTGTGTTTCCCTCGCTTGTTGCTTTATTTGGTTTGTGTCAGTGAGACCTAAGTTCTGGTTTGTGTCAGTGAGACCTAAGTTCTAGTCATATGGTGTGAGACATATGCTACCTTACCTTTCGTATATCTTTATCTAGCTTATGAGTTGCATGCTTATCCTGTTATCTATGTTCCTCTCATATATCTTGCTTAGGTAGATGGTCTCTAAAATGTAGGGGGAGCATTGATCCTGGCATCTGTGCCGTGCAGTTCAAAGCACTTATCTAGACAGCACACATCCAGGGGGATCCTTTCTACATTTTAGGACGGTTGGGTTTTTGCGCTTGTCCTATATCTATCATATTGTGCAAATCCCGTATTGTCATCAATCCACCAAAAAGGGGGAGATTGTAAGGGCATATTTATCCCCAAGATGTTTTGGTGATTGATGACAATGCTTGTGCGGACTAATCGTGTGCGTTAAGTTCTTTCAGATATTCATCCTTTGGCACGAGACGATTATCTCCCCTCGGTGTTTTATTCAAGACGGTGTAGCTCCTTCATTTCGTTGTTGGTAGACTAGTTTCATAGGAGTCACCGTACTATCAAGAGGGGATCCGCTTTGGTAAGACTAGGGTGGAATCAACACGTAGACATCCATATCACACCCGTCGTTTTCCTTCCGCTTCGTTGGACCTGCCGTTTCCCCTTGTGTTTGTTGTGTCCTGCCCCAGCGGTAGTACCGCGGTCCATAGCGGTAGTACCGCCGAAGCTCCACAGCGGTAGTACTGCTCCCAGAGCGGTGGTATGGCTCCCCAAGCGGTAGTACCGCTTGTGGACTTCGGCCGTAGTACCGCAATTGTTCCGGGCTACTGCCGCCTCGATTCGAGACCGATGTTTTTCGTGTCGGGTTTTGCGGTACTAAGTGCGGTAGTAGTGGCGGTAGTACCGCTCCAAGCGGTAGTACCGCTCCTACTCCCACGGTAGTACCGCTCTGGGGTCAGGACCCTGCCCTCCCCGTCAGCGCGGCAGTACCGCTGGGTAAGAGCGGTAGTACCACCCTCAGCGGTAGTACCGCCCTGCCCTAGCGGTAGTACCGCTCTGTGCGGGGCTGCTCGGTGGGGTAACGGTTGGATTGGTTCCCCCACTATATAAAGGTGTCTTCTTCCCCAAAGTTGACCTACCTCTTTCCCCCAAAGCTCCATTGTTGCTCCAAGCTCCATTTTCGCCCGATCTCTCTTCCTAGCCAATCAAACTTGTTGATTTGCTCGATATTGGTTGAGAAGACCCAGATCTACACTTCCACCAAGAGAAATTTGATTCCCCCGCTTATCCCTAGCGGATCTTGTTACTCTTGGGTGTTGAGCACCCTAGACGGTTGAGGTCACCTCGAAGCCATACTCCATTATGGTGAAGCTTCGTGGTGTTGTTGGGAGCCTCCAAGTGTTGTGGAGATAGCCCCAATCTTGTTTGTAAAGGTTCGGTCGCCGCCTTCAAGGGCACCAATAGTGGAATCACGGCATCTCGCATTGTGTGAGGGCGTGAGGAGATTACGGTGGCCCTAGTGGCTTCTTGGGGAGCATTGTGCCTCCACACCGCTCTAACGAAGACGTACTTCCCTTTAAAAGGAAGGAACTTCGGTAACACATCCTCGTCTCCACCGGCTCCACTCTTGGTTATCTTGTGCCTTTACTTTTGCAAGCTTACTTGTGTTGTATCTATTGCTTGCTAGTGTGCTAGTTGTCTTTGCATCATATAGGTTGTCCACGTAGTTGCACATCTAGACAACTTATTTCGTTGCAAGATTTAAATTGTTAAAGAAAAGTCTAAAAATTGTTAGTTGCCTATTCACCCCCCCTCTAGTCAACCATATCGATCCTTTCACCGATGGTAGAGGGAGCGTGCGATGTTTTATCACATCAACCTTGGAAATACTTCCAACATATATTGTCACCTCACCTTTAGATAGTCTCCGTTTATTCCATAGCCTTTTATTTCAAGTTACTAACACTTAGCAACCAAACTGGTATTTATTACCCTGGTGCTACTAGGAGTACTAGTAAAGTACACATTAATATGATGTATATCCAATATACTTCTGTCGACCTTGTCAGCCTTCTCATCTACCAAGTATCTAGGGTAGCTCTGCTTCAGTGACCGTTCCCCTCATTACAGAAGCACTTAGTCTTGGGTTTGGGTTCAACCTTGGGTTTCTTCACTAGAGCAGCAACTGATTTGTCGTTTCATGAAGTATCCCTTTTTCCCTTGCCCTTCTTGAAACTAGTGGTTTTACTAACCATCAACAATTGATGCTCCTACTTGATTTCTACTTTCGCGGTGTCAAACATCGTGAATTGCTCAAGGATCATCATGTCTATCCCTGATATGTTATAGTTCATCACGAAGCTCTAGTAGCTTGGTGGCAATGACTTTGGAGAACCATCACTATCTCATCTGGAAGATAACTCCCACTCGATTCAAGCGATTTTAGTACTTAGACAATCTGAGCACATGCCCAACGATTGAGCTTTTCTCCCTTAGTTTGCAGGCTTAGAAACTTGCCGGAGGTCTTACACCTCTTGACTGGGCACGAGCCTGAAATCCTAATTTCAGCTCTTGGAACATCTCATATGTTCTGTGACGTTTCAAAATGTCTTCGGTGCCTCAATTCTAAACCGTTTAACATTATGCACTGAACTATCACATAGTCATCAAAACGTGTATGTCAGATGTTCGCAACATCCACAAACGACGCTCGAGGTTCAGCACACCGAGCGGTGCATTAAGGGCATAAGCCTTCTGTGCACCAATGAGGACAATCCTCAGTATACGGACCCAGTCCGCATAATTGCTACTGTCAACTTTCAACTAAATTTTCTCTAGGAACATATCTTAAAACAGTAGAACTAAAGCGCAAGCTATGACATAATTTGCAAAGACCTTTTGACTATGTTCATGATAATTCAGTTCATCTAATGAACTCCCGCTCAAATAGACATCCCTCTAGTCATCTAAGTGATACATGATCCGAGTCAACTAGCCCGTGTCCGATCATCACGTGAGATGGACTAGTCATCATCGGTGAACATCTTCATGTTGATCGTATCTACTATACGACTCATGTTCGACCTTTCGATCTCTTGTGTTCCGAGGCCATGTCTGTACATGCTAGGCTCGTCAAGTCAACCTAAGTGTTTTGCATGAGTAAATCTGGCTTACACCCATTGTATGTGAATGTTAGAATCTATCACACCCGATCATCACGTGGTGCTTCGAAACAACGAACCTTTGCAACGGTGCACAGTTAGGGGGAACACTTTCTTGAAATTTTAGCGAGGGATCATCTTATTTATGCTACCGTCGTTCTAAGCAAATAAGATGTAAAAACATGATAAACATCACATGCAATCAAATAGTGACATGATATGGCCAATATCATTTTGCTCCTTTTGATCTCCATCTTCGGGGCGCCATGATCATCATCGTCACCGGCATGATACCATGATCTCCATCATCATGATCTCCATCATCGTGTCTTCATGAAGTTGTCACGCCAACTATTACTTCTACTACTATGGCTAACGGTTTAGCAATAAAGTAAAGTAATTACATGGCATCATTCAATGACACGCAGGTCATACAATAAATTACGACAACTCCTATGGCTCCTGCCGGTTGTCATACTCATCGACATGCAAGTCGTGATTCCTATTACAAGAACATGATCAATCTCATACATCACATATATATCATTCATCACATCCTTTTGGCCATATCACATCACACGGTATATGCTGCAAGAACAAGTTAGACGTCCTCTAATTGTTGTTGCAAGTTTTTACGTGGTTGCTATAGGTTTCTAGCAAGAACATTTCTTACCTACACCAAAACCACAATGTGATATGGAAATTGCTATTTACCCTTCATAAGGACCCTTTTCATCGAATCCGATCCGACTAAAGTGGGAGAGACAGACACCCGCTAGCCACCTTATGCAACTAGTGCATGTTAGTCGGTGGAACCTGTCTCAAGTAAGCGTACGTGTAAGGTTGGTCTGGGCTGCTTCATCCCACGATGCCGCCAAATCAAGATAAGACTAGTAACGGTAAGCATGTTGAACAAACCAACGCCCACAACTACTTGTGTTCTACTCGTGCATAGAATCTACGCAATAGACCTGGTTCTGATACCACTGTCGGGTAACGTAGCAATAATTCAAAATTTTCCTACAGATCACCAAGATCAATCTAGGAGATTCTAGCAATGAGAGAGAGAGGGAGTGCATCTTCATACCCTTGAAGATCGCTAAGCGGAAGCGTTACAAGAACGCGGTCGATGGAGTCGTACTCGCGGCGATTCAAATCACGGAAGATCCGATCTAGCACCGAACGGACTGCGGCTCCGCGTTCAACACACGTACAGCCCGGGGACGTCTCCTCCTTCTTGATCCAGCAAGGGGAGAGGAGAAGTTGAGGGAGAACTCCGACAACACGACGGCATGGTGTTGGTGGAGCTCGTGGTTCTCCAGCAGGGCTTCGCCAAGCCCTATGGAGGAGGAGGAGGAAGAGTTGGAGGAGGGAGGGGGCTGCGCCAGGGAAGAGGTGTGGCTGCCCTCCCACTCCTCCACTATATATAGGGGCAAGGGGAGAGAGGGAGGCGCCCTAGGGTTTCCCCTAGGGGGCGGCGGCCAAGCAGATTGGATCTCCCTAGGGAAAATCCTAGGGAGACTTGCCCCCCAAGTCAAGCAGGTGGAGGATTGCCTCCCAAGCCAGGTGGAGGCGCCGCATCTCCCCAAATAACGTGGGAAAGGGTTTGGGGGCGCACCTCCCTTAGTGGTCTGGTTTGCCCCTTCCCCTTTGGCCCATGAGGCCCTCCAACACTTGCCGGGGCTCCCGAAACACCTTTCGGTCATGCTGGCCATAGCCTGGTACCCCCGAAACACTACCGGCCCCCTTCGTCCAATATATCAATCTTCACCGCTGGATCATTCCGGAACTCCTCGTGAAGTCCGGGATCACATCCGGGACTCCAAACTACCTTCGGTAACCACATACTATTTCCCATAACAACTCTAGCGTCACCGAACCTTAAGTGTGTAGACCCTACGGGTTCGGGAACCATGCAGACATGACCGAGACGTTCTTTGGCCAATAACCAACAGCGGGATCTGGATACCCATGTTGGCTCCCACATGTTCCACGATGATCTCATCCGATGAACCACGATGTCGAGAATTCAATCAATCCCGTATACAATTCCCTTTGTCAATTGGTATGTTACTTGCCCGAGATCCGATCGGCGGTATCCCTATACCTTGTTCAATCTCGTTACTGGCAAGTCTCTTTACTCGCTCCATAATGCATGATCCCGTGACTAACTACTTAGTCACATTGAGCTCATTATGATGATGCATTACCGAGTGGGCCCAGAGATACCTCCCCGTCATACGGAGTGACAAATTCCAGTCTCAATTCGTGCCAACCCAACAGACACTTTCGGAGATACCTGTAGTGCACCTTTATAGCCACCCAGTTACATTGTGACGTTTGGTACACCCAAAGCATTCCTACGGTATCTGGGAGTTGCACAATCTCATGGTCTAAGGAAATGATACTTGACATTAGAAAAGCTTTAGCAAACGAACTACACGATCTTGTGCTATGCTTAGGATTGGGTCATGTCCATCACATCATTCTCCTAATGATGTGATCCCGTTATCAATGACATCCAATGTCCATGGTCAGGAAGCCATAACCATATATTGATCAACGAGCTAGTCAACTAGATGCTCACTAGGGACATGTTGTGGTCTATGTATTCACACATGTATTACGGTTTCCAGTTAATACAATTATAGCATGAACAATAGACAATTATCATGAACAAGGAAATATAATAATAACCATTTTATTATTGCCTCTAGGGCATATTTCCAACAGCAGTCCCGTCAATATCATGTACATGTACATACAGCCAGGGTGCAAGAAAGTAAATACGGCCACATACATACATATGGGCGGGGTCCCGAACGCCTACTCACGCATACGTACGGCCAGGGCTCGTGTACATGAAGAGGCAGTGGAGAGCAGCAATGGCGTCCTGTTCATCGACAGCCAACCGGCTGGGTCAAAATGGAGAAACTACGCTGTGTTCATCGGGAGGGAACGGAATTCATCCTATTCATCGGCATCCAACTGGCTTGGTCGGAACAGCCGAAACGAGGCATGGCGTACTGCAGAATGGAGGAAACGGCCTTCTGTTCAACCACCTGCGGTCAAAAAGGGATCCTATTCACCGGGAGGGGTCTGGCGTACCACAAAATGGAGGAAATGGACTTCTCTTCAACCTCCTACGGTTGAAATAGGGTCATGTTGATCGGAAGTGGTGTGGCGTACTGCAAAACGGAGGAAATAGACTTCTCTTCGACCTCCTATGGTCAAAATGGGATCATGTTCATCGAGAGGGGTGTGGTGTACCGCAAAACAAGACTCCACGGGCTACTGTTCATCCACCGTCTATTTCCTCACTCCAGCCTCCACGGGCTACTGTTCATCCACCATCGACCTCCTCTAGTCTCCACCTGTGACTGTTCATCCACGGCATCTCCCTCCTGCCTCCACCAGCTATTGTTCATCCACAAGCTCATGTTCATCCAGCCTCCACCGGCTACTATTCAACCACCCCTCCACGGGATACTATTTATCCAGCCCTCCATCGGCTACTGT
This sequence comes from Triticum dicoccoides, assembly GCF_002162155.2. Taxonomy (NCBI): domain Eukaryota; kingdom Viridiplantae; phylum Streptophyta; class Magnoliopsida; order Poales; family Poaceae; genus Triticum; species Triticum dicoccoides. The sequence goes on along the minus strand of NC_041393.1, from coordinate 225,141,419 downwards.
TCAACCAGCCCTCCACGGGGTCCTGTTCATCCACCCCCAATCGGCTCGATCGGGGTCCTGTTCATCTAGCAGCAATGGACTCTACTACCACGGGGTCCTGTTCATCCAACCCCCAACGACGCACACTGTTCATCAAGAGGCAGCAGGTTCGATCGGCTTCAATTAGTAGCAGTAGCGAAGGAATCGCTCGATCGGGTTCAGTTAACAGACAGGGATCAATCGATCGCTCGGGTTCAGTAACACGTAGCCAATGCAATTGCTCGGGTTCAGTTAGAGCCCAATGCCTTGCACCCATGCGCGTACGTGTATGAGAGAAACGTGCAATCCCTCCATGCATCGCTCGGCCCCGACCTCCCACCGTAACTGGGAACTCCCTGATATTTTCCTCACCCTCACTTCTACTATGTTTTTTGCTGTCATGGACGGCCCAAAGAATGTCATGCGGCTGCATCTCCGGCCCGCCCAGGACAAAAAGCCCATTTTCTGTCATGATTTTTTGTCATAGAAGTTGGATCCCACCACATCTATGATGATACCGGGTTTTGTCACAATTATCGTCATAGAGGTGTCATAAGCATGACAGAAAAAAATTAGTTCGGCCCAAAATGTCACGGATGTGTCTTTTTTTGTAGTGATGTTTACCTACTAGCTTTGAGATTAAACTCATGCCTCCGCATGGTTGCCCCATCAAACGCATGTATATTTCTCGATGACGCCACCAACAAAATATGCGAGCACGACTTGTGATACTTACTAGGCTCTTGCACTGGCACCACTGTCTCTTATGGTGCACCTTGAATGCATGATCACCATATGACATACCATCTCGCGTTGTCCCACCTGGCTCGTCGACTTGGTAGATCATGTCGTTGGTGTTGAATACAATAATATTATGTTCCAAGGACTTAGTTTCTTATAACATTATCGCTCGTCAACTTCTGGTGGATATTCCATTTTTAACCTATCCACTTCACGTTGTCCTTGGAATACATCACAAAATACTCGTTAAGCTTGAAGAAGACATATTCCACTATTACAGTCACTGGCAATGGATGGACACCTCTGAGCACATTGTTAAAACATTCAACCATGTTTCTCATCATTTTGTCGTATCTCCAACCTCCTTCCTCATGAGTCCGTGCCCACTTGTGTTTCTCGGCAAAATTCTGTATTAAAAACTCGTTCCCCCATTCATTGGTAAATTTGTAGAGTCTGTCACGGTGAATGGTGAATGTATCGGTAGTGAAGGCCACACAAACATGGGTTAGATCCTTGCTTAACTTCTTGCTCTTACATGCTCTGTAAAAGTTTGCCACTAAATGCATGTGTTGATCCGATATGATGCACACCTCTCTATCACCAATACCATTTTTCCTCACACAAGATTGGAAGAGTGTGCCATTGCTACCATGATTGTGCCCTTGTATCAGCTGGTCAAGAAAGTGTTATCTATAGACAAAACCGGTTGATGATGCTTAAAGGCCATGATGCATTGTCCAAAACTATAGAAGGCACAAAGGAACACGACATGACCATCATCCTCGGCAACATGATACATGTTGGGGCTCCTATGGGTAACCGTTTGCAACAACCATGACAGGCGGATGTCTGCTTCTTCCCAACCACCGTACAACATCCTTAGAGCGTTCGCTTTAGCCTTCCATGTCTTGCCATACTTGACTTTGTATTTGAACATTTTTTCCATGGTCGCCATGAGGAACTTCACCTTCATAGTTGGATCACTAGGTACTTCTTTCATTAATTTAAACCTGAGAAACTCATAAGTGAGCTGACGGTGGCTTAGGCTCTTTTTTGGATGGGCCCTGCATATGTGAGTAGCCACACAACTTCTTAACACCCATTGCCTGGTTGGAAGTCTTCTTCCATGGACCGTCCATGGGTGTCCTTCTCTCTCACAATGGATGGTGTAACACACTTTTTGGTCGAAGTGCCCAACATATGGTATATGGTTCTTAATGGCATTGTCACATAGAGGATGTTTGGATCGATGCCCTAGGATGCCCTACCAAAAATATGGCGTTGACCTGGCATGGCGTGCATGTTTGGATGGCTACCAAGTAATTGGTGTGCCCAGCTCTAACTAGTTGACCTAGTTCAATCTAGCGCCAATTTTTTGGCGATGCACAGTCATAGGAATCGACTGCCAATTAATTGTTGCTCCCACGATTGGTGAGGCTTGCGGTGGCGCAATCCAATTAGCCCCTTAGCCACACCTTGAAGGCCTCATAGCTCACAAACTTCGCCCCTTTCTTTAGGTAAGCATTCTTGTCCTTGTCCCTTGGTTCGCGAGGGTCCGGGCAGGGTGCCGACTATCTCCCTACTCATGCCACCATCAACTACAACCTTATGGGCCAGCCTAAGATCGCGAAGCAATGGATTTCTTCTTTCTAGGCATGTCAACTATGTGTACATATGGTTCTCTCTCTTTGTGAATGCATCATCGTCCAATTCTTCCTCCAGACCTTTGTGACTTTGTCATTCGAGTCATGTGCATAGGCACAACTAAAGGGGATATCATGGGTCATGTCCTGATGCATGCAAAGGGATGCAAGTCACAAATTTCATTACCATAAATATCATCCTGTTGCTCGTCATCATCACCAAGGCCATCCTCTAGTGCACGACAAGCCCCTTCAAACTTCTGTACCCACTCCTCGCAAGCCATCTTTTTTTCGTGTCATGTCCTTCTCATGCTTTAGTCTTTCCTCTTCACCTTCTCACAATGCTCATTCCCATGAATCCCATCCTCTTTCTCATCATCATCATCACCATCACCATGACCACCATGAACATCACCATGACCATCATCATATTCTTCACTGGCTTTGTCACTAGCATTCACAACAACTTCATTTTTTTGGCTAGGTGGTGGTTGGCTAGAAGCACTAGGCCATAGACCTTGGCCTATCCTCAACGGAAGACACACTTCTACTTGGGCTCATATCATGACATGGGGAGGAAACTTGTTGGTTCAGGTCAATTTCAAACCGACGACCTTGGACTTTGGTCGCAATAATTCAAGTGATTTGTCTTCTGAGGCCACGAATTTATCCTTGTTTATCCCTCAATGCAATTCTGAGGTGATAGGCATATTCTTCAATCGATATTTCGTTCCCACTCCAACATTGTGATAGGCTGGCTTAATAGGGATGATAGACTACTCATATCAATAAGGAATTTCTTCTTTTCCGGGAGTTCATTCAGAAATAATTCCAAAGTTAAGCATGCTCAGCTTGGAGCAATTTCAGGATGGTTGACCAACTGGGAAGTTGGTCCCGGGTGCGCACGAGTGAGGACAAAGTTCACAGGAAATACTAGTGTTGATCTGTGGAGTCAGTCTAGATCCTGCTAGGAGTAACGGCCAGTATTCAACGAGTATGTACGGACTGGACGCACAGACGTATGTGCCAAGAGGGAACATTCTTGTGGCAAAATGAGGACGTTGGTTCCTTTGAGTGAGGGTGTGTGTGAGAGCCTGGCTTAATTGGGATGACAGACTACTCATATCAATAAGGAACCCCTTATTTTCTAGGAGCCCATTAAGAAAGAACTCCAAAGTTAAGCGTGCTCAGCTCAGAGCAATTTCAGGATGGGTGACCGACTGGGAAGTTGGTCCCACGTCCGCACAAGTGAGGACAAAGTGCGCAAGAAAGGCTAATGTTGACCTGTGGGACGAGTCTAGATCCCGCCATGAGTAACGGCCAATATCCTACGGGTATGTATGAGGCGTTACAAACATCATACCTTCATATTAGTTCAACTCTATGAAAGTGCAACTATCCCTAGGTGGTTTTGGTAATTCATAACAACATATAGCTCATTGAGCTAATGCTATTCCAAGAATATTATTTCAGGAAAGCTCAATGAATGGCATGGCATGGATGATGAAAGTGGATCCCTCAAAATACTAAGGACAAAGGATTGGCTCAAGCTCAAAAGCTCAAGACTCTTCATTTTACATTTTAGTGATCCAAGATCACATTGAGTCTATAGGAAAAGCCAATACTATCAAGAAGGGATGAGGTGTTGCTTAATGAGCCTCTTGCTTCATGTGCTTAGTGATATGCTCAAAAACCCTCAACTACCTTCCCACATCCACAAATGACCTAAACCTAAAGCCAAAATCGGTCACACCGATTCTTTCTATCCGGCACCACCGATTCCAAAAGTCATAGCCACTGCCACAAACCCTAAGCAAATCGGTCTTACCGATAGGGATCTCGGTCTCACCGAGATGGGGTTACAATCTCTCTGTTTCCCTTCGTAACGTTTCGGTCTAACCGAAGTGAGCGATCAGTCCCACCGAGATTGCAATGTAAACTCTCTGTTTCCTTTTTGTAACATTTTGGTCTCACCGAAAAGAGCAAATCTGTCCCACCGAGTTTACCTGACCAACTCTCTGGTTAGCTAATTACCAAAGTCGGTCTCACCGAGTTTGTGTAATTGGTCTCACCGAGATTATGTTATGCCCTAACCCTAACTGAATCGGTCTCACCGAGATGCATGTCAGTCCCACCGAAAATCACTAACGGTCACTAGGTTTACTAAATCGGTCTGACCGAGTTTAACGATTCGGTCCCACCGAGTTTGGTAAATTGTGTGTAACGATTAGATTTTGTGTGGAGGCTATATATACCCCTCCACCTCCTCTTCATTCGTAGAGAGAGCCATCAGACTAAACCTACACTTCCAACTTACCATTTCTGAGAGAGAACTACCTACTCATGTGTTGAGGTCAAGATATTCCATTCCTACCATATGAATCTTGATCTCTAGCCTTCCTAAGTTGCTTTCCACTCAAACCTTCTTTCCACCAGATCCAAATCCTATGAGAGAGAGTTGAGTGTTGGGGAGACTATCATTTGAAGCACAAGAGCAAGGAGTTCATCATCAACGCACCATTTGTTACTTCTTGGAGAGTGGTGTCTCCTAGATTGGCTAGGTGTCACTTGGGAGCCTCCAACAAGATTGTGGAGTTGAACCAAGGAGTTTGTAAGGGCAAGGAGATCGCCTACTTCGTGAAGATCTACCGCTAGTGAGGCAAGTCCTTCGTGGGCGATGGCCATGGTGGGATAGACAAGGTCGCTACCTCGTGGACCCTTATTGGGTGGAGCCCTCCGTGGACTCGCGCAGCCGTTACCCTTCGTGGGTTGAAGTCTCCATCAACGTGGATGTACAATAGCACCACCTATCGGAACCACGCCAAAAACATCCGTGTCTCCAATTGCGTTTGAATCCTCCAAACCCTTCCCTTTACATTCTTGCAAGTTGCATGCTTTAATTTTCGCTGCCTATATACTCTTTGCATGCTTGCTTGAATTGTGTGATAATTGCTTGACTTGTCCTAAAATAGCTAAAATCTGCCAAACTCTAAAATTGGGAAAAGGTTAAGTTTTTAATTGGTCAAGTAGTCTAATCACCCCCCTCTAGACTTACTTCAAGGTCCTACACTCTATCATGCGGGTCCATCCAATTCAACACATATCTTACTCTCTCAATAACCTCATCATAATTAGGACTTGTCTCGAATACTATCACTTTCTCATTGTCATCAAGAATGTCGGCATTGTTGGTCATAAATGCCACTTTGTCCAAATAGTGAACATTAACGAGTCTACCCATCTAAAAAGAATGATTAAAATTAAATGAATTAATGACAACTCTAATGCATTGTTTGAAAAACAATGCAACTCTAAGAATCAATGACAACTATATATGGATCATGCCATTGCTAAGAATTGCTTCAAATACACATGAAAACCTATGTACTAAATAATCCATGGCATTTGATTAGCAAATAACCTAACCCTAACCTTAGTTCATCAAAGGAATCAAAATCAGACTCGCGACATGCATAACCCATTACTACTACCAATTCAACAAACTGATTGAAAGATATCCCATACCCAAGCATTTGGAGAATGCTACAAACTAAGGTTCCACCTAGGGATAAAAAATCCCACCAAAATAACAAAAAATACTGAAAAAATAGGGGTCATGGGGAGATTACCTCAAGCAAGAATCAGTGACAACTATATATGGATCATGCCATTGCTAAGAATTGTTTCAAATACAAATGAAAACTTATGTACTAAATAATCCATGGCATTTGATTAGCAAATAACCTAACCCTAACCTTAGTTCATCAAAGGTATCAAAATCAGACTCGCAACATGCA
>NC_041393.1:225100631-225134831 GCF_002162155.2 Triticum dicoccoides | reverse complement strand
AACATGCATAACCCATTACTACTACCAATTCAACAAAGTGATTGAAAGATATCCCATACCCAAGCATTTGGAGAATCCTACAAACTAAGGTTCCACCTAGGGATAAAAAATCCCACCAAAATAACAAAAAAATACTGAAAAAATTAGGGATCGTGGGAGATTACCTCAAGCAACAAGGGAGAGAAAGATCCATGGAAGAAACACCCATCGGGGGGGGGGGGGATTTAGTGAACCTTTAGATGAGGGGAGAGGGAGGAGCTCTCCACTATTCTTCAAGCTCGGGGAAGAAGAGTGGTGGTACCCACACACTCTCCGTGTGGAAGCTTACCTCTTCCGGAGGAGACAACAAAGTTCGTGGCATCTAGGGTTGGTATGGGAAGCATGCCACGTTGGACGGTCAACATGGCTGACCAGGAGGTGGGCCAGGGCCAGACGCAATGGTTAGTGGCATCTCCCATGCAAGCCAGACGACGTGGTTACCAGCGTCTCAAAAAAGGTTACATCCGGAAAATACCATAGGGTCAATCATAATTTATCGTTAATAGGACATTGTTTGCTAGGTTGCATCATTTTTGGGATAATTGCATCTCTGATTTAGAGCAAGTCTCATAAGATACATTCAACTGTTTGTAAAGATTAAAGTAGTATTATATTTTTTGTTGAGTTGGATGAGAGAGAATAGGAGAGAGAAGAGAAGCAGATTGTAGATTAACAGTGAGTTGCAGCATGGGCTCCAAGAAACCCGGTGATAGTACAAGGTGGGCCATATATTAATAAATTAGTACTTCTTGGAAATTATCTACTATACATGTTGGTTATTAGGTGATTAGGGCATGTTGGAGACTGAGCTCCATGGAGGCCTTAATTTTGAAAATTTTGAAATTCAAAGTTTTTAGTTTCAACAATTTCTAAAAAAATTACATATGTATACAAGGATGTAATGTGTATTAAATTTCAGGATGAATACCTTGAATTGAGAGATGCACAAAAAAGATAAAATCCTGAACTTTGAGGATGATTAATACATGTGCTCCCTAGATTTTTTTGCAGCTCTCATTTTAACGTATTTTGACTTGAAAATTTACACACATGTACATCATGTCTGTAGATATATGTGTATTTTTTCAACAAAAAATGAACTGAATTTTTTGAATTTTTAAGATTTCAAATTAAGGCCTCCATGGAGCTTGGTCTCCATTTGGCATTTTCGCTATTAGGTTGGCTATAATTGATGTGGCAATTCCATATTACTGGTTGTTGAGTGTACTATTAACCATGCTCATTGTGCCTAGCTGAGTAAATACATGCCAAAAACTAGTTGTGCATGTAGTTTGGGAGCCTGCATGTAGGTTGGCTGCATTAGGGAAACACTTCCCTCCTAGTGTTTAGTTGTCCGCGTTGGGCTGAGCTGTTGCACTATCCCGTGTTTGGTTGCGCAGAGTCTAAGTTATGCTCACTCCTTCTCACTAGTGGTAACCTTACCACACATGACACTAATATATGAAGTTTGTAGTAAATATTGTTTGTCCTAGATAGTAAACAAATGGCAGCTCATCCTATCTACTAACAAATTATAGTACTAACTAACAACCATATGGCTCAATAGGAGAATGTTTACCGGTGCCCAACATGGGGGAAGTCCATTCTCGTCTTCTTTCTCCTACTATTGCTTCTTCCTCTGCTACTGCTACTTCTTGAGATCCTTGTGTTACCTCTATTTGTCCATATTGTGTCAACCCACTCCAACCTTTTGGTCTTCCAAGCTTCGTTGTCAAATGCCTCCACACCATGGTTAGAGGTATCAACATCATCATCCATCACATCTTACTCCTATGGCACAAGCTCATCATAACCACATTCTAGGATCCAATTATGGAGGGTGCAACACGCAAGAACAAGCCTAACCTTAGTGGGGAAAGGATGGAATGACTTCTAATCCAGGATCTTACATCTATAGAGATCCAAATGTCGTCTTAGCCATAACTCTAAGGCTAAAGTGTCCACGATTAAAAAAAATCTTATGCAGTCCTAGGATAGTTGTTGGAAGATAACTCATTCAGATAGTACCTGGTTTCCCCAAAAGGTGCAAGAATAGTAGCGACATGTATAGCCAAAACCGTCTAGGTAGAACATCTACTGCGCCAATCCAATCATGTGATGGCATGAAAACATCGTGTTATGGTTGTATCAGAACAATACGAGCGTCTCAAGGCATGAACTACGAGTAATACCCACCTTGAAATACAAATACCATTTTGGGCTATTGCGAATCTTGCTATGAGTTTCCTAGTTGGTTCCTTGATAATCTCATCTCTAAACTCCCCAATAGCACACTTTCTTGAAATACGTGGAAATAGTCTCCATCTCGTGGACATGTTGTGAATAACCCTGAACCACTAATTATGACCTACAATATGAAGGAACATGATAACTTGCTCTGCCATATAGGTGTGGATGCTATCTTCTAGCAGCCCCCTGTTCCTAAACATCTGCACAAGTCTGGCGAAATGTGCTCTAGGCATTCGAAGCATCCATGAAGCCTCTACATCGTTGCAGTTGTAGATGTAGTTTAGAATTTCCACCCTCTCCCTATCTTGGATTAACAAAGGACCATATCAGATGACAGACATATCACTCTGACAAACAGCTCTCTTGTGGACCAACATGACCCAGGCCTGAATCAAAACTATGGGTGTTGTTGCCTGAGCAGCCAGCTTCATGTGTTCGTCCATAACCTAATAGGTGACATCAATAATGCAGTGCGTAGTGGAGAAAACAGCCCCACACCATACCTAACGGCCTAACAAACAACCTAACAGGGGAGGGGCTTGTATGCTGATTTCCTCTTTTGGAGCCAACAACTTCCACTACAAAAAAAGACACATCCGTGACATTTTGGGCCGAATGAATTTTTTTCTGTCATACTTATGACACTTCTATGATGATAATTGTGACAAAATCCGGTATCATCATAGATGTGGTGGGCTCCTACTTCTATGACAAAAAAGCATGATAGAAAATGGGCTTTTTGTCCTGGGCGGGCCGAAGACGCAGCTGCGTGACATTCTTTGGGCCGTCCATGACGGAAAAACCCATGGTCGAAGCGAGGGCGAGGAAAATTTTGGCGAGTTCTCGGTTATAGTGGGTGGTCGGGGGCCGAGCGATGCGTGTTTCTCTCATACACGTACACGCGTGTGTGCGAGGCGTTGGGCTCTAACTGAACCCGAGTGAGGCGTCACCTAACTGAACCCGAGCGATTGCATTGCAGGCTACGCGTTACTGAACCCGAGCGATCGAGCGATTCCTTTGCTACTGCTGCTAACTGAGGCCGATCGATGCTGCCTCTGGATGAACAGTGAGCGTTGCAGGGGCGTTTGGATGAACAGTGAGTGTTGCAGGGGGGGTGGATGAACAATGAGCGGTGGGAGTGGATGAACAGGACCCGTGGCGTTGCCCCTGGATGAACAGGACCCCGATCGATCGAGCCAGTTGGGGCTGGATGAACAGGACCCCGTGGAGGGCAGGATAAACAGGACGACCCCGTGGAGGGCTGGATGAACAGTAGACGGTGGAGGGTGGATGAACAGTAGCCCGTGGAGGGGTGTTTGAACAGTAGCCGGTGGAGTAGCGCGCGCTGAAGGCTGGATGAATAGGAGCCCGTGGATGAACAATCGCAGGTGGAGGCTGGAGGAGTTCAACGGTGGATTAACAGTAGCCCGTGGAGGCTGGAGGAGGTCGACAATGGAGATGAACAATATCCCATGGAGTCCCGTTTTGCGGTACGCCACACCCCTCCCGATGAACAGGACACCCGTTTCGACCGTAACGCTCCAACACAAGTCCGTTTCGTCCGTTTTGTGGTACGCCACACCCCTCCCGATCAACAGGACCCCCGTTTCGACTGTAGGAGGTCCGTTTCCCCCGTTTTGCGGTACGCCAGACCCCTCCCGATGAACAGGATCTCGTTTCGAACGTGGCCGGTCGAACACAAAGGTCGTTTCCCCCGTTCTGCGGTACACCAGGCCTCGTTTTCATCGCCTATTCCGTCCAAGCCGGTTGGCTCCCACGCGTTCCGTTGCCTCCCGATGAACACGACGCATTCCCTTGCCTCCCCATGAACACGATGCATTCCGTTGCCTCCCCATGAACATGACGGAGACGTTGTTTCTTTGTTCCGACCCAGCCATGTACACGAGCCCTGGCCGTACGTATATATGCGCGAGTAGGCGTTCGAGACCCCGCCCGTATGTACGTACGTGGCCATATTTTCTTTCTTGCACACTGGCCGCTGTACGTACGTGTACATGCTACGTGCGCGCCTCTACTACGACACATGCGCGCCTCTACATCGACCAGTATATATGTACGTATACATTCGCGACCAGAATGACAATGCTATGTATGCTTCGACCAGGTGGGTCCCGACTGTCAGGCACTTCCTTGCGTGCGAAGATGTAGCTGGTGGGTCCCAGCAGTCAGGGGTGAATCGTTTTTTTGCGCGGACGCACTTCCTTGCGTAAGAAGATGTAGCTAGTGGGTCCCAGCAGTCAGGGGGAAATGTTTTTTTCGTGAAATATGGTGGCCCGTCCGGTGGGTCCCTGCTGTCAGGTGGAGGAATAATTATTTTGTGCGTAATAAGGAGGCACTTCCTTGCTGCGGCCGTGGACCCAGCTGTCAGCCTCTCCACGTACAGTCCACTTCAGATGCATGTCGGTCGTTGACCATGTTGACCAGGCCACACCGAGAGCACCAGGGCGGTGGACGACGGCGAGGCCTAGGAAGGGAATGAGACGGAGGCAGGGAAGACGCGGCAGTTGTTTCCCACGCGGAGGGGAGTACGACTGTACAAGGGTTTACTGGTTCATCTGCCGTCGCCGGAGAATAACAACAGGTGTGGGTGAGTAGAGGGATGGCTAGGCCAGCGATGGGAGTATGGTGGGGGCGGTGAGGCCTGCGCGGCAGAACAGCGGCCGCGGGGAGGAGGGAGCAGGCAGTCCCGCCGGCGCTTGTTTGAGCGGCTGGAGCAGGAAGAGCAAAGATTGAAGAAGCACGACGGCCGTTGGACGGAGATCCAACAGTCACTGCTTGTGCGTCAACCTTTTTTTAGGAAAGCCTCAAATCTGTAGAAAACAGCATACAACCCATCTGCCATTATTTCTAATAATTTATAGCCCATTTGCTAATTCTTAAGTTTTTTTGGAGCCCATATTCTTTTTGTTAGCATTACAGCCCATATTGTGGCCACGGTTAAAAAATTATACGAAATTTTGCATATTTCGGTGCGGTCCGAACTGTTTTTAATCCCGAAATTTCGAGTCACATTCAAACTGATTTTAAAAATAAATGTATATCAATATAAAATCCAACAAATTGTCCACGCATAAAAATCAATGCAATTTAAAATCTTGAAATGAAAAAAAGAAATTTGAAACTAATTGCTGGTTTGATGTGTTTTAAAAATGTACGGCCCATTTTATCATTACTGATAGGCCATTTTTTCGGCCAGCCGCATGAAGCTCTCCTCGTCATGAAAGATTTGCAGCCCAACAGGCCATACAAAGCGACTTACTTGGCAAATCACAAAAAAACTGGGTTGTGGCCGTGGACCCAGCTGCCAGCCTCTCCACGTACAGTACTCTTCCGATGGAAGTCGGTCATTGACCAAATTGACCACGCCGCGCCGAGAGCACAAAAGCGGTGGACGACGGCGAGGCCTAGGAAGGGGAAGACGCGGAGCCGGGGAAGACGCGGCAGTGGATGCCCACGCGGAGAGGAGTACGAGGGTTCAGTAGTTCGGCTGCGGCGTGAGGCTGCCGTCGCCGCAGAATAACAGGGGGTGTGGGTGAGTAGAGGGATGCCCTGGGCCAGCGGTGGGATTAGTAGGGGCGGTGAGGCCTCCGCGGCATCACAGCCGGCCACGAGAGGCAGGAGCACGTGGCACGACCGGCGCTGCTTTGAGCGGCTGGAGCAAGAAGACCAGAGGTTGAAGAAGCACTACGGCCGTTGGATGGACATCATATGGTCACTGCAGCTAGAATCCTTTATATTGACTAAGTTGACAAAGCCCTTGGTACGCGTCAACTTAGTAGGCCCACAGGTCAGCCTCCAAAACGGTGCGCCCCAGATGTTAGGGGGAGGAATCATTTTTTGGGCGGCCGGAGCTAGTATATCCGAGATTGAAGAAGAAGCACGACATCCGTTGGATAGACATCCAATGGCCACTGCTGCTAGAACCGTGTGTTGACAATAATAAGTTGGCAAAGCCTTGCATACACGCCAACCTTTTTTTAGGGGACGCATCAACTTAGTAGGCCCACAAGTGTGTGGCGGAGAACTTATAGCCCATTTCCGATTTGTAAGAATGTACAACCCATTTTTGAATTCTAATGGAATTTACTACAACCCATTTACAGTTTGTTAAAAGTACAGCCCATTTTCTTGCTAGGACAACAATTAATAATTTCAACCAACCATTCAAGACAGAATTTAATAAATTTTCCCACATTTTGATGGGATCTGAAATATTTTTATCCTGAAATTTCTTGTCAGATTAAATATAATTTGTATTACATAAAAATCCAACAAAACATTGCACGTGCAACAATTAAAAATTAAGATTTTCAAAATCCATAAATAATATTTTATAAACTAATTTCGTGTTTGGTGCATTTTTTTAATAGTTACTGCCCAGTTTTTATAATTACATCTCATTTACTAATTTTTAAAGCCCATTTTCATGTTAAGCCTAATGCATAAAATTTGCACCCCAGCGGGGTGGAGAATAACAAGTTGACCTTGCCTGGGTATTCCTCAAAAAACGTATAGCTGGGCTAGCCATTCTCATCTTGAAAAAATTAATATCTGGGCTGGATATCTGGCCTGGGCTACACGGGCCACAGCTCGCCCAGTTAATACCCTGCTCTCCTCTGAACAACAACAAAAACATTGCCAAGAAAAACTTTGCAGTGCTCACGCCTCAAAAACACAAATACTGCTCGAGCTACTTGGTCCCAGCTGTCGGCCGCTCCTTGTGCAATTCTCTCGTTTATATTGACTACATAGGTTGATAATGGTGTGGGACCGTGACGTCAGGAAACCAGGAGGAAGAAAAAAATATAGTTGTACATAATAAGGAGGCACTTGCGTACGTACGGCAATGGCCCTACTGGGCCCCTACTGTCATCCAATCAAAATAAAGTCATCTCCTGAATCCTTATGTTCGTTGACCATGTTAAGAATGTTCGGCGCCACGGCGAGCGCAACAACTCGAAGGACGACGGAGAGGGCCTCGCGGGCCCTTACGGATGGTCTGATACAGCGCCCGCTGCTCATTCAGGAAGCCGGGATCATCGGACACCTATGAGCACCTTCGAGAGACTGAGACGGCATGAAACGGTAAGGCTGCGCTTGGGAGCTCTGGTTTATTTCACACATGTATTAAGATACAAGTGTAATTTACTCGTCATTGGAAACAATGCGTAAAATACAGGCATAATGAAACCGAGGGCCCGAGGTCTGTAAGTAAAACCGGCGGGTTACGCGTGTAATTTGAGAGGCTGGTGTATATTTTACTACTAGTCGAAATCGACCAACCAAGCTCTTCGCCCGAGACCATCTGCTTTTATTTACAAGCGTCAGTTTTACAAGCGGTTTTGGTTGGAAAACGACGATCCAATCACAGCCTAAGATGATGAGTTGGTCGGAAGATCATATGGTTTCACATCTAACCTACCCGACTTGTCGTATAGGCTACGAATGAAACATAAGACGATGAACTTCTTAAGCACTGAAACAACAAAAGAGGATGATCTTCTTAACAAGCAAATCACTGGCATTAGATCGACATGCAAAACAATACGAAGCATTATTCTCAGGAGGCATGGTGAATAACTCGTGATGTCGCATTGCCACAACATTCCAAGCTCAACTTTGCATTCAAACACAAGGCCTGGCATTAGATAGACAATTCAGAACAAACTCTTAACACAGGAGTATCTCAGCAGAGTAACTATTTACTTCTAAAACCAAACACAGGAATACGAAAAAACGATCGACGCTGCTCACAGCAAAGGGCGTCCCACTCAAAAATATCAAATGCATGTCTTCTAGCTAACATCAATGAGCAAATTTTGACAAGGTTTTCCAATTCCAATATATATTGCACAAGGCCTGGCATTACATAGACAATATTCAGAACAAACTCTTAACACAGGAATATCTCAGCAGAGTAACTGTTTACTTCTAAACTGAACACAGGAATAGGAAAAAACGATCGAGCTGCTCACAGCAAAGGGCGTCCCACTCAAAAATATCAAATGCATGTCTTCTGGCTAACATCAATGAGCAAATTTTGACAAGGTTTTCCAATTCCAATATATTAAACTAATGTCTTCTTGCTAACATCAACGATTAAACTTTGACAAGCTTTTCCCATTCAAAAATTTGTAATGCCTATGATCATGGAGTCCTGTCATGGCTTCTTATACTTGTTTGGGCACTTTTTGAGTTGTCGATGCTCTATGCAGACTAGTCATGTCACCAGCCTCTATTAATACTCTGTAAAGCATCTCGGTCATTCCTTCTGTGATGTAGCACAAACAGTGACTGCTTCTTTCTGCAAAGTGGAACGACCAACTGGACCCAGTAATGCAGCAGTTTGCCTTGGACACACTGGCTCCTTTTGTGCGGTTCAACTAAAATCAAAGTCGGAATAAAATCGAGCTTTAATTTTGATATCCTTGTAAGCAACAATAGGTATAAGGGAAACAACTACTGAGAAATAACGATTGATGGCTTGTACTCCCAGAAGAAAAGCATCTACTGATCTACCTTATCTTAATGGGAAACAAAGCAGGAGAGTAGCAATTCTCCATCAGTGTGATTCATTCATATTGACTGAGACATTATCTTAACAATGCCTTGTTTCAACATTTATAAAGAATGACAAAGCAAAAAAGTACCATTCCTAAAACAATGCCACTGATTCATTTTAACAGAGACATTATCTTAACAATACCTTGGTTAAACATGTAGAAAGAACTACAAAGCAGGATAGTACCATTCCTAAAACAATGCGACTGATTCGTTTTAACAGAGGCAAAAAAGAAATCAATTACTGGCCAATAAAGGAGGATGAAACACGCGGCCACAAAAATGGTAATCCCGCCAATCCCTAACAAGTGTTGCAGTTAATTAATTCTAAGAGTGGCATTGCTTAATTTTACCAATGGCATTAGATTAACAAAAAGCATAAACAATTCCAGGGAGAGTGGGCGCAACAACAGCATGTGCTTCCATCTACTTATAAAGGGGGTGATGCTGAGTTTTGTTGTAACAAAGAAACAAGCATCATGTCTGGGTTGGAACAATTTTTGCTCACTTGATTCTAAAAGACATCAGTTCAATAGCTACAATTCAACATTTATCCAAAATAGTATCAATACAAGTAGCACAACATCTCAAAGCACACTGCAGCATCATGTGGATGAAAGTCGGTACTGACCATTCTTGATCAAGATTTGAGACAGCTCGCGAGGATGACTTAAAACATATCCCAACACATATATGAAATCTCGATCTCCTTTTGTGCAGTTCCACCAAAATTAAGCAAAGTCGCCGGTGTGACATTCAAGTTGAACTACACAAAAATGGTAATCACGCCAACCCCTAACAAGTGTTGCAGTTTTGAAATAAGATTCAGTAGTTAATTCTGAGAGTGGCATTGCTTAATTTTACCAGCGGCATTAGACTAACGCAAAACATAAACAGTTCCAGGGGAGAGTGGGCGCAACAACAATATGTGCTTCCATCTACTTATAAAGGGGGTGATGTAGAGTTTGTTGTACCAAAGCAACAAGCATCATGTCTGGGTTGGTCCCATTTTTGTTCACTACTTAATGGGAAAAGACAGCAATACAATAGCTTCAATTCAACATTTATTTAAAACAGTACCAATACAAGCAGCACAACATCTCAAAGCACACTGCACAATCATGTGGATGAAGGCCTGTACTGACCTTTCATGAGACGACCATAATAAAATACGAATCTACCAAAGTGAATAGGAAATCCAATCTCGTTTTGTGCAGTTGCACTGAAATCAAGCAAATTGTTTCGTGTAGCGAAGCAAAATGGAGCAATGGCATCAAGTTGAATAGATACCCCTGTTTTAACAGAAGCAAAAAGGAAACAATTACTTGCCGATAAAGGAGGATGAAACAAACGGTGATAGAAAGAATCATCTAACTTATCTTGATGGAAAACAAAGTAGGATAGTAGCATTTCTAAAATGGTTGCATTGATTCATATTAATAGAGACATTCTCTTAAAAGAACATTCGTTACAAAATCTAATTTACTTTTAACAGTGGCATTGCTACAATTTTTCGGCGGCATTCTTAGATTAACAACAGCATAATAGTTGTATGGGACATGCCAGCACCATGTGCATGCACACGTATAAATGGGAGATGCAGAGTATGTAACCAAGCAGCATATCTGTGTTGGTCCCATATTTGTTCTCTTTGAACCTCTTTCCTATGGGAGGGTAGCAAACCTAGTCCTACACAAACTACCCGACCCCCCAGTTTCTTTCCCTTACAAATGTGTGTACTGGGTTACCGCCTTTTTCCCTTTTCAACCAACAAAGCGGCTGGATAGCCAGTCTATACTACTTTCCGTCATTGCTTTCCTCATTGAACCACGTCCTAGATTCATGCTCCACCCCACCGCACCCTTCTTTCCTCTTTGAACCAAGACCTAGATTGGACTACAGATCGAAAAAGATCCACATGCAGCTAGAGCAACGACGGTTTCAAAGAAACTTATACCTTAGGGTCGTCGGGATGTGGCAAGGCGTGCGGCGGGAGGCCGGATCTGCCCACACTACGTACGGCAGCGAGGAAGAAGGGGTTGGGTGAAAGAGAACAGCGCAACCAGCAGTGGATTGCCTCCCTCGGCGAAGGCGATAGAGTGAAGGCTGCACCTCCTCCCCTTCCCGGTGTGACGGGATCCGGATGCCTCCTTCACCAGTTGTGAGGGGGGAGAGAGAGACAAGAGGCCAACGCAGTCTTGTTTAGATCTGGTGAAGAGAGGGTGAGAGACTGTGAATATAGCAAACCCTAGCAAAGGAACACTGAGCCTCCAGCGTGTATATATTTATGTAGTGCGGCGAGAGTGTGTAGAGTGCAAACCCTAGTGAACAAGCGCTGAGGCTCCAGCTTATATATATACTATAGTATGGACTGAGCTTCGGTGCCTTAACTGCACCTGCTTTTGGCTATTTGACAGGTGGGACAGCCACATTTTGGGCCCACCTGTCATAAACCCAAAGGCAGGTTAAAGTAAATGAAGTTGCGTCCATATAGTACTCGTGTATACGACCAATATATAGTGGAGTGATTTTCTTATTCTCTCCCTAACAATCGTTTTAAATTGTGTAAGTACGAAACAAAACTCTTTATTTAACGTACCAGTGAAGAAAACTACTAAGTACTCCCTCTGTCCCATAATGTAAGACGTTTTTTCATATTACGTTGGTGTCAAAAAACATCTTATATTATGGAACGGAGGGAGTACTTCCGATGAATTAACGATCCACACGTCCTGGTCGTACTTCCTGTCCTTCACGTGCGGTACACTACCCTGCCTTAAGTGAACAACCACACATGCGCCAAATTATCAGAAATGTGTGAGAGTGTGTACAAATAAAGAATTTTAATTTCAATTATCAGAAAGGTTTGAGAGTATGTACAGTTTGCCCTCTCTAATAATTATGGTTTGTTGTGTTCGACATAAACTTGGTGAAACTTTACAAAGTTTGACTTCAGACAAATCTAGTATGCGGAGTAAATAAAAATGGAGGGATACTACGTCCATCCGGGTTTTTAGTCCACACCATTTTTTCAATCAAAGTTAATAGCTGGACAAATAAAATTACAGGGGAGCTGGAGACAAAGTTGTGAGAAGGCTTAGAAATCAATACAAAACTTATGCTCTTAGTACCAACGTCGATCCTTCTTTGAGGAAACATTTGGTTCATAGACAATTGTGTGATAAAATTGCACCAACGTGAAAGACGACTGCGTCTCCAACGCAACCAAGGTGAACTGACGAAGGATATCATCTTTGTGGGTAACAAGCAAAGAGCACTGATGGAAGACAAATTGTTTTTCATTGAAAATCGATCAGCTTCACCAGCCGACGCAACCATGAAGCGCAACCATGAGCATCAATAGGTCATCGTGGTGATGCATCATCCATTTGGCATCAAGTTCGGGTGAGGCACCTGTGAAGTTTGACAAATCCTCACTATGGTCTGTTTCTTCTTAGTAATCAAGCTCGAGGAAGGAAGAACCACGTGGAAGAGGACAGTGAGGCAGAAGAACAATGGCCATCCAATTTTTTGCAGTTCCACTAAAATTGAGGAAGACATGCCCGGGTATGGAGATATGCATCGCTGTTTCCAAAAATATAAAAAAGGGATATAGTGTTGTTACTTTGTTTTACAAGATTAACAACGACATCTCAATTGTCAAGAAGAATTAATGAAAGTACACCAACAAACAGAAGCATCATGATTATCTTGATGGGAACTAAACCAGGATACCCGAGAAAAAAAACATTTCTTCATTTAACCAGTGATAGTATTAGATTAGCAGCAGCAATAGGAGCATATGGACAATGACCGCACAACCACCATGTACTTTTTCTCGAAACAACATGTATACCTCCACCGAGGCGTAAATCAGGACAACTTTTCGACAGGCATTTCCTCTATAATAGTAGGTGATGTTGGACCAGCCGATGAACCCTAGCTACTATACATGGGGAGCTGGGGAGTAGTCGCATAGAAGAAAACCCGCATGTAGCAACCTGGGGAGCTGGTCGAGTACAAGAAGTTATACCTCAGGTGGGCGAGATGTCGCTTTAGGTGGGCGAGCGGGATCAGCCCACACGACGGCAGCGAACAAGGGCGCGGAGGACCTTCGTCCACGCCAGCGCCGGCTTCGGGAGGATGGTGCGAATCGGCTTCCTCCATCGCCGACGGCGACAACGTCAATGCTGCACCTCCTCACCTCCCGCAGCGGACGGGATTCGGCCATATCTGTGACCACCGGTGAGGAGAGAGATAGAGTGGACACTGTCATCTTGTTTTGATATGGAGAGGGTGAGAGAGCGAGACGTGAGAAACTCTATCAAACAAGAGGCTATATGGAGTAAAAAATCTCCATAGCAGTTGTTTTAAATAGAATACGCGCGTTCCCGGAAAAAAGAAACAAAAACTGGCAGACAATTTTTTAACGTACGAAGAAAGAAAACTCGGTCAAAAACACACCCCGCTTCCAGGTCGCGAGAGTCGTCGCGCACACACACATAGACATAGACATGCATATCCGTGTTTACGTAAAATTCCATTTCCATCTCCATCTCCAATCATATTTGAACAACTGGCACATTATTTACGTTGTTATAATTATATACGCAGCAATATTAACGTACAACATCTCTTGTTTGCGGGCATCCGGACCGCTGCCACGACCGCTCCTGACCAACCCGAACCCTCTGCATCACCCGCGCGTGCTTCCCGCCCGAAACGGTCAGTGCCGCATTCATGCCCGGCCAGAGCGGATGCGACCTCTCACTGGCGTCGGCATTGAAGCGGCGCATCGGCCGAGAGAGCGTCGCCCGCGCCGCTTCCTGGTGCACGCGACTGCTCCGCGTTCAAAGGTTGCAATAGCCGGCCACAACATGCATGTAAAAAGTTATTGGGAGTCCATGCTATAGCTAGATGTCCTCCCCCAACTCGTCAATCTCTTCCTGTAGAGTAGTGCTAGTACTCCATGGCGCGATCCATGGACAAGCGGGCGGGAAAGTTATCGTATACTCGGTTTGCGGTGAGTGGCATGCCGAGCGACCGTGTGGGGTCGAGCCGTGGAGGAGGGTGAGACACGAATGCGACAGACATGATTTAAACATTGGTTTTGCTCGATGGCGCGATCCAACAAAAAGAAACGTTGGTTTCTCTCCGTTTCCATTTTTCTCTGGAAAAATGGAAACTTCCCGGTCCATTTTCATTCCTACTCCAAGGTTGCCCTGTTACAACATTCCATCAAATACAAAGGAAAACTAACACGCATGCTGATGCATCTCAATGATTCACAGATCATAGCCAATATTTACTTCAGAACTAAAGACAAAAGTTGTGAGAGCATGTACGAAAGAAAAACTACTGATGGGTTCACTACGACTTAAACCCTAAACCCTAAACAGGATTTAATTTCCTGGCCAGGTAGAACCTGTCGAAGGAAAGATGGCTGGCACCCTCGGACCATACGATGCTTTTGTGCAGTTCCACTAAAATCGAGCTGAGCATCCCTGATGGCAAAGATATTGAAGTGTGATTAGAATAATAGTACTGGCACTAGTTCATGAGACATAAACTCATTACAAGTAGAAGGTGGTAGAAGTAAAGAAAGATCGGCATGGAGATGGAGCTATGTGGGGAGCTGCGGCAGTGGAGCAAGCCGGCTCCAAAAGGAAGATGGACTACCTGGGACGTTGGGTTGTAGCTAGAAGGGTGGTTGGGATGCGACATCGGCTCATACCACCGTGACCCCCGATTGGGACGCACCGACTGTGGGTTTTCTCCCTCGCCGATGTCGACTGCGTCTATGTAGAACATTGTTCCCTTCCCCCAGCTGTAGGATCAGGCCGGATATGTGACCAGTGGTGGGGCCACCGTCATTCTATGCTTGTGAAGAGAGCAAGCCAGGCAAGCAGGCTTGTAGCTTAGGCTCCTGCTAGTGTATATATATAGTGGTTTTCTTTTTCTCTCCATATCAACCATTTTATATTGTGTACGTGTCATTGAAGAGTGAAATGATGGTTGCTTCTTCCGACTAACTTACTGTGTGATTTGACTGCTCCTTAGTGGCCCCTACACGTACCCCCCCTACGTGTATGCAACAGTGACACGTACACATGTACGCAAAAACGTGCACGATGCCCTAATGCATGCATGTCCGAGCACACGACGGAACACGCAAGGTCACGCTCAAGTGCTCAACCTACACGTGCATGCACACACATACTCAGCCAGGGTGAGTTAGTGATCGTATAAAGACCGGAAAATGTATATATTGAGCGCAATGCGTATTATGAAGTCCACTGACCATATTTTTACAAATATACAGTGACAGATAGTGTATTTATCTAGTTTGAAATTAAGCCATATTAACCGGAGAGGAGGCAGCATGGACTAGCATTACTTTGTTGTGTCTCGTCAACTTGCCGAACAAGGAGAAGCTTGCAGGACGGGAGAAGCTTGCGTGCGGTGGCTTGCAGGACAAGGAGAAGCTTTTGAGTAATGCAAGCTCTCCCTCGCTCAAGCTGTGGACGTGCAACAGTTAATTCGGAGTCAGATTGCCAAAAGCATACACTATACTAGTACTATTATTGTTTGACTTCCCGAAGAGGCGAACAGCCAAGCGCAAAGTAGGATATTTACTGCTTAGATGTGTCCCCTCAACTCGCCGAACAAGGAGAAGCTTGCTTACTATTACACCTCTCCCGCGCCCATGCGCGCGGTGGCTTGCAGGACGAGGAGAGGATTTTGACTACAGCGCCCTTTACCTCTCCCTCTCCATCGCCCTCGCCCTCACAGCGGACGTGCAGCAGTTCAATCGGTGTCAGATTGCCAGAAGCATATTGTATTGTAGTATCATCATTGTTGGACCTTCCGAAGAGGCGAAGAGCCAAGTGCAAGGTTCACACGAGTACAGACTGTTGAACCTCCCTAAGAGGCAAAGAGCCAAGCTCAAGGTTTTATAGGAGTTGTCGTCCTAGTAGGAGTATACTACAACTATAGCGAACGATGCTACTATATGATGCCACCACGTCGATATATCCAAAGATGTGCTGCCTTTTTTTCTCAAAGAGCGTGTTGGAGCCCGTGTGTAGGATCCAAAGTATGTCTAGAGGGGGGGTGATTAGACTACTTGGCCAAATAAAATCTATCATTTTCCCAATTTTAGTTCTTCGCGGATTTTAGCAACTTAGCACAAGTCAAGTAATCACAATACAATTCAAGTAAGTATGCACTATACTAGTACTAGGAACCGGATGGAGGAGCGTCTGCACTCTTATTATATTTTTAAAATGTGCTAAAGCAATCTTCAACACATTTGGTTCTCTTTGAGGGTTCTCGCGTGTGATAATGGAAGTTGATTGCATGGAACACTCGCCACAATTCTTGCTTAATTCTGGCTCATCTCCTGTTACAAATAGGAGCACTCGGTAATATTTCCTCTTTTTTGTTATTCAGCATGTAAACAGGTCAGCAAACCTTGCGGCGCATCTTTGTGCGAACCATGCTTGCTACACTCTGAATGTGGCCGAGAGCTGGCTTGATGAAACACCTCGCTTCCTACTTCTTTTCTTGCGGGGTACCTCGCTTCCTAGTGACCAGTGTCTTGGCTGATCGTCCTAAGAATGCTTATATATGAATAAAGCTCTCTCATTTACCCACAAAAAAGATTAAGCCATGTTAACCGGAAAGGAGGGAGTATGGACTAGCACTACTTTTCGGTGTGTCCCGTCAACTTGCAGAACGAGGAGAAGCTTGCAGGACAAGGTGAAGCTCGCTTACGCCTTTTGACTAATCCAACCTACCCTCATTGGACATGCATCAGTCCATTCGGTGTCAGATTGTCAGAGGTATACACTGTAGTACCCAACATGCGGAGTACCATCATTATTCGACTTCACGAAGTGGCGAAGAGCCAAGCGCAAGGTTTAGTAGTACGAGTACTACTACTACTAGAACCGTATGGTGGAGCATTTGTACTCTTATTTTTTCTAATCTCTGATAAAGTACACTTTTATTCAGGAGAAGGGCGGAAAACGGCAACCCAACATGTAATGATGATATCGATCAACCAACCATGCTCGAATATATCTTGGCCTCCATGCGAGCCCGTCTGTGTGTTCTCGCTCCTCGTCTCTCTCAAGGAACGACGGGTTGGCCATTTTCCGTCAATTGAGATTGGTTTGCTCACACTCCTGTCCCACATGTCAGTGATATGCCAAGATGTGGTGCGTTGACCGACTGGCATGCACGTATTTGGTTTTGCACCTTCATATACTACTCCTCCCTCCGTCATAGTTTATAGGGCGCGCTTCATTATGATGCATTTCTTTCAATGCATTTCCACCACCATAGAGACTTTAGACGCGTTTGGTTTAATGCTCAATTAATTAGACCGTGGTAACCGCAATCAAGTCCACAATTTTCTCTCGATGTACTACTACGGAGTGGAGTAAGTGCATGCATGTGTGTACCCGGGGTGGAAGCACTACATGCATGTGTGTACGCATTATTTCCTCTAATAATAGACGTCGTGCTATAACTACCAATGCTATCTTTCAGGCCGATCGCTAGTCTCCTTGGTCCCACAGATTTTTTTTCTTTTTTCTGAAGCGCGCTCTAGAAAACAGTGACGGATGGAGTAGTATGAGCGGATTCAAAGAAGAGCGTATTGATGGTTGCGTCTTCTGAGCAACTTACAGTGGGAAAGGTGGGGCTTATGATTTGACTGCTCATTACTCACTATTAATGCGGCAATGACCGGGCTGAGTCTCACATGCGGTTGTGCACTACCCCCTCGGTTCTTAAATACACTCCGGAGTATTTGTCTTTCTAGAGATTTCAACGAGTGACTACTCAAATATATGTCTTTTTAGAGATTCAAATGGACTACTACATACGGATGTATATAGACATATTTTAGAGTGTAGATTCACTCATTTTGCTCCGTATGTAGTCACTTGTTGAAATCTCTATAAAGACAAATAGAGTATTTAGGAACATAGGGAGTACACATACGAAGCAAAATGAGTGAATCTACACTCTAAAATATGCCCATTTGAAATTTGTAAAAAGATAAATATTTAGGAACGAAGGAGTATAATTTTGTGCATGGCACATAGACCCGGATGCTGAAGAGGCTTCTGGCAATGCTACCAAGCTTCCAGCATTTGTTTACATAATTGACTTACTATACAAATAATTTTCCAGCGACATGAAATTGTACAATGGTGTGAGCATTCAGCTTTTGTTTCGTGTGTCTTGCCATCGATGCTCTTTCGGAAACAATAAAAAACTAACTTCCTTGCTAATGCATCTCAATTATTAGCAGATCAGAGCTAATATTTACATCACGACTGAAGACAAAGTTGTGAGAAGGTGTTAAATTAAAATTTATCCATGCTTTCATTGGCAGCAACGTCCACCCAGCTCTGTCTAAATCAACAAGGCATGTTGGGAAAAAAGTAGCTGTCTAGAGCATGCAACATTCCGATCATTTTGTGTAGTTCCACTAAAATAGAGCTGAGCGTCCCTGTTGCAAAGATATTAAGTGTGATTACGGTAATAGAGGACTGCTGATGAAACAATAAACACACAAATAGAAGCCGGTCACCTTTGCAGTCTCTCTTAAAACTAACTAGTTGGAGAAGATTAGGCTCGGAGTTGGATGAGGAGGATAGAGCAAAACCAATCTCCCTTTGTGCAGTCACACTGAAATGTAGAGACGTTGCCCGTGTGATATTTTAGTACAACTGCACAAAACACTCTTAAGAAAAAAGTGATTTGTGCAGTTCACCAAAACGTCGCAATAGCAACGAGGTGAAATGGATAGCCCTGTTTGCAAAAAAGAGGTAGAAAGGAAACAATTACTGACCAATAACAGTTGATGACACATGCGACGACAAAAAAGAAGCATATTCCTTGTTCTAAGGGAAGATAACAACACGGTTGTGTTTCTCTAAAACGGTGTGAGGACGAGATTGCAATATGGAAAGTACGCCGGACGAGCTACGTTTTGGCCAAAGAACTATGGAAGATCCACATGCAGCGACGTGGGAAGACGGGCAGTGGAGCAAGGCCGGAGGGGATACCTGGAGGTCGTCGGGATGTAACTAGGTGAGCGGCGACGGGCGGAATCTGCCCATACTGCGGCAGCGAGTAGGTAGCGTAGGCCCTACCGCACCGGAGCTTGGTCGGAGAGAACGGCATGTCCCTCGTCCCGCGACGTGCTGCCTCGGCGCCGTCGAATGGAGAAACGATGCACTTCCTCCCTTTCCCCCGGCGGACGGGATGCGGCCGGATCACTGACCAACGGTGAGAGAGAGAGAGGCCACCGCAACCTTGTGTGAGACATTCTGAAGAGAGACAGACCAGGCAAGCAGGCTCCATTGTATATAGTGGAGCGGACCATCGTTTTCTCCATAAAAATCATTTTATATTCTATGTATGTGCCATTGAGCGCTATAACTTTATTTAAAAATAACACGCCAACGCGTCAAGTCGAACTTTGTTTCGTGCATGCGTGGTACCACGACCTCCCTAGGTAAACAACCGCTACACGCGCTCAAATTAGCACGTGGGCTGCCATTTCGTAAAGAAATGAGCTCCATCGTGTACCCGCGCGGGTGTGGCTGGGCACGAAGCGTGAGTACGTGCACGGTGCACCTATTCTCTTCTTGTATACGTACACCACCTACGTGGGGTTGTGTGAGAGAGATACAAACCTAGAGAGATATAGTGTGTTGGGTTCGTGAGAGTTTTTCTTGTGGGTGGGGGGGTCAATCAAAAAATGTAACATATGCAATGTGTGTGAAATAGAGTCCTGGACATATCATATATATAGAGGGGGTGATCCACGAGAAGAGAGTGGAGGTATCATCGGCTTGAGGTGTCCATAGAATCGAAGAGAGGGATGATGTGTGTGTGTGTGCGCGCGCGCGCGATCGATAAAGAGTGCCATCGAATTTGTGTGTGCCCACGTCAAATATACAGAGTGGATGGCCTACTGGAAGGTGAGAGGGGACATGTGTAGTTTGTCTTTGTGGCATGGATACCTCCCTACAGCGCTCGACTATCGGTGTGTGGTGGGGGAGAGGGAGGCCTAATTAACTATAGAGGTACAATGGCTGGTACATGTGTGGAGGAGGAGAGAGGCCTACCTCATGTATTAAGGAGATCGATCTACCTCATGTATTAAGGGAGATCGATCGACATCCATACATATGTGTACGAGAGGAATAAGGTTGGGAGAGAGACAGAGCTAGAGTGTTGGAGGGGGTGGTAGTGGAGTTGCTTCTAACAAATGGTGGGATAGGCATGCTAGACAAACGGAGGGCACGCCCGCAATATCAATAAGAGAGGAGATGGCTGCTTGTCTGTGCATGTGCGTGTGAGAGACGGGTCAGGAGGCATGCACAAATGATGAGGGAGGACGATATGGCTGTGGTAAGCAGACGTAACTACATAGGAAGATCAATCGCCCTTTGTTAGAGAAAGGAGAGACATAACTTGTGAGGTACATCGATCTAGGTATATGTTGGGAGATCGATAGGTATACATGCATGTGTGTGTTAGAAGCAAATGAGGCACGTGGAGAAGGATAGAGAGAGAGGGATGCATCTAGGAGGTGGTATGAGAGGCATACTATATCGAGGGGGAAGGAGTGTGCGAGTACGGGATCGATGAAAAGAGTGGTGGGAGTGAGGCATGGACGGTGATAAGAGAAGAGGGGAAGCTTGTGTTTGTGATAGGCACACCTAGCTAGAGAGGCATATCAATCGATGTGTGCCGTAAAGAAGGAGCTGGGGGGGCCTACACGCACCGTGGCTGAAAGACCTAAAGTGAAAAGACGAATTTGCGCAGTGGAGCTATAGAATGCCGAGGGAGGGTGAGAGGGATGCGGGCATGTGCATGCACGAGAGAAAGTTAGCGCTAGCTACAAAGATAAGAGGATTGTGTGGGTGTAAAAGACGAATAGAGATCATACTTCACTATAAAAAGCGAATTCGAATATTTGCAGAATTTATCATAGTGTCTTAAACCGACGCATGTGTGAATATATATAATGGTGATACACATGCATGGTGTGGTTATGAACATGTTATACTACATATAATATATTTTATCTCTACTTCTTATAAAAACGGAGTTGTTGATGATGGTGTGCCTACCATCCTGCAATATAGGTCGTCTGATTTATATCTGGCGGATAGGAAGGAAACTATGGCAATTTTGAAAAAAGATACCCACACCCCTCTCCATATTTGCAAATTAGGCCCCTTGATCATGTTGATCTCCTGTGGAACGCATGGGCATCTTGCTAGTACTACGTATAATATATAGAACATTGATTATAATTTGGGCTAATGTGTGGCTTTTGCAGCTCAGGTCTAAATACTTGTCATAATGTAGGGGGCGGGGCACTATACTTTGTGTGATAAACATGATGTACGTATGGAACATGGTTTAGATTATGAATATATATAGTTAGTACATCAAATGTACTATTATTTGGAATCAACATCAAGTGTATTCAAAAATTAGAATTCGAGTTCATGTAGTACACATAGTTCATATCTATCTCTATAGTAATCATGTGGTGTGTTACTAAGGTAATACACGAATGATGGTTGAAGTTGGCAACAATCATGATTGTAGATTCTTATTGAAATAGAGAAACGAATTCAAATTTAGTTTGAATTGCAGCGGTAGTATAGACATTTGAAATGCACTAAAATGTTGGTATGAGTAGGTTACATGCATTATACAGCAAGCGAAAAAAATTAATTGGACATAACATGGATTCATACTCCTTCCTTCCATCTATATAGGGTGTAATGAGTTTTTAAAGACCGCCTTTGACTATTGACAAGATTAATAGTACATGAGATGCACAATGTGAAAATTATATCATTGGAAGAACCTTTCACAGACGAATTTAACGGTGTGCTTTGTGTAAGTTGCATGTCATATATTATTGCTTTAATATTTGGTCAGAGTTAGCATTGAAAAACACATTAGGCCCTATATAGATGGAAGGAGGGAGTAGCTTTAAATAGCATTTATATAGTAAAACGGGGCAAGACTCTCCCTTTGTGTGGTGTGAATAGTTTAAAAAATTTCGTTTTCTTTTTGGTTGAGGAAAGTGCGAGTTGATTTGGTACGTATAAGTACAATATTACTACACATTAGGCTTGTCCCAAAAATTCAACCCGCACCTTGTTATATCCCGAAAATTCAGATATCGTGCTCCCAAAACTGGCGCCTTCACAACCCGTGCTTTGCTATCCCGAAATTACAACGCGCGCGAAAACTCTCTCCAGCTGCCAAATCCCGAAACACGAAATCCCCCTTCTAACCGTGAGGTGAAAGGGCCGCTAGTTCAAATCGCTGGGGGGTACTTTTGTAACACGCCCTACATTTTGGACAAGCGCGTCCCTAAGTCATGGTTCACCCCCTCCCATCGCCCCCTTTTCGCCATTCGAAATCCCAGGCCGCCATAACCTCTCCGCTCCAGCTGCGAAACCCCACCCTCCTCCGTCCACCACCCCACCGCTGCCCAGCCGGAGCTTTTTCCCCGACGACATCGTCCATCGCAACAGCTCGACGTCCCTCGTCCACCTCCCCGGATGAGGATCCGTCGTCCATCTTGTTGCCCTGCCGCTTCAGCCGCCCCGTCCTCCACCTCCAAGGAGCTGCTCCGACGACCGTCTCGTCTATCGTGGCCGCTCCATCCCTGCAGCGTCGCCTTAATGTGCTCCACCGGAATCGTAGCATCCTCGCCGACTTCTCGGACGAAGCTGATGCCTACTCGGCGCCACCAAAGCGGTTGTACACTCATCGCATCGCACCTTCTCCTTAACTCGACCTCCCGGCGCCAACGGTGCTCCATCCCGCACCCCCATGGAGCGGCTACCTTGAAGCCGGCACCGCGGGCGACATCTCCACGGCGGCTCTCCCCCAGTGCGAGGCCCCTTCGGCGGCGGTGGCCATACCAGCCGGATCTGTTGCTGCTGCTCCGGCTCTCGCTTGCGCTGCTGTTGCTGCTCCGGCTCTCACTCGATCGCTCGCTCGCCCAGCTGCTGCTGCTCCGGCTCTCGCTCGCGCTGCTGCTGCTGCTCTCCCCCTCGCTCGTGCTACTGCTCTACTCCGATTAAGCTACACTTCAGTCGACTGAATCGACTTTTGGGTCAGTCGATTTTCAGGGGTTGGGGGGCTCATCGGAGTTAAGGAAGAACCACCCGCAGCGGGGACGAGGGCTCGGCGGAGAGGTACCCCACTATCTATCTTGGGGTTCAGGGTGGGGGCGGGGGGCCTAGAGGGCTGGCCGGGGCGGCGGTGGGGAGTTGTTTTTGGGCGGCGAGGTGGTGCTGGGGCCGGCAGTTCGGCCGGTGGTGGCTGGCGGCTTAGGGGGTGCAGGTTGAAGATGAACTGCAGGCCCTCCCTAAACTACATGTCAAGTGCCTCTCTGCTACCATTTCGTTCAGTTTCGACAGTAACATACAGATTCCACAGTAAATTTCAGTTTCGATAGTTAAGTTCAAAGTCAACAGTTTTTATCTCATCTATTGTAGTCAGGTGGTTTTTGGTGATGTAAATTTTACATCAATTTTACATCATCTATTGGAGATGCTATTAGAATCCCACTTGAGATTGACGATGTCTGGCTTGTGCTGCTTCAGCCTTGACGTCTTACGGCTCGGAATGATCCATCACAACAGAGCAGTGCCCTAGACGATGTCTATAGATTCCTCAGATCTTCCTCCACACCTCCGACAGCCACCTCTGCCTCAACTGCTTCAGCGACCAACCCAATGATCCTGAGGTCTACACGGCTACGGCAAAGAGGTTGTACACTTGTCGCATCACTTATTACTATACATTCATGTCGTTCCATTAGGGCTATTTTGGTTCAACGGAAAAACATAGCAATACGGAATTTTCCAATGGCGCTCTACTATTCAATTATTCCTCCATTTTTTTGAAAGGAATGAAGCAAAACATCCACCTGGACCTACTTTTCAAAATCCTATGCATGAAAACAAGACCAAGTGCATTAGTGGCAGAATAACATTCTAACTTGAGTCAGGTCCAAATTAATGTTCAAACTTGAGTTCTAAATTAGTTGTGGGGCATATATCGAGGCAGCAATGAATAGTATGTCTGTCTAATATCTGGTTCACCTAGGGTATGCCTATGTTGTTCATCTTGGGTGGGAAACAAATAGTAAAGCAATCATCATTTGTCTTTTTATTAAATTAAAGCAATCATCAACCTGCTAGCATTATTTTTGGATTCATCCACTAGTTGTTACCATCACTCTAAATTTCTGCATGCTCTCCTTACATAATCTCACCATATTTTTTTCGTATGCATGTCAGATATTGTACACAGTCATGCTGAACATGTAGAGAAAAAGAGAAGAGTTTTGGGCGGCAATACAATGTCATGCAGACATCGCTCCATGGTGGGTTCAATGCAAACCCTCCCCACCCCTCTCCAGATTGTAATCCAGAGGAAAATATCCGTTCTGAGGCGGATTCAGACGCCGCTGACCACTCCTATTTACCCCCCCCCCAAGGTGTTTTCTCTACCTTGACATGATGATGTTAGTCATATCATGCATATGTTGCCTTGCAGTGCCTACTTTTGACATCATATATGTCATATGCTTAGTTTAGACATGTTCTGTAATGCCACCTGTTTAGTTTCTATATCATATACGGGAATTATGCAGTCTCATGTCTTTTAGTCAGCCATAATATATGTGAAATGTGCAATGCCATCCTGTTTAACCAGGCATCATATATTTGAATGATATCTTGCCCATCCTTTTCTTCATTACATTTCCATTTGTCGATAATGTTTGTACATTAAACTACTCTTCCTGTGAATCAGCCATTTGGGTGGGAGATGGAAAAATCTGGAGTGAAAACAAAGTCTTCAGAGCAGACAGTGCTACCTGTCGAAACAGATCTCTTGTTGGGTCCCGATAGCTCCTCAGAGATGGATTCAGAGACAGATGACCAGTCCTATTCCCCTACCGAGGTGTATGCTCTAACTTGGCACGGTTATACTTCTCATATCATGCATATGGTGTCTTGCATTGCATAGTTTAGACATCATGTACACAATATTCAACACCATGTTCTTAGTTCAGACATCATATCGAATGCCCTCTGTTTAGCATATAAATCACATATGTGAATTAAATGATGCGATCCTGGTTACTTAGATAACATGTAGGTGAATTATGTCATGCGATCCTATTTAGTTATTCATCATATCTTTGAATTATGTTATGTTATGCTATCCAGTTTAGATAGACATCATATATGTGAAATTATGTCATGCTATCCGTTTTAGTTAAACAATATACATGTCAACTATTTCATGCCCTCTTTTTTCCACACTATCTATTGCATCTGTCTCTCATACAATGTCTGTACATTCAACTATGTTTCCTATTTATCAGCCATTTGAATTGGAGCGGGTGATGCCAGTCTCTAGTGGACTAAAAACACGGTTTTCGAACAAAACAGTGCTACCTCTTGGTGGAGATAGCACCCCGGTTGTACATGCACAAGAACCAGCCCTACCACACATAACCCAAACTCTCACAGATTGTACCCCTACTGCGATGGACAGAGAACCAGCTTCACCCAATCTAACCCCAACCCCAGCCGATATTAACCCAGTTCTTGTTGACACAGCACCATCTCCACCACAGAGCTCCCAAACAAGAGCAGTTAGTAAGGCAGCTCCAGTGCCCAACGGGCCAGTACTATCACGGCGAACCCCAACTCCACCAGTTAGTACGCCTATTCCTGTGGAGGAAGCACAACCAGCTAGTCGTAGTTTAGCATCTATCGCATTTGATGTTGTTAAATCGTATGTGCGCATCTTCCCATCTTGGAAATATTATACTGAAGATGAAGGAAAATGCCAGTTGCAGGTGTTTGTCCAGGAGTTATTTGTAAGTAATGTTATTCATGGCAATTACTTTGCTTTGTCCCATACATCCTACCTCCATGATGGTTATAATACAATAAATTTTCCCATTTTTCTCTATAGAGAAGGACCGATTTGGAAACTTAGGATGAGGTAGCATGTGCTAATACCTCTGTTATCTTCATGAATGCTTGGTGGCAGTATCGGAATTACCTAAAGAAAATGTACTTCACCGGCAAAGAAACTCATCAAATTCCCTTACGTTCTCCTGAGACACATTTACTGGACGATGACTAGGAATGTCTTGTTCTGTACTGGTCCCGGACCAAGAATGTGGTAAGGTCTCTGAACTCATTTTCTATTTTTAAGTATTATATTCTTGCGTCTTACTGTACTCTATTCATGTAGAACAAGTGCCTAAACCTGAAGAACAACTATTCTAATTTAAGATTCCATTGCTATCATAGTTCAAAAAAGCCCTAGGCGTTAATTGTGCGCTTTGCCACCGCCTTGCGCTTTACTGAACAAAGCGCATGCTTATGCACAGTTATGCACAGATTAAGCGTAGTTACGCGCAATGCGTTTTGCCGATGCCTAGAGTCTAGGCGCGCTTAAGCGCTCGCTTAGGCGTGCCTTTTTTAACTATGATTGCTTTACTCTTGTATCAGTGTATTTACTCATACAAACTTATTTTTAAATTGAAGGATCCAATCGAAACTCCAATGGCATAGTAGGTATGTTCACACATGTTTCATTAACATGTTTGCTCTTATCAATAGCTCTGTTGATTTCAATTTTAATTGTGTATACAGTTGACTTGCATATCATGCACATTACTAGCATCACAATAGAGCCAATAGTGTTGTTGTACATGTAGACCCGTGGTACCCATCTAAAATCTTGTTGTGCCGTGTAGTTTCCCACACTTTGTATTCTTTCACTGCTGCTTTGTCTTGAACTGATATAATTTGAACCGTTTCTCTATTTTGATTTGGCAAGACAATGCAGTGACCATAGGACATAGATATATGTTTGTTTGATGTTTTTATTATGTACTAGTACTTGGCAATAGAAGACTTCGTAGTTTAATCCTGTCCACCTTACTAATGAACTGGTTCATCGAATGAGTTTCATATACTAGTACATGCTAAACTTGTTATGTGTCTGCTTGTTTCTTCTTTTAGAATGCTGACACAATATTGGGGAGGAGTGCCTTATTAAGCAATGGTAAAGGAAGTAATGCAGATAAGGTTCAGGATAGTGACACATCCTTGTTGGTCTCCAACAAAGCTGATAAAACAGCTAAGGAAGACTATCTTGAAGACAGCGAGACAACCCCAAAGTCCTGTCTTGGTTTAGTGTTCGAGTTACTATCCACTACCGCTTGCACAAGCTATTCAAACTCACTGTCTGAATCAGTTCGGTTTCTTGAGTCTCAACTACAAGCTGAAAGACATCGATCAGTTGTGCTGCGACAAGAAGCGGAAGGACTGCGGAAGTCGCTGGAGCATTCAGATGCATACTTTCTGGTGCAACAGCAAGCGTTGGAGGATGTTAGCGCCAAACAGGACAAAGCTAATAAGCTTGCTAAGCTTATTGCCAGCATGGTGGATACCCAAGATAACGTTTCTTGAGCTCTTCTAAAGTTGTTTCAGTTATGCTCTTGTCTTTCTGCCGCGTTTATTTGCACTTGTGGCCAATTTTGACGACCAGTGTATGTAATATGCTGCTTTGTTCGCTATATTTGCACTAGTGGCGAACTTTGATGCCCAGTGGATGTCATATGTGTAATAGCAGTAATAGGCTAGCATTAATTGCTTGCTTATTTATTTCCTTATTGTCTTATTTAGTTGTTTGCTTTTAGTCACTGCAGTTCTTTTTCTGTGTTTTTCTAGTGGCCACAATAGCCTATTTTTGGTAACTAGGCCAAAATAATCATGGCAACACACGGATTGTTGTAACCATGAGCCTCCTGCGGGGCGTATGATTCATGGGCCTTCTTCCGACCGTAGGATCCATTGGCCTTTTATACGGGCCGTAGGATCCATGGGCCTTCTATACGGGCCTTAGGATCCATGGGCCTTCTACGGGCCATAGGGTCCATGGGCCTTCTACGGGCCATACGATCCATGGGCCTTCTACAGGTCGTACATCCATGGGCCTCATACGGGCCATAGGATCCATGGGCCTTCTACGGAGCGTATCATTATTTCGCCAATCATGGGCCGTACTATTCGTGGACCATAATGGGCCATTAATAGGCCGTATTTGATAACTCTATTAAAACAACCCAATGGGTTTTTTGGACATGAAAACGGCCCAACGTATTAACCGTCCAGAAACGGGCCGACTGTAACAACGGGCTGAATTTGGCCCACACACAGAAAATGACAGCAACGGGTCGTATGTAACCGAATCCTGCAAATGAGCCCAAACAATGGGCCCTGAGAAGGCCGAAAGATAACTTGGGCTGGAAACGGCCCAATGGAATTATGGGCTGTTAATGGGTATAAAGTGATACACTGTTCATTACGGGCCAGTTTCGTCACGGGCCATTAATGGGTGTAAAGTGATACACTATTCATTACAGGCCAGTTTCACTACGGACCGTTAATGGGCCAAGAGTTACAAAGGGCCTCATATGGGCTGAAAGACGTTATGGGCCATACATGGGCCAGAAGTGAAAACGGGCTGGAATCATATTGGATGGCCCAGATGACGCTACTGGGTCTGATTCGGATAGGGCGTAACGGGCCTTGGGTTAGCGGGTTGTAAATGAGCTATATGCGAACAGGTCGATAACATGCTTTCCATGGGCCGGCCCGCCACCTTTTGACCAAGTCAAATGGGCCGGCCTTTTCACAGGAATGGGCCTCTGTTGGGCCGTGCCACGTGTCGACGTATCATAGGCGCCTATTGTCCAATGAGTGGGTGATTTGTCCCAACGATGAGCCGACACGTGTTTCCTCTAGCCAATGATGATTTTACACGTGAAAAATCCCCATTGGTCGGGGCTGTTAACGGGTTATTGGATCCAAAACCCGACCTGATAGCTTAACGGCGTTTCGTTACGGTGGATGCTACATGTCGGTCACCCTTGACGGCAGCACTTCTGTGACGCGCGATTTATCATCATGGAAGTGGACACTTCCGTGATGATAATTTTGGTAATGTCATGGAACACTTCTACGACAGCACAGGTACGACTATCTTGATTCTATCATAAAATCGTCATGGATGTACATGCATGACAAAAAACGCGACCTACTGTGACAAACACGTATCATCACAGAAGTGTATTTTTTTGTAGTGTTCCATGGCGCAGATGAGGAGGACGAGATAGAGTCAGAGACGAAGGGGAGAAGTTGGTCCTGCTGCCGGAGATTGAAATCACGCCAACACCGCCATTTCCGTAGATCCAAGTTGCCACCGCCGATCAACGTGAGAATTGATGTTGAGTTTGTCCTGGCACTAGAGCTGAGCGAGTAAATGGGGGAGTGATGCTCAATTTTGTGCTATCCCGCTCCGCTCGATTATTTTCTCCCGCCATCTCCAACCCGACCCCTTGCACCGCCGTATACATGGTGCGAGACTTTTGCGCTTGACTCGGTCAGACTCGTCGGAAACAGGCGATTTGAGCATTCCTAGCAAGCCAGACTCTGCATTCTTTAAGGTTCATGTGAGTGCGAGTCGGGCCTCCATCTATGCTACCAAATGGGTTTTTCTTGCACCCAATGGCCCTGTTTGGGGGTGATGCACGTTGTCAATAACATGAAGCCTTCTTTGTCAAGGGTGAAATGCCTAAGACAAAATTTGAGTGAGAAAATTAGGAAGGGTAAGTGTCGGGGAACTCTAGATGTCCCCTCCCACTTTCCGAGGAAGTTTCTATATTTTTCAAGGCTCCCCCAAACCCGGAAGTGCTCCGAGGAAGTCTACACTCGTTTTGGAAAGATATAAAAAGCTTTCGCGGATTTATTTTTCTTTTCCTTCGGTTTACTTGTTGTATTTTTTTTGTTTGTTTAGTTATTTTTCATTTTTAGTTCCTTTTCTCTCCTTTTAAATTCATTTTTTTAAATAAACATTTTGAAATTAAAGATCCTTTACAAAATTTATTTTATTTTAATTCATGAACATTTCAAAATTGTGAATATCATGAATATTTCTCAATTTCTTGACATTTTTTAAATGTGAACATTTAGTTAAGTTGGCAATTTTTTTGAATTCAACACCATTTTTAAAATTTATGAAATTTATTACATTTTTTCATCTTTTAATCCATGGAGATTTTAAACATTCATGCATATTTTCAAATTTGTGGTTATTTTGAAAATTCTTGAATATTTTTTATCAGTCATGATGTTTTTCTAAATTCGTGAACTTTTTCAAATATGAAAAAAAAGAGTCGGTTTTGTTTTTACAATCAGCTGCAGATTTGTTTTTTCAAAGAAGCGAAGCGAAAGGAGAAAAGTGCGAGTGGAAAACGTGCGGCGTAGCGAGTGTGACTAGCCAGCTGGTGATGGCTATTGGGTCTGGTCCGTCCATGATCACCCTCTTCCCGAAATCACTAGTTTAGGGATCTCCCTTGTAAAGGTCACTCCGACCTCTCTAGGTTGTGAGAAGTACCACACTACATGTGCGCCACTTGTCGCAAACTGGGAGTTTTCTCTTTTTTGTACATTTGTTTATTCAAAATATTTTATCTCTTAAACTGTGCTTTCAAATCCCAAACCGTTATTCCCTTGGATTTCTCGCATCAAGTTCTTTCAAACTACATGCCATGTTAATAGGTTTCGACGAACTTTTTCAAGAAAATACTCGGAAAAAATGGAAGAAAAAAACCCAGCTAGAAGCACGGTTTTTTTTCACCTTTTATACCTTTCATGTGCCTCCGGTGGAAGCAAATATGTGCCTTCAGGAGAAGCATATTTGTGCCTATCGCGGAAAAAAGGATTTTTCTCCCTTTTCGGGAGACACAGCCTCTCATGCAAGCAAACCTTTATCTTCATGAGACGCAAATATGTGCCTCGTACAAGAAGAAAAAACATGTTTTTCTATTTTCGAGAGGCACACCTGTGGCTCTTGTGGAAGAAAAAATTGCATTTTATTTCCTTTCTGAGAGGCATAGTTGTGCTTCTCGCGAAAGTAAAATTATGCCTCAACAAAAAGCAAACATGTGCCTCTCATGGAATCAAACTCGGGCCTCCGCGAGAAGAAAATATGTGCCTCTCATGGAAAAAAAACACTTTTTTTGTGTGTGAAGTCTCGGAGAAATAGAGAAAAGAAATAGCTCTTCTATTGAACAAGGTCGCAACATACTAATTTAACATGGACCGGATGGTGGCCCACTAGCTAGTAGCGCTCCGCTGCAACCAGGTACTCCCATGCGCCCCCTTTTCTCTAGTCTATTTCTTTTAGTATGTGTGAATGGGCCGGCCCACAACTATAGACGCTTCAAGCGAGATCAAAGGAAGACTCGCTGTAAGCGAAATATAGTCTTTGCGGCATGAATGCTGATTAGGTTGGTTTCCGTAGGGAGCTCCTAATCCGCGCTTTAAGCGTCGGTTGGTGCTTCTGGCAACCGACGCGAAGCGGGCCGGCCCAGCAACCTGTTCAAAAAGGAAAGGTGGAGAAAAAGTAAACTTCAAGTTCTAGGAGACCTAGGATTCGAACTCAGCACCACAAGAGAGACGGCCTACAGCAATAACCACTGTACCAAACTTGCTCTATTATTCAAACAAAGAAAACGGTGGTAGTTAACCTTTATTTTAATAAAATGGTTAATTATTTGATAATAGAATTTTTTTTTAAAGTTCATTAGTTTTTAAGAAAAGTTCACAACAAAGAAAAAGTTCATCAATTCCGTAGAAAAGTTCATCAATTTTGAAAAAAAAGTTCATAAATCTGGAAAATTTTCGATCATCTAAAAAAATAGAAATAGTTCATTAAAAATTGAAAAGAGTTCATTGAATTTGAAAAAAGTACATTGAATTTGAAAAGCAATCATCGAATTTGATAAAAAAAGTCCATCAAATCTAAAAAAAGTTCATCGAATTTGAAAAAAGATCATCGAATCTGGAAAAAAAGTTCATCGAATGTGAAAAAAAGTTCATCGGATTTGATGAAAAAAGTTCACGCATTTCCACAAAACAAAGAAGAAAAAGGAATCATGATATTGAAAAGTTCATACATTTAAGAAAACAAAAAAGAAAAGGAAAAAAGGAAAAGAGCTGTGTTTTTAGTGTCTGCATTTAGGGCGTACAAGAAGGAATGTAGCATATCAAGTGTGGTGGGTGAGTTGGTCAGTGCGATCGGTGTTCAATCTAGAGATCCTAGGTTCGAATCACTCTGCGTGCAGTGTTCTTTGTGGAATTAAAATAAGAACCGGTAATGGGCCGAGTCCAACTAACACGCTTGTAAGCGCCCGTTTGCAGAAACAGTAGGAACGGGCGCCTACAACACCAACTATTGGGATTAATCAGAGGAACAGAGAAACAATAATGTGCCGAGTCCAACCAGGCACCCGTTTGAAGAAACAGTTGGAATGGGGCCTATAGCGCCAAATAGGAAACGTCGGTTTCTATATACATTCTTGGACCCTGGTGCGGTTTTGTTATCGGAAAAGATGGTGCACACTTTAAACCATTCTTGGGCCCTGGCCCAAACGCTAGCTAAGGAAAAGGGGAGAGCAACTAACTCAGGAGTACCCTTTACGGGAGCCCCTCAAGGGATACTTTGGGTGGCTTGAGAGCGCACGCTCTCAGCCGTCGCCATGTGTCGCGTGCCGGGCGTTCCCTAGGGATTTTTTCTATTTTATGTACGCATTTTCGTGCTTTAGATGGGTTTTCCCCCCTTTTTTGGCTTTTCAGTTTTTACTCGAGTTTATTTTTATTTGTTTTTCTTTGGTTTTATTTGTTTCTTATTGTTTTTCACTAGCTCTTTTTATTCCCTTTTTCTTCAATTTTCTTTGGTTTTTACTGAGGTTTTATTTTTATCTGTTTTTCTTTGTTGTCTTTCGGGTTTTCATTATTTTTAATACACATTTTGGTTACATATCTATTAGATTTTTCTAATACATGTTTAATATTTTCCATGTACAAGATTAACATTTATTGAATACATGGTCAATATTTTTTCTGTATACATTTAACATTTTTTAAATGCTTGACTAGAAAATTCAAATATTATTAATAATTTCTTAATACATGGTCAACATTTTTTATTCAAATTTTACTTTTTTTATAAACTTATTAAAAAAATTAAATACAAGTATAACATTTTTTCAATACATGTTCAATATTTTTGCTATGCATATTAAAAAAAATCAAATGTTTGATTAACATTTTTTAAACAATAGATTAACATATTTCGAATACGTGGTCAACATTTTTTCTATACACATTTAGCACTTTTTTGAATGATTGATTAAAATTTTTCAAATAGAATTTAAAAAAAATACACGGTCAACATTTTTAATTTTTTATACACGTTCAACATTTTTCAAATGCTTGATTAACATTTTGCAAATATGTAATCAATACTTGTTTAATACTTTTTCACATGCTTGGATTAACGTTTTTAAATACATGATCAACTTTTTCACACACATTATATATTGTGTGTATACATTTTTCATATACATGAGAAACATTTTCTCTATCTACATTTAACATTTTTCAAATACTTGGTTAACATCTGTTTGAATCGTTTATGTAATTTTTTTTTGAAATATTTTATTTTGAATATTTGGAAATATAAATGAAAGTAAAAAAATAAAAATAAAAAATGTGAAAAAAGAGGCAGTGCCTGGCACAGGGCTGGTCCATACCCTTCCGCGACTGCAAGGCGCTTCAGTGAGTCGGAATGTTGTTTCTCAAAAAAAAGCGAGGTATAGCCGCGTCCCATTCACGCTGTCCATTTGCGTAATCAACGCTCCTCATTTTTCCTTCTTTTTACGTAATCAACTTTTTGTTGTGGCGTTGATGTGTTTTTGCGTAATCAACTTGTTGATGTGCAACAGGGGGATGTTGAGTATATGTGTTGTGCATATCTGTGTATTGGGCCTACCTTCTAGTTCCTTATATAGTTGAGGTCATGGCCCACCTCTTATACATCATATATATGTGTCTTTGCACGAGAGCAATACATCGTGTAATCACAACTTCATACATGATATCACTTATTAGGTTCTAAACCCTAGTCTTCCACTGCCGCAACCGTCGCCCCACGCGCGCCAACCGCGCCGGCCGCCGCTACCCTCTCTCCCTCCCGCGTGAGCACTCCACCAGCCGCCGCTAGCCCCGCCCGACCCGCTGCTACCCGACCAGTGTCGCCAGCCCCGCCACCCGCGCGCTCCTCTAGCCGCCGCCCGCCCCGCCCGCCCGCCCG
>NC_041393.1:225063909-225100313 GCF_002162155.2 Triticum dicoccoides | reverse complement strand
CCCACCAAGCCACTGCTGTCGCGCGCTTCGTCCGCCAAGTCGCCGCGCATCGCCCGCAGCCGCCGCAAGTCCTAACCCGAGTCGTCCGAGCGCCCCGCCCCGTCCCGTCCTCGCTATGTCGTCCATCACCTCCTCCGTGTCCACCAACTCCAACCCGTTCCCTGACGCCAACCCTCCCGACGTCAACGACATCCGCAACCTCAACATGTTCGAGCGGGTGCCGGTTCGTCTCTCGCAGGCGGACTCCTCCTACTACACGTGGAAGACATATTTTTCCCTCGTGTTCCGGGAGTATCACCTCATCGACCACGTGGACGGCACCGTCGACTCCAGCCTCGTCCGTGAGTTCCATGACTGGTCCACCATCGACACCACGATCATCCACTGGTTCTTCCTCACCATCTCGCCGGACCTCTTCCAGACAATCATGTAGGACGGTGACGATGCATGCGTCGTGTGGACCAAGCTGAACGGGCTCT
This sequence comes from Triticum dicoccoides, assembly GCF_002162155.2. NCBI lineage: Eukaryota > Viridiplantae > Streptophyta > Magnoliopsida > Poales > Poaceae > Triticum > Triticum dicoccoides. Next base: position 225,099,834 of record NC_041393.1, on the reverse strand, counting down.
TCACCGACAACCAGCTCCAGATTCGCGGTTTTTTGCAGTAAGAGTTTTTTTGGGTGTCATGAGGACAACACCTCCGTCGACGACTATTGTCACCGCTTGAAGACTCACGCTGACGAGCTCCACGATATTGGCACGAAGATCGATGATGACCTCCTCCTCAGCACGCTCACCGCCGGGCTCAACGAGGACTTCGGCAATGCCACAGTGAACCTCAGCCTCATCCCCAACCCATCCTTCGCCAAGTTCGTTGCGTACCTCCGCTTGGAGGAGCGGCGGATGAAGCAGGTAAAGGCGAGGGCCATACACACCGCCCTCGCCGCCGGCTCCTCGGCGCCTCCAAACGCCCCGGTCGCGCCCCTGTTGCCACACCACCCGGCGACGTTCCCGGCACCAGGCCACCCAGCAGCCGAGGCTGCTCCCGCTGCCCTATGGGCCGCCGGCCCCTCCCGTCGAACGGCGTCACGGGGGCCGGTGCGGTGGGGGCCGTCGCGACGGTCAGCAGCAGCAGCCGCAGGGCACCGACCCGCCTCATCAGCAACAACCGCAGTAGTTCCAGGTGCCACCTCCGTGGGGCTCCGGCTACAACCTGTGGACCGGTGTTGTTCATGCCTACACCATGTCGGTTCCACGGGCTCTTGCACCGACCCTTCCCGTGTGGCGCCCGCCGGTGCACCAGGCATACTACGCGGCTCCACAGCAGTATGGACGATACCTACCGCCGCAGCTGAGCGGTGGCTACGGTCTCCTTGCGGCCCCGCCGCCGCCCTTGCCGACCCTGCCGCCGGTGCCTTGGGATCCGGCGTTCCTCGCTGCGCTGCACACCGCGCCGACACCGAACACCTACACCGGAGGCGGTGATTGGTACATGGACACCGGGGCTACGGCTCACATGTTTGCTCATCTTGGTAATCTTGCCTCCTCCACTCCGTCACCACCGACCGCCGCATCATTGTCGGCGACGGTTCCACCCTCCCTATCACACATGTCGGGCACACTTCATTTCCTTTCAATTCCATGCCTTTAACTTTGTCTAATATACTTGTGTCAGCTCATCTTATTAAAAACCTTGTTTCCGTTTGTTGTTTAACTCATGAAAATCTTGTTACTGTTGAATTTGACGAGCTTGGTTTTTGTGTCAAGGACGCTCGAACTAGGATGGTACTCTACCGATGTGACAGCCCCGACGATCTCTATCCGGTGCATCCGTTGTCCACCTCTACCACCGCACCGGTTTCTCTCTCCGCTGGAGTCGATCTCTGGCACGCTCGTTTGGGTCATCCCAACCCTGTCACACTTCCTCATATTCTTAGGAGTTTTAGTTTCAGTTGTAATAAGATAGAGGATCACACTTGTCATGCCTGTCGTGTCGGCAAAGATGTTCGCCTTCCGTTTAATAACTTTACCACCATAGCATCTTTTCCTTTTCAGTTGATCCATAGCGATGTGTGGACCTCTCCGGTTCCTAGTAATTCGGGCTATTTATATTATCTGGTTCTCCTTGATGATTATTCTCACTATGTGTGGACTTTTCCTTTGCAACGAAAGTCGGACGCGCTCTCCAGTTTGACGGCCGTTCCTATGTCAGCATGCAGTTTGGGCGTCCCATTCTTTCTCTTCAGACTGACAATGGAAAAGAGTTCGACAATCTTACTTTCCGCACTTTTCTATCGTACCACGGCACAGTTTTTTGTCTCACATGCCCGTATACTTCACAGCAGAAGGTCGAACCGAACGCGTCCTTCGCACTCTAAATGATTGCGTTCGCACGCTCCTGTTCCATGCTAATGTGCCACCCCGTTTCTGGCCGAACGCACTTGCTACTGCTTCACTTCTCCTTAACCTTCGACCCTGCCGCCCACAGTGGAACTATGCACCTCACCATCTTCTCTTCGGTACGCCTTCGTCCTATGATGGCTTGCGTATTTTCGGGCGCCTTTGCTATCCTAGCACTACCGACACCGATCCTCACAAACTCGCACCCCGTTCTGTCGCTTGCATCTTCATCGGCTACCTCTCCAACTCCAAGGGTTACCAGTGCTACGATCCAGTCTCCCACCGTGTGTTCACTTCCCGACATGTTTACTTTGATGAGCATGTGTTTTCGTTTCAGCACGTACCCCCAGCTGTTCCTCCCGCCACTGATGACGCGTGCTCCTCAACGCCTCTCCCAGGGCACGCGACCCTTGGCCCTCCCCCTGGCTTTGAGGCGCACCCCCCTGCATGCAGCTGTCGGTGTCAAAACCGGTGGATCTCGGGTAGGGGGTCCCAAACTGTGCGTCTAAGGCTAATGGTAACAGGAGGCGGGGGGCACAATGTTTACCCAGGTTCGGGCCCTCTCGATGGAGGTAATACCCTACTTCCTGCTTGATTGATCTTGATGATATGAGTATTACAAGAGTTGATCTACCACGAGATCGTAGAGGCTAAAACCTAGAAGCTAGCCTATGATTATGATTGTTCTTGTCCTACGGACCAAACCCTCCGGTTTATATAGACATCGGAGGGGGCTAGGGTTACACAGAGTCGGTTATAGAGAAGGAGATCTACATATCCGAATAGCCAAGCTTGCCTTCCACGCAAAGGAGAGTCCCACCCGGACACGGGACGAAGTCTTAAATCTTGTATCTTCATAGTCTAACAGTCTGGCTATCCAAGGACCCCCTAATCCAGGACTCCCTCAGTAGCCCCTGCGGGCTAATTCGATTGGCCATCTGGAGCAGATCGACGGCCACGCCCTTGGCCATCAGGTCAGATTTGGGAACTTGAATCACACGGCTGGCATCTGTGGAGACCTGATCTTCGACGGATCCGGGCCTAAGCCGGGAGCACCGAACGGTCATGACGAGCATGACTTAGATCTGCTGTCGGACAGTATTCGGGATATCGCACCTGCAGCAGCTCCGGACCTAGATCCGGGGCAGATCGCGTCATCCGAGGACGGGTGGTTGGACCCCTCCATGGAGGCCGTATACTCATCGACGTTTGTCCCCGACACAGACTCTACCTCTAAGGAAATCTGTGTCGCCGGACCCCCAGACTCGTTTCCGGCCGCGGGTCCTGGACCGCGCGCATCCATACCCATCGAAGCTGATTGGGCACCAATCATGGAGTTCACTGTCGCGGATATCTTTCAGCGCTCGCCCATTGGCGACGCGCTAAACTCTTTAAGTTCTCTCTCTTTGTCCAGCTCGAGTGGGATACGGACGACGAAGAAAGTCGTAGCCCACCCACCACCCACTTCATAGCCACTGTCGATGACCTAACAGACATGCTTGATTTCAACTCCGACGACATCGACGGTATGGACGTCGATGCAGGGGACGATCTGGAACCATCGCCCACGGGGCGCTGGACTGCCACCTCATCATATGACATATACATGGTGGACACGCCTAAGGAGGACAACGACGACAAAAAGGACACAACGGAGGATAAACCCCCGGACAAAAGCCAAAACGACGGCGTAGGTGCCGCTCTAAGTCCAATCATAGTAAAAATAGCGATAACAGCGCAAGAAAAAATTGACACTCCGGTCGACTCCAAAAGCAACAATATGGACCCAGCGATGGAGTGGGATGAGCCAGGCCACGCTGAACACAGCCCAGAACAGACGCCCGGTCACAGTGATCCCGAGGGCCGAACTCATCAACCTGCCTCTGGAGATGAGGACAGTCCGGTTGATGATGCATTCATCATCCCAGAAAAACGTTTGGAACAAGATAACCTCCACAGAAGGCTTATGGCCACTGCGAGGAGCCTAAAAAGCAGAAGCAAAGGCTTAAGGCCGCGCAGGATACGCTCAACCGCAGATGGAATATGGTGCTAGACATTGATGAAAAATATGGCGATGATCGCCACACAAAGAGCTACCCAAAACGCAAGCTGCTCCCCGAATTCGATGATGAGGCCGTAGAGCCCATTCTGCCGATGAACTACGGCCAGTCGGCCGGACCAACCACTTCATGGCCGCGATAGAGCAGCCACTGACGCCGCACATGGTTTACGTGTGCTCCTGGACAAAAAGGCTCGCGCGACCAGGTTAGTCTACGGATCCAGAGGACATGCTCCGACACGGGATTATGGTCACCAAAATGATCACACAGATCGAATACCAGTTCGGAATCAACATCGGACACAACAACAGTCGACAGCATGCCACGACATGTCCAGATACAGAGGGGTTGTGCACCCTCTGTGCTTCACCGACGTGGTGCTGGATCACGAATTTCCACAGGGATTCAAACCCGTGAACATAGAGGCATACGAAGGAACGACAGACCCTGGGGTCTGGATTGAGGATTTTATCCTTCATATCCACATGGCTCGTGGGGATGACCTCCACACCATCAAATACATTCCCCTCAAGTTGAAAGGGACAGCTCGGCATTGGTTGAAAAGCCTCCCCGAAAACTCAATCGGAAGTTGGGAGGAACTTGATGACGCTTTTAGGGCCAATTTTCAAGGGACCTATGTCTGACCTCCGGACGCAGACGATTTAAGTCACATAATACAACAGCCCGGAGAGTCAGTCCGCAAGCTTCGGAACATATTTCTAACTAAGAAGAATCAAATTGTTGACTGTCCAGATGCCGAAGCCCTAGCGGCCTTCAAGCACAGTATCCCGGACGAGTGGCTAGCCAAACACGTCGGCCAAGAAAAACCAAGGACAATGGTAGCCTTAAAAAGACTTATGACCCGCTATTGTGCGGGCGAGGACAGCTGGTTGGCTCGTAGAGGCACCACTGACCCAGGCACATCCAAAATTAGGGATGGCAACGGGAAGCCACGGCGCAATAAGAACAAGTGTCGGAACAATGAAGAAAGTCCGGACAACACGGCGGTCAACGTCGGATTCATGGGCTCTCGACCCGGTCAAAGAAAGTAGCCATCTAAAGGCAGCAAAGAGGGACCGTCCGACCTGAATAAAGTCCTGGACAGATTGTGCCAAATTCATGGCACCCCCGAAAAACCTGCAAATCACACTCACAGAGAATGCTGGGTCTTCAAGCAGGCCGGCAAGTTAAACGCCGAACACAAGGGAAGGGAAACACCAAGTGAAGACGAGGATGAGCCTCGCCAGCCGAACACTGGGGGACAGAAAAAATTCCCACCAGAAGTCAAAATAGTAAACATGATCTACGCGACTCACATACCAAAGAGAAGGCGCAAACGCGCGCTCAGAGACGTATACGCTGTAGAGCCCGTTGCCCCCAAATTCAACCCCTGGTCGGCCTGCCCGATCACCTTTGATCACAGGGACCACCCGACTAGTATCCGGCACGAAGGATCGGCTGCCTTGGTGCTCGACCCAATAATCGATGGATACCATCTCACTCGCGTCCTCATGGACGGTGGCAGTAGTCTTAATCTGATATATCAGGACACCGTCCGCAAGATGGGGATAGACCCATCCAGAATCAGCCAAAGTAACACCACCTTTAAAGGAGTGATACCAGGCGTTGAGGCCCGCTGCAGGGGCTCCCTCGTATTATAGGTGACATTCGGTTCTCCCGACAACCTCAGAAGCAAAGAATTACTCTTCGACATCGCTCCCTTCAGCAGCGGTTATCATGCATTACTTGGAAGAACGACCTTCGATCACTTCAGCGCAGTACCGAACTACGCCTACCTTCAACTCAAGATGCCCGGTCCACGTGGCGTCATCACTATTAGCGGAAACGCAGAGCATTCCTTATGTGAGGAAGAGTATGCGGAGGCTCTTGCAGCCAGACACTAAGCGGCCTCTCCCACCAGAACGCATGATCGGTCATTAAGGCCACAGACACGGTTAGACGAGTCCGGTGCACCACCATCGGTAATAGCCCAGATAAACCTGAGCTGGGTGCTATGCATATACCCCCATAGATGGTACAAGGTGCTGCAAACGTGTAATAAGGCCCACAATTCGGCTTGACCTTATTAATATGCCAAAATCTCATATTTCTAACATCCATTGAGAATAACCAAGTTTTCGCACGCTTACTCTTTTACATGAGTTTTCGTTTTTTTTTCAGACACTATTCGTGCGACACCCTTCCAGGATACGGCATAACAGAGACAAAGGCGCAGACGTGCAGCAGGGCCCCGCTCAAAGGTTTCTCTTTAGATTAAGCCCCTGTGTAAACCTTCTTTATCGTCTCTTGTTGCTAGACATCCCATGGGTATTCAATATACCCACAGGGGATAATGGCGTTATAGGCATTTCGCCACGACAAATCAACGCACGTACCTGGAAATACAGGGTTCATAATCAAGAGCATTGCTCAGCCTAGTATATGTTATAAAGTCTGAATACCTTCGAGAGTGTTCGGCATCGCGAGTTTGGCCTTATATGCAACAACTCCGAATCATGTCTTTGGTCAAATGTTGGGTTTGCCCGGCTCCTGGGTTTGCTGCCTTACGTTTCGTTCTATCGACTAAGGCGGCCAAAGGAGAACTACTGCAATTGTGCCCTGGTTATTTCGGATGAGCACTTCAGTAGAGAAAGCCGAAAACTGACTGTCATGATACAGCGAGAGATTGGTCAACCACTCGAGGACTCATCGGAATCTTTAGGATTCCTCCGCATTAACGAAGGACCGTTTCTCGGTCATGTACATACGCGCACCTATCTGGATGCACGCGAAGGTACTAGGGGTTACATAGTAGCCCCACCGTCAAACTCCTATGGCTAAGTGAAAGTGTTAAAGCTACATAGTCCGGTTGCCTAGTTTGACGTGCGATCACCTCCTTAACGGACCAAGACGTTGGATCAAGTGTGATTATGCACATTTTCTCGAACACCCTCGCATTATATGCGTGGGCGCTGAAGCCAACGACGGCTAACTTTCAGGTTATATACATACATAAACGGCCGCACAGGAGGCACTATAACACTTTCAGGAGAAAGTATAAATACAGCCTTTATAATTAAAAAAGAATTGTTTTTTACAATTAAACTACTTTCCACTCGAACATGACACTCTTCGAGCACTGAGCCTCTATTATACGGGCACCTTCTATGACCTGCTCAAAATAGTGCTCGGCTGGGTCCTGGCTTCCTACCGGACTCTGGGTTGCAATGCTGGTGGCCTCCATATCCGCCCAATATGTCTTAACATGGGCAGGAGCCATCCGCGCACCCTCTATGCATGTTGACCTCCTCATGGCATCGATTCGTGATACAGTGCCAAGGAATTATTGCACTAAACCAAAATAAATGCCTAGCCTTGGTCCCTTTGGCCATAGATGGTCTACTACAGACCTCATTGCAAGACCGGACAACCTATGGAGCTCGGCCATAGCGGCCATCCTCTCACTCAATGGCAGCGGGCGTGTCGGAGCATTGAATTGCGACCAGAATAGCCTTTTTATGTCATTATCTTTTTGATCCTTGAAGAACTTGGTTGCATCAGCCGCACTTTTTGCTAGATCTGCATACGCGTCCGCAGCGCTCAAAAGCTGATCCAGAGGAGCGTACTTGGGGTCTCCAAACTTCATCTGCAACAAATAGGGGCTTCCAGCCGCGATATCTCTGGCCTGTCGAAGCTCCTCCCGTGCAGCCCTAATTTCAGAGCGCATCTCCTTGGCCGCATCCAAGACCTTCTTCAGGTCAGCCGACTTTGCCTGATTATCCTTCTCGAGAAGCTCATACCGGTTGGCGGCGTCCCTCAGCTCCACAGCCATCTCGGCTATTTAATCTTTGCTTCGGCGATGAGCAGCCTGTTCGGCTCTCAAATCTTCGGCCGCCTTTAGGGCAGTCGCATTGCTAGCCTGGGCTTGTTCCTTGGCTAGGGCAAGTTCTTCCCTCAGGGCCTCCATGGAAACAACCCCGCCTGCAGCCAAATCATATCATATTAACATTATACTCCTCTTAATATTTCCTAAACAAATGAGGAGAAAAGAGCACATACTCTGTGACTCGTCAAGCCGCTTGTTTACAAGCGTGATGTCGGCGTCCACCACATCAATCTGTCGCCTCAGCTCGGCGAATTCCGCGGACCGGTCTACCGCCGGACCCTTAGCAACCTGCGCATGAATACAGTGCGATCATTACCTGGGAGTGTGATCCTCCATTTGCCACCTAGGGCTGGCAACCAGAGTCTCGGGGGCTACTATCTATACGGAGCACACCTATCGCGTGCGGTGCAACCAAAAAATTATGTGTTTCGTTGCGTACCTCAAAGCCTTTGAGCAGGCTCGTAAAAGCTTCATTCAACCCGCTTGTGGCGGATGAAATCTTCTCCAACACCATGCCCATTAACGTACGGTGATCCTCCGAGAGAGCATCTTGCTCTAAGAGGCCCGTCAATGTGTTCGGCCGGGCGCTGGACTGTCCCGGACCCTTCTCACTGCCCTCCATGGGAGCCGAACACGCCGGGCTCGGGGTGGCCGAAGTGTTAGCTTCTGGCCTCGGCGGATTTGGACTCCTCGTGACGACACCTCAGGGTCGCCCGCCCCATGGGGCGGAGAGGCAGGTGGGGTTTCACTCTCCATCATCTCCAGAAGAAGATCCCCCAAAGGCAAACTCTGTTGAGAAGAGCTACTAGCCGGTCTGCAAAAGATAGATCCTGGTTATTGTTCTCGGAGGAGGAAGCAATATCTTTTTATTCACGATTAAATTACAGCTCGGTGGAGGGCTGGCCCATTTGCGGGCATGATGCGGTGAGGACGCCCTCCGGGGCAGGGACCCCTAGTGAAGTTTTGTTCCCTTGTTTAGACACCTCCGTTTCCAAGTCTTCGGAGGCGGCCCTTTTCTTCCCGCGAGGGGAAGAAACCTTGGATTCACCTCCCCGATTATCCTCCTTCATGGAGATACTAATTCCCTCGGTTTGGATGTGCAATGTGTGAAGCTCGGCTTCTCTATTCTTCCCTTCCCATTTCCCCGAGGCCACTTGGCTTAGCGCACGTCTAAGTATCATGGCTATTGCAGGACTAGACGAGCCTTCGAGAAGTGGGGCCGGACACCTGATCCTCTCCGCCTTGCTGAGCCAATCCTGGCCGCGGACAGTTTTCAGAATAATGTTGTGATAAATAAAAATGAAGTGTTCGGTTACAAGGTTACTTACTTGGGTATCTGGGCGGTTGCAGTTCAGGCCCACATCCTTGGTGGTGTCCGGACACTTTACTCGTGGTCCGAAAAATAACTTATACATCCCTTCGAGTGGCATGCCGAAGAAGTGTTGAATGGTTCGCGGACCTTCTAGATTGAACTCCCACATCCGGAGAGGTCGACGTTTGCACGGCAGGGCCCGTCAAACTAGCATTACCTGAATGATTCTGACAAGACTGATATCCCTCTCAAGAAGCTCCCGAATGCGGCTCTCCAATGTCGGTACGTCATTGGCAGGCCCCCAGTCCAGTCCCACGTTGGCCCATGATGCCAGTTGAGGCGGAGGGCCCAAGCGGAAGGCGGGGGCAGCCGCCCACTTTGTGCCTCGGGGAGCTGTGATGTAGAACCACCTCCGTTGCCACAGATCGGACACCTCCGGGAAGGAACCCTCTGGCAATGGGGCATCAACGTTTCTGCTTATTCCAGCGCCTCCGCACTCTGCGTGTTGCCCCCCGATCACCTTCAGCTTCACACTGAAGGTCTTGAGCCATAAGCCGAAGTGAGGGGTGATGTGGAGGAAGGCTTCACACACGACGATAAATGACGAGATGTGAAGGATGGAATCCGGAGCTAGATCGTGAAAATCTAGCCCATAATAGAACATGAGCCCTCTCACGAAGGGATCTAGGGTGAAGCCTGAGCCTCAGAGGAAGTGAGAAACGAATACAACACTCTTGTTGGGTTTGGGAGTGGGGATGACCTGCCCTGGAGCAGGAAGCCTGTGCTTGACGTCGGGGGTCAGATATCTAGCCTCCCTGAGCTTCCCAATATCCTCCTCTATGAAAGAGGAGGCTATCCACCGGCCTTGAAGGTTGGATCCGGACATGATTGAAGATCCGAAGTACCTAAGCTTGAGCTTCGGGTGCTGGAACTCGAGATGCGGAAAGGCGCAAGCATGGTAAGAAAGGGATAGGCCTCAACCCCTCTATAAAGGGGGAGAATATCAAGCATCTTCAGCGTAACCGTTTGGGACTTGCCTAAAAACATGGAGTCATGCCAACAAGCGTAGTTGGGTTACCCGCACCCGTATTGATGAGAATCCCACGATAGGGGGAACACGATCTCTGCTTCGACAAGGCGTGCCAATAAAACCGCCTTGCAGTGCGTGTCGTGGCAGGCTAAGGAAAAACAGTTCATATTAAAACCGGGCTGCGGTGTAAGGATACGCTATGAAAAGTTGTCAGCTGATTGGATTTGTAAAGTATCGTGCTCTCTACGGTGGTGTGTTGAAATTATTTTGCGGAGCCGGACACGATTTAAGTGTTCAAAATTTACCTTGGAGCATTCGGAGATGGAACCCGCCTTGCAATACCGAAGACAATCTAGGCACCGGACTCATCGTAATTAAAGCCTGGTTCATGGGCTACTGAGGGAGTCCTGGATTAGGGGGTATCCGGACAGCCGGACTATATACTTTGGCCGGACTATTGGACTATGAAGATACAAGATTGAAGACTTCGTCCCGTGTCCGGATGGGACTCTCCCTGGCGTGGAAGGCAAGCTTGGCGATTCGGATGTTAGATCTCCTTCTCTGTAACCAACTCTGTGTAACCCTAGCCCCCTCCGGTGTCTATATAAATCGGAGGGTTTAGTCCGTAGGACAAGATCAATCATAATCATAGGCTAGCTCTTAGGGTTTAGCCTCTACGATCTCGTGGTAGATCAACTCTTGTAATACTCATATCATCAAGATCAATCAAGCAGGAAGTAGGGTATTACCTCCATCGAGAGGGCCCAAACCTACATAAACATCATGACCCAAGTCTCCTGTTACCATTAGCCTTAAACGCACAGTTTGGGACCCCCTACCCGAGATCCGCCGGTTTTAACACCAACACCCCTACCTCAAGTTCCAACACCCAAGGTCCAGGCTAAGCGCTTCGGAACTTCAATCATGTCCGGATCCAGCCTTCAAGGCCGGCAGATGGCCTCCTCTGTCATAGAGGAGGACATCAAGAAGCTTAGGGAGGCTAGGTATCTGACCGCCGAAATCCCCCACAGGCTACCTGCTAAAGGGCAGGTTATCCCCACTCCCGAACCCAACGAGAGTGTCGTATTTGTTCCCCACTTCCTTCGAGGGCTAGGCTTTAGTCTTGATCCCTTCGTAAGAGGGCTCATGTTCTATTACAGGCTAGATTTCCATGACCTAGCTCCAGATTCTGTTCTTCAAATCTCATCATTTATCGTCATGTGTGAGGCCTTCCTCGCATTACCCCCACACTTCGTCTTATGGCTCACGACTTTCAATGTGAAGCCGAAGATGATCGATGGGTGACACGCAGAGTGCGGAGGTGCTATAATAAGCAAAGGTGCCAACGCCCTATGGCCAAAGGGCTCCTTCCCGGAGGTGTCCGACTTATGGCAACGGGAGTGGTTCTACATCACAGCACCCCGAGGTCCAAAGCGCGCGGCCTCCCCAGCCTTCCGCCCGGGCCCTCCACCCCAACTGGCGTCATGGGTCAACACAGGGCTGGACTGGGGGCCGGTGAATGATGTGCTAACATTGAAAAGCCGCATCCGAGATCTCCTCAAGAAGGATGTCAGCATCGTAAAAGTAATTCAGGTAATGCTAGTTCGTCGGGTCCTGCCATGCCAACATCGATCTCTCCGGATGTGGGAGTTCAACCCGGAAGGACTGCAAACTATTCAACACTTCTTTGGCGTGACGCTCGAAGAGATGTATCGATTATTCTTCGGATCACGTATAAAGTGTCCGGACACCACCGGGGAAGCGGGCCTGAACTACAATCGTCTAGACACCCAAGTAAGTAATTCCGCGACCAAACATGTTGTCTTTATATTTGTCACAACATTATTCTGAAAAACTACCCTCGGCCAGGACTGGATAAGAAAGGCGGAGAGGATCAGGTGTTCGGCCCCTCTTCCCGAAGGCTCGCCGGACCCTGTACTAACCAGGATGCTTGAGCGCGCACCTTATCAAGTGCCATCAGGAGAAGATGAAGGGAGGCATAGAGAAGCCGAAAGCGGGCTTCATACACTACACATCCAAACCGAGAGAATTAGTGCCTCCGTAAAGGAGGGTGATTAGGGAGGCGAATCTAAAATTCCATCTCCCCACAAGAAGAAAAGGGGCGCCCCTGAAAATTTGGAAACGGAGGCTTCCAAACGAGGGAAGAAACCCTTGCCAGGGGGCCCTGGACCGGAGGGCCTCCTTGCCGCACAGCGCTCACAAGGGGGCCAGCCATCAACCGAGCCGTAAGCGAACAAAGGCACTTTGATAAATATATCTTGCTTTTTCTCTAAGAATCACAACCGAGACATATGTTTTGCAGTCCGGCTCATAGCCCTTCTCAACAAAGTTCGTCTTCGGGGGATCTTCTTCCGGAGATGATGGAGAGCGAAACGCCTCCTCCTGCCTCCCCACCTCATGGGGCGGACGATGCCGAGGTGTCGTCATGGAGTATTTCTCCTGATCCTTAAAGGCCAACAGGTAATTCTTCAGCCGCCCAAAGCCCGGGATCCTTGGCTCCCAAGGAGACCAGCAGAAAAATCCCGGGACTATTCGGTGTACAACCGGACACATTGATGGGTCTTTTGGAGCAAACGGCTATCTTAGAGGCACATCGTACCTTGATGGGTACGGTGGTTGAGAGGATATCATCCGCCAAAAGCGGGTTAAATGAAGCTTTTTCGAGCCTACTAAGAGGCTTTGAGGTACGCAAAGTAATATATATATATATTTGGCTATACCGCACATGCTAGGTGTGCTCCGTATAGATACTAGCCCCTGAGACTCTGGTTGCCATCCAGAGGCGGCAAACAGAGGATCATAATCCCAGGTAATGATCGCGCTGCTTGTATGTGCAGGCGGCTGAAGGTCCGGCGGCTGACCGGACTGCGGATTTTGCTGAATTGAGGTGGCAGCTTGAAGTGGCGGATGCCGGCATCAGCTTGTGAACAAGCGGCTTGACGAGGCACAGGGTATGTATATTCTGGTGGTCAGCAAATATTACGAGGAGCATAATGCTAGTATCTATAATATGCTTTGACTACAGATGGAGCTGTCGCCGTGGAGACCCTTCGGGCGGAACTTGCCCAAGCCAAGGAACAAGCCAGAAGAAGTGATGCGGCCGCCCTAAAGGCGGCCAAGAGTTAAAAGCCGAACAAGCCACGCATCGCCAGAGCGAAGATAAAATAGCCAGCATGGATCTTGATCTGCAAAATGCCTTCAGCCACTTTTTATTGCGGACGATGTTCGGCGATCCGAAGTATGCCCCTCTTGATCAGTTATGGAGTTCTGCAGACGCATACCTGGATTTAGCGAAGAGTGCTGCTGATGCGACTGAGTATTTCAAAGATCAAAAATATCATGAGGTGGAAAAATTGTTTTGGTCGCAGTTCAGCGCACCAAAGCGTCCACTGCTGTTGAATGAGCAAATGGCGGAGTGGGCCGAGATCCATAGGTTGTCCTTGCTTGCCATGAGGTCTGTCGTGGATCATCTTTGGCCGAAGGAACCAAGTCTGGATAGTTATTTTGGTTTAGTGCAATGATTTCTTCGTGCTGTGCCGCATATCAACGCTGTAAAGAGGTCGGCGTGCATAGAGGGTGTGTGGATGGCTCTTGCCCGTGCTAAGACATACTGGGCAGGGATGGAGGCCATCGCTATTGCAACCAAGGGTCCGACCGGAGGCCAGGACTCGCCCGAGCACTATTTTGAAGAAGTCCTAGAAGGCGCCCGTTTAATAGAGGCTCAGTGCTCGAAGAGTACCATGTTCGAGTGACATGTATCTTGATTGTAAAAACAATGCTATTTTGATTATAAAGGCTATGTTTATACTTTTGCCCATAAAGTATTATAGTGCCCCCTGTGCGGCCATGTATGTATGTATGTATGTATATAACCTGAAAGTTTGCAGTTGTCGGCTTCAGCCCCCACACGTATAATACGGGGGTGTTCAGTAAAGCGCGTAATCACACTTGATCCAACGTCTTGGTCTATTAAGGAGGTGATAGCGGGGCGAACAAGGCAATCAGACTATATAGCTTTAACACTTTCACTTAGCCATAGGAGTTTGATGGTGGGGCTACTATATAGCCGCTGGTACTTCCTCGTTCATCCAAATATGATGCGCGTACATACGTGACCGGGAAACCGGTCCTTTGTTAATGCGGAGGGATCACAAAGATTCTGCTGAGTCATCGAGTGGTTGACCAGTCTCTCGCTTTATGATGATAGTTAGTTTTCGGCTTTCTCTACTGAGGTGCTCATCCAGATGAACTAGGGCACAATCACAGCAGTTCTCCCGGTGCCACCTTAGCCGATAGAGCAGAACGTAAGGTAGCAAAACACGGGAGCCGGACAAACCCAACTATTGACCAAAGACATGATTCAGAGCTGATGCATATAAGGCCAAACTCGCGATGCCGAACACTCCCTAAGGTATTCGGACTTTACAACATATACTGGGCTGAGTAACGCCCTTGATAATGAGCCCTAAGTTTCCAGGTACAGTCATTAATCTGGCGTGTCGAAATGTCAATAACGCCAGTATCCCTCTCAGTTGTGTTAAGTGCCCGGAGGGTGTGAGGCAACAAGAGACACTAAAAAAAGGTTTACGCAGGGTCTTAATCTAAAAAGAAACCTTTGAGCAGGGCCTTGCTGCACGTATGCGCCTTTGTCTCCATTGTGCCGTATCCTGGAAAGGTGTAGCACGATGATCATCTGTAAAAAAAACCCAGGTGAAAGACTTCGTGCGAAAAGTTGGTTATTCTTAATGAACAATGAGAATTCAATCTATTGTATATTCGTAGGGTCGAGCCAAACTATGGACCCTTTTACATGCGGGCAGCCCCTAGCACCATGTTTGGGGGCATATCCGTCGACCAAGCTCAGGTTCATCTGGGCTGCTACAATTAGTGGAGCGCCGGACACGTCTAGCCGTGTCCGTGGTCTTGACGACAGATCAGTTATTTGGGTTGGGGGGCGTTCAGTGGTTCGGCTGCTAGAGCCGTCACATATTCTTCCGCGCATAAGGAACGCTCTGTATTTCCGCTAACTGTGATGACGCCGCGTGGACCGGGCATCTTAAGTTTAAGATAAGCATAATGCGGAACTACATTGAAATGAGCGAAGCCCTTTCTTCCGAGTAGTGCATGGTATCCGCTTCGGAATGGAGCGATGTCGAAGATTAGTTCTTCGCTTGGAAGTTGTCGGGCGAGCCGAAAACAACCTCTAGTACTAGAGAGACCGTGCAGCGGGCCTCTACGCCTGGTATTACTCCTTTAAAGGTAGTATTGCTGTGGCTGATTCTTGACGGGTCCATGCCCATCTTATGGACAGTGTCCTGATATATCAGGTTAAGACTGCTTTCGCCGTCCATAAGGACTCGGGTGAGGTGGTATCCGTTAATTATTGGGTCGAGCATCAAGGCAGCCGATCCTCCATGCCGGATACAAGTCGGATGATCCCTGCGATCAAAAGTGATCGGGCAGGCCGATCAAGGGTTGAACTTGGGGGCGACGGGCTCTACAGCATATACAACTCGGAGTGCGTGTTTGCGCCTCCTCTTTGGTATATGAGTTGCATAAATCATGTTCACTGTTTTGACCTCTGGTGGAAAAAATTTCTGTACCCCAGTGTTCGGCTGGCGAGGCTCATCCTCGTCTTCACTTGGCGTCTCCCTCCCCTTGTGTTCGGCGTTTAGTTTTCCGGCCTGCTGGAAGACCCAACATTCTCTGTTGGTGTGATTTGCAGGTTTTTCGGGGGTGCCATGAATCTGACATGATCTGTCTAGAATTTTGTTTAGGCTGGACGGTCCATCTCTGCTGCCTTTAAATGGCTTTTTCCGTTGACCGGGTCGAGAGCCCTTTAATCTGGCGTTGACCGCCGTGTTGTCTGGGCTGTCTTCATTGTTTCGACGCTTGTTTTTATTGTGTCGTGGCTTCCCATTGCCGTCCCTGATTTTGGATGTGCCTGGGTCGCTAGTGCCGCTACGGGCCAACCAACTGTCCTCGCCCGCGCAGAAGCGGGTCATAAGGCTTGTTAGGGCTGCCATTGTCCTCGTCTTTTCCTGGCCGAGGTGTCTGGCGAGCCATTCGTCCCGAACACTATGCTTGAAAGCCGCTAAGGCTTCGGCATTCGGGCAGTCGACGATTTGATTTTTCTTAGTGAGAAATCTGTTCCAAAGCTTTCGAGCTGACTCTCTGGGTTGTTGAATTATGTGACTTAAGTCGTCTGCATCCTGAGGTCGGACATAAGTCCCTTGAAAATTAGCCCTAAAAGCATCCTCAAGTTCTTCCCAACTTCCAATTGAGTTTTCGGGGAGGCTTTTCAACCAATGCCGAGCTGGTCCTTTCAACTTGAGGGGCAAGTATTTGATGGCGTGGAGATCGTCTCCGTGAGCCATGTGGATGTGAAGGATAAAATCCTCAATCCAGACCCCAGGGTTTGTTGTTCCGTCGTATGCCTCTATATTCACGGGTTTAAATCCTTCTGGGAATTCATGATCCAGCACCTCATCGGTGAAGCACAGGGGGTGTGCGGCACCCTTGTATTTGGATGTGTCATGGCATGCTTCCGACGGTTGTAGTGTTCGGTTTTGATTCCGAGCTTTTCTTCGATCAGTATAGTCGTTTTGATGGCCCTGATCCTGTGCCGGAGCATGCTTCCTAGGTCCATAGATGGACCTAGCCATACCTGCTTTTTGTCTAGGTTCTCACGTAAATCATGTGCTGACTTGTGTGCGGCGTCATTAGCCGCCCTGTCGCAGCCACGGGGTGGTCGGTCTTGTGGATCGGACGTATTATTTTTCATTGGAATGGGCTCTATAGCCTCGTCGTCGAATTCGGGCAGCAGCTTGCACTTTGGGTAGCTCTTTGTGTGGCGATCACCACCGTATTTTTCTTCAGTGTCGAGCACTTTATTCCATCTATGGTTGAGCGTATCCTGCGCGGCCTTGAGCCTTTTGCTTCTGCTTCTTCAAGCTCCTTGTGGTGGCGATAAGCCTTCTATGGAGGTTCTCTTGTTCCAAGTGCCTTTCCGGGATGACGAGTGCATCGTCGTCCGGACTGTTCTCCTCTCCGGAGACAGGTTTATGAGTTTTATCTCCATCATCGCTATGATCGGACAGCAGACCCGGGCTATGTTCACCGTCCCCTTGCTTATCCTGCTCCATCGCTGGGTTCATGGGGTCGTCGTTGCCGTTGAAGTCAACCGGGGTGTTATTCTTTCTTGCGTTGTTATCGCTATTTTTGTGGCGGGATTTGGAGCGGCGCCGACGTCCTCGCCTTGGTTGCTTCTCAAGAGGATTATCCTCCATTGCATCCTTCCATTCCTCGCCGTTGTTTTCTTTGGGTGTGTCCACCATATATATATCATATAAAGAGGTGGCTGTCCAGCACCCTGTGGGCGGTGGTTCCTATTCTTCTCCTGCATCGTCGTCCATACCGTCGATGTCTTCGGAGTCGAAGCCAAGCATGTCGGTTAAGTCATCGACAGTCGCTATTAAGTGGGTGGTGGGTGGGGAACGAATTTCTCCGTTGCCCGCTTCTCACTCAAGCCGGTCATAGTTTGGCCAAGAGTCTCCTGACAGGGAGAGAGACTTTAATGAATTTAGCACGCCGCCCAAGGGCGAGTGCTGAAAGATATCCGCGAAGGTAAACTCCATGATCGGTGCCCAATCAGATTCGATAGGCACAGATGCGTGCGGTTCGGAGCCTGTGGCCGGAAACGAGTCCGAGGGTCCGATGACACCGGCCTCATCGGAGGCGAAGTCTATGTTCGGCTCTATCGCCGATGAGTGTGCGGCCTCCATGGCGGGGCCCATCCACCCATCCTCGGATGGCACGATCTGCTCCGGATTAAGGGTCGGGGCAGCCGCAGGTGTGATCTCCTGAACGCCATCTGATGGCAGATCTAAGTCATGCTCGTCGTGACTGTTCAGCGCACCTGACATGGGCTCGAATCCGTCGAAGATCAAGTCTCCTCGGATGTCGGCAGTGTAGTTCAAGCTTACAAACCTGACCTGATGGCCAGGGGCGTAGCTATCGATCTGCTCCGGATGGCCAAGCGTGTTGGCCAGCAGTGTGAAGCCGCCGAATACGAAGATCTGTCCGGGGAGAAAACCTCACCCTGGACCACATCGTTGCGGATGATTGAAGGAGCCATCAAGCCTTACTGTGATGACACAGTGGAACTCTCAATGAAAGCACCAATGTCGGTGTCAAAACCGGCGGATCTCGGGTAGGGGGTACCGAACTGTGCGTCTAAGGCTAATGGTAACAGGAGGCGGGGGACACAATGTTTACCCAGGTTCGGGCCCTCTCGATGGAGGTAGTACCCTACTTCCTGCTTGATTGATCTTGATGATATGAGTATTACAAGAGTTGATCTACCACGAGATCATAGAGGCTAAACCATAGAAGCTAGCCTATGATTATGATTGTTCTTCTCCTACGGACCAAACCCTCCAGTTGGGGCTAGGGTTACACAGAGTCGGTTATAGAGAAGGAGATCTACATATCCGAATTGCCAAGCTTGCCTTCCACGCAAAGGAGAGTCCCGCCCGGACACGGGACGAAGTCTTCAATCTTGTATCTTCATAGTCAAACAGTCCGGCCAAAGTATATAGTCTGACTATCCGAGGACCCCCTAATCCAGGACTCCCTCAGCGGCACCCACTCTGGCCGCGGCACTTGCGCCCTCAGTGCCTGATGAGGATACAGACCTAGGGTAGGGTCACAGGCCTGACCTATACGCCCTACCCAAGGTCACTACCCTAGAAACAAAGAAGTCCAAGAGACAACAAGGAATACCCAGTGAAGGCGTCGAGTGCAATCCACTCGACCAACCATATCACTCGGGAACCCCTCCTTCCTGATGTCACTCGACCATACAAGAAACCACTCGACCTACTGAAGACCGGGAGTCACTCAGAACTGCAACGGTTAAATGTTCACTCCGTAGTCTTTAAGATCATTATTAGCACTTATGGCTGGCATTATCAGTAACGCCCCGTCTTTATGTACATTGAACTCTTGGTAACGCGGGATAGCTGGGGTCCTGGCGCACTCTATATAAGCCACCCCCCTCCTTTGGCACAAGGGTTCGCACCCCCTGTAACTCCACACGCATATAATCCAATCGACCGCCTCTGGGCACCGAGATGTAGGGCTTATACTTCCACCGTGAAGGGCTTGAACTCGTAAATCTTGTGTGTACAACTTCACCATAGCTGAGATCTTGCCTTCTCATACCTACCCCCCCATTCTACTGTAAGTCTTAGGACCACGACAGTTGGCGCCCACCATGGGGCAGGTGTCTTAGCGAATTTTTGGTGAAGTTGTGATTTTTCTGATCCCTATCATGATGGTTTCCAGCGGTGGATTGGTTGAGGGCCGCGAGATCCGTCTCAGCGCGCTCGTCTTCGTCACCGATAACTGCGCCTTGCTTCAGGAAGCTCCCCTTGACATCGAGGCACTCCCCGTCCATGGGGCGATGCACTTTCACGCGTGCATACGCAATGTCCTTCTCCGGCAACCGTCGACCCAGTATCGGTTGGCTCCCGTGGTGTCCTCACTCCCCTCTGTTCACCGTCGCAAGCGATCTGATCGGTCGTGGCTTCAGCGGTGGGTGAAACATGCGGTGGCTTGTCAGTCGGCCACCCATGAAGTTGCGGCAATCGAGCCCGACGAAACTCTCTACGGCCTGTTCGACTGGCTTCGTCGAGATCGCATCCGAGTGTGATAGCAGCGACCCTGCGGTTGAAGTCTTGATGGTCGAGGACCACGTAGTCCGCCTGGCTTCCGCCGCGACGACGGTGGTGATGGTGGCGGCGATCCGTCGCACATTCACGAGGAGTACCGTCTCGAACCCCTCTCTTCACAGCAGAGAGAAGAACTTCGTCGCCGCAACATGGATGCACTCCACACGCCCATCGTTGGGGAAACCCTCGAGGCTCGGGCCTTGGAAGAGGTGCGTCTGGCTAATTTGGCTAAGCACACTCGACTGGAGAACCTTCAGCATGCACTCGACGAGCGTGCTCGGGAGCGGATCCGTGAGTCCAATCGACGACAGCTTTTTCTGCCTCAACCTAAGGTATACTGCACTCCGATTCAAAGTCTCACAGCTGCAGCCCGTATAGCAGAGTCAATTCAGCCTTCCCAGTCGGAGGCTGGTAGAGGTTTGATGCAGATCCAGGCCTTACTCCGGGCAGCAAGAGAATAGAACATAGTAGCGTCTCAGTCGCGGAATAGGATTCATAGCAGGTCCATGATGGCGGATACGGTTCAGATGGCCCACAACCCAAGATTTCCCCTGCGGCGTGAAGGTCGTGGGCATCAGCAGGATCAGTACAAACCATGGGCAGCATGATCACTAACTCGGCTGTGACGACCGTTGTCGAGTGCCCACACCTCCTCCGAGGAGTGGATCATATGTGCGTCGGCAATACGATGACAGACGCCCTCACAGTGGCGAGTGCAGAGTATCGGTCGACCCAAGAGAGCCAGACTTTGATGCGAGATCTATTCTCGTTCAAGGTCTAATCGACCGAAACAGAGCGCACGGGAAGGGTATTGACAGAGATCGTCCTACTGGCAGCAGAGTTCATGTTTCGGGTCCAGAATGTTTCAGTAGAGCCATCAGGGCTGTAGTGATTCCCCCCAACTTCAGGTTGGCGACTGGAGTCGGCAAGTTCACTGGAGAGTCCAAGCCTGACACTTGGCTTGAGGATTACCGAGTGGCTGTGCAGATTGGTGGTGGTAATGATGAAGTGGCCATGAAGCATCTTCCTTTGATGTTGGAAGGGTCAGCCATAGCGTGGTTGAATCAGTTAGCCCCTGGCAGTATATTCAGTTGGGAGGAGCTTGCCCGAGTGTTCGTCAGAACTTTTGAGGGTACCTGTAAGCAACCAGCAGGATTAACAGAATTGCAGCATTGGATGCAAAAACCGAGTTAGACTCTAAGGGATTACATTCAGAGGTGGAACAGTTTGCATCACACGGTGGAAAATGTATCTGAGCACCAAGCAGTGTGTGCCTTAAAGGAAGGCGTTAAATATCGAGAGTTGGTCCTGAAGTTCGGTCGGACTGGAGATATGTCTCTGACTCGGATGATGGAAATAGCCACTCGGTACGCTAATGGAGAAGAAGAGGATCGACTCCGCAGTGGAAAGAGTAAACCAGTCGGCCAGGACGCCGGTGGAGGCAATTCCAATCGAAAACAGAAACGCAAGGCTGAACCTGCAGTGCCTGGTGAAACTGTGGCCGTAGTTCAAGGAAAGTTTAAAGGCAAACCTAAGGGGCCCTGGACCCCTAAGAAGGTAAAAGATCAAGCGGGAAATGATGCGTTGGATTTAGCATGTCATATTCATACGAAGAAGGATGTAGAGGGTAATCTGATTTATCCTAAGCACACCACTCGGCAATGTCGGCTCCTGATCCAGCAATTCCAAGAGAAACAACCCAGTGAAAAGGAAAAGGAGTCGGACAAGGACGAGGACAAAGAGGAAGATGATGGTTATCCTAAGGTCAATTCCACCCTGGTGATTTTTGCTGATGTTGAGAGCAAAAATCAATTGAAAGTTACCAACAGAGAAGTAAATATGGTTGCTTCGGCAATGACGACATACCTAAAATGGTCACAAACAGCCATCACATTTGACCTGTCTGATAACCCGGCGTGTATAGCCACTCCTGGGAGGCAAGCATTGGTGGTCGGCCCAGCTGTTGAAGGCACTCGAGTGACCAAAGTGTTGAAACCTTAAAAGGGATGGGCATTCCGATGTACAAGCTTAGCGAAAGCAATATGAGTTTTCATGGCGTTATCCCTGGAAAGAAAGACGAATCACTAGGCCAGATCACCCTTGATGTAGTTTTCGGTGATTCCAAGAATTACCGCAAGGAGAAGTTGACATTTGAAGTAGTGGATTTCCAGAGTGCTTATCATGCTATTCTGGGTAGGCCTGCTTATGCACGTTTTATGGCTCGGCCATGTTACGTGTACCTCACGCTGAAGATGCCTCACCCCAGAGGATTGATCACAGCCACTGGCAATCGGCAGAAGGCAGAGGAATGCTTCCAAAAGGATTCTAAAATTGCCGATGCACAAATGGCAGCGGTTGAATTCCAAGAGTATCAGAAAAATGCAGATCCGAGTGATTTGTTGCGGGCCAAGAAGCCTGCCACAGATTCTGCATTTCAGTTGTCTGGAGAAACGAAGCCAATTCATATTCACCCGACCGATCCCAATGCCGCACCGACTCATATCTCAACAACACTCGACAACAAATAGGAAGAAGCGCTCATCCAGTTCCTCCGTGAGAACTGGGACATCTTTGCATGGAAACCTTCTGACATGCCAGGTGTACCCAGGGGACTGGCTGAGCACCGTTTGCGAGTCGATCCAAAGACAAAACTTGTCAAATAGCATCTTCGACGGTCCGCCGTGCAGAAGAAAAAAGCAATTGGCGAGGAAGTGGCTCGGCTCCTAGCAGCGGAGTTCATCCGAGAGATCTACCACTCCGAGTGGCTTGCCAATGTGGTCATGGTCCCTAAGAAGGACGATTCACTTCATATGTGCATCAATTTCAAGCATATCAATCGGGCCTGCCTGAAAGATCATTTCCCTCTCCCCTGCAACGATCAAATTGTCGACTCGACGACGGGGTGTGAGCGCTTGTCTTTTCTAGACGCATATTCCGGGTATCATCAGATCCGACTGTATGGACCCGATGAAATAAAAACAGCTTTCATCAGCCCATTCGGGTGCTTTTGCTATGTCACCATGCCATTTGGTATCAAAAATGCTGGCGCCACATTCATGAGGATGATTCAGAAGTGCATGCTCACTCAAATCAGTCGGAATGTGAAAGCATATATGGATGACATTGTGGTCAAGTCGCGTAAGGGTTCCGACCTGCTGACCGGCCTTGCAGAAACCTTTGCCAACCTAAGAAGGTATGATATCAAGCTTAATCCATCGAAGTGCACATTTGGAGTCCCAGGTGGAAAGTTACTCGGTTTCCTCGTTTCCGGACGGAGGATCGACGCGAACCTAGAGAAAGTCGGTGCCATCCTCCAAATGAAACGCCCTGTGCGTGTGCATGACGTTTAGAAGCTTACTAGTTGTTTGGCCGCCTTGAGTCGATTCATTTCTCGTCTCGGTGAAAAGGCCTTACCTCTTTACCGACTGATGAAGAAATCTGATAAATTCGAGTGGATTGATGAAACTAATGCAGCGTTTGCAGATCTCAAAGCCCTGCTTTCCACCCAGCCGGTGCTTGCTGCACCAACCAACAAAGAGCCTTTACTGCTTTACATTGCAGCCATTGGACAAGTTGTCAGTACAATACTCACGGTCGAGCAGCAGGAAGAAGGAAAAGCCTATAAAGTTCAACGCCCAGTGTATTATCTTTCTGAAGTTTTGACTCCATCCAAGCAGAGATATCCGCATTATCAGAAGCTTGTTTATGGAATCTACATGACCATGAAGAAGGTTGCACACTATTTCTTTGATCACTCCATTACAGTTGTCAGCGATGCACCATTATCTAAAATTCTGGACAACAGAGATGCAACTGGTCGAGTGGCAAAATGGGCGATTGAACTCCTTCCATTGGATATCAAGTTTGAGGCAAAGAAAGCTATCAAGTCCCAAGCAATTGCAGATTTCCTTGCCGAGTGGATTGAGCAACAACTGCTGACTCAGGTTCACTCGGAGCATTGGACCATGTTCTTCGATGGCTCCAAGATGCTGAATGGTTCCGGTGCTGGGGTGGTATTGGTATCTCCCCGTGGGGACAAGCTCAACTATGTTCTCCAGATTTATTATGATTCCTCCAACAATGAAGCTGAATATGAAGCACTTTTATATGGGTTGTGTATGGCCATTTCACTTGGCGTCCATCGCCTCATGGTCTACGGTGACTCAGATTTGGTGGTTAATCAAGTAATGAAAGAGTGGGATGTCAGGAGCCCGGCTATGACTGGTTATTGCAATGCAGTAAGAAAGTTGGAAAAGAAGTTTGAGGGGTTGGAGCTTCACCATATACCCCGACTAAAAAATCAAGCTGCAGACGTGAAAGTGCAACTATCCCTAGGTGGTTTTGGTAATTCCTAACAACATATAGCTCATTGAGCTAATGCTATTCCAAGATAAATATTTCAGGAAAGCTCAGTGATTGGCATGGCATGGATGAGCAAAGTGGACCCCTCAAAATGCTAAGGACAAAAGGATTGGCTCAAGCTCAAAGCTCAAGACTCTGCATTTTATATTTTAGTGATCCAAGATCACATTGAGTCTATAGGAAAAGCCAATACTATCAAGGAGGGATGAGGTGTTGCTTAATGAGGATCTTGCTCTAAGTGCTTAGTGATATGCTCAAAGCCGTCAACTACTTTCTCACATCCACATATGACCTAAACCAAAAGTCAAACTCGGCCCCACCGTTTCTTTCTATCCGGCGCCATCGAGTTCAGATGTCATAGCCACTGCCACAAACCCTAGGAAAATCGGTCTCACCGATAGGGATCTCGGTCTCACCGAGATGGGATTGTAATCTCTCTGTTTCTCTTCGTAAGGTTTCGGTCCAACCGAGATGAGCGATCGGTCCCACTGAGATTGCAATGTAAACTCTCTGTTTCCCTTTCGTAACGTTTCGGTCCCACCGAGATGAGCGAATCGGTCCCACAAAGTTTACCAGACCAACTCTCTGGTTAGCTTATTACCAAAATCGGTCTCACCAAGTTTGTGTAATCGGTCTCATCGAGATTACGTTATGCCCTAACCCTAACCATATCGGTCCTACCAAGTTGCATGTTGGTCCCACCGAAAATCTTAACGGTCACTAGGTTTACTGAATCGGTCAGACCGAGTTTCTTAATTCGGTCCCACCGAGATTGGTAAGTTGTGTGTAACGGTTAGATTTTGTGTGGATTCAATAAATACCCCTCCACCTCCTCTTCATTCGTGGAGAGAGCCATCAGAACATGCCTACACTTCCAACTTATATTTTCTGAGAGAGAACCACCTACACTTGTGTTGAGGTCAAGATATCCCATCCCTACCATATGAATCGTGATCTCTAGCCTTCCCCAAGTTGCTTTCCACTGAAATCTTCTTTCCACCAAATCCAAATCCTGTGAGAGAGAGTTGAGTGTTGGAGAGACTATCATTTTAAGCACAAGAGCAAGGAGTTCATCATCAACATACCATTTGTTACTTCTTGGAGAGTGGTGTCTCCTAGAGTGGCTAGGTGTCACTTGGGAGCCTCCGACAAGATTGTGGAGTTGAACCAAGGAGTTTGTACGGGCAAGGAGAGATCGCCTACTTCGTGAAGATCTACCCCTAGTGAGGCAAGTCCTCCATGGGTGACGGCCATGGTGGGATAGACAAGGTTGCTTCTTCATGGACCCTTCGTGGGTGGAGCCCTCTGTGGACTCGCGCAACCGTTACCTTTCGTGGGTTGAAGTCTCCATCAACGTGGATGTACGATAGCACCACCTATCGAAACCACGGCTCAAAAATCTCCGTGTCTACAAATTGTGTTTTCCTTCTCAAACTCCTCCCCTTTACCTTCATATGCAATTGTGTTAAATTCCGCTGCTATACTCTAGAATTGCATGTGTAGGTTGATTACTTGACTTGTGCTAATTTGCTAAAAACTTCCAAGAATTAAAACTGGGAAAAGGCTAAGCTTTTATTTGGTCAAGTAGTCTAATCACCCCCCTCTAGACATACTTTCGATCCTACAAGTGGCATCAGAGCTTTGGTCTCCATTTGCTTTGATTTCCATAGCTTTTGGTGGTCATAGCCTTGGTTTCACAACCAAGGAGAGTATGGCATCTAGCGAGGGAAATTATCACCGTAGAGGTCCTTACTTTGATGGTACTAATTTTGCTAGTTGGAAGCATAAGATGAAAATGCATATTCTTGGGCATAACCCCACCGTATGGGCTATTGTGTGTATTGGCTTGCAAGGTGAATTCTTTGATGGGAGAGAACCGAACAGTGAATCTAGCGCGGAAGAGTTGAATATGTTGCAATGCAACGCTCAAGCTTGTGATATCCTCTTCAACAGATTGTTCCCTGAAGAATTCAACAAAATCAGTCGTCTTGAGAATGCAAAGGAAATTTGGGACACTTTGATTGACATGCACGAAGGTACCGACTCCGTCAAGGAATCCAAATTGGATGTGCTTCAAAGTCAACTTGACAAGTTCAAGATGAAGGATGGTGAAGGCGTCGCTGAAATGTACTCTAGGATTGCTCTCATCACAAATAAGATTGCCTGCTTAGGAAGTGAAGAGATGACCAACAAATTCATCATCAAGAAGATCCTAAGAGCCTTGGATGGAAAATATGATACCGTGTGCACATTGATCCAAATGATGCCAAATTACAAGAATCTAAAGCCAACGGAGGTCATTGGAAGAATTGTTGCTCATGAGATGTCTCTCAGGGATAAGGAAGAGCTCCACAACAAGTCAAGTGGTGCTTACAAAGCCTCTTGTGAAGCTCCCACATCATCAAGTGAGAAACAAACCTTCAATGAATAATTGAGCCTAATGGTGAAGAACTTCAACAAGTTCTACAAGAGTAGGAGCAAGGAAAGAAGTTCCAAGTCAAGGTCCTACAATGACAAAAGATCTTCGAGTCGAGAGCGTAATTGCTAAAATTGTGGAAGACCCGGACACTATTCCAATGAGTGTACGGCACCCTACAAGAGAAGAGAAGAATCACCTAAGAGAAGAAGTAGAAGAGAAGAATCACCACCAAGAGATATAAGGAGTAGAGATGATCGTTATGAACGAAGAACATCCCGGAGAAGCAAGGATTCGGAAAGGAAGGACAAATCATCAAAGAGGTACACAAAACGAAGACATCAAGCTCATGTTGGTGAATGGGTATCCGGCTCCAACTCCGAACATCACTCTGAGAGAAGCTATCACTCCGACTCAGAACATACTCAAGATGAAGGTGTTGCCGGTCCAGCACTTGTGTCAACCAACTCCTGCGACATATTTGATTCACCAAATGAAGGACTTGGAAGATGCTTCATGGCTAAAGGCCCTAAGGTATTACACCCCGAGTATTTTGATTTCAATAGTGATGAAGATGACTTGCTAGGTGATGATGATTTGCTTGTTGACAACTCTAGTGATGAATACTATGATGAAACGTCAATTAATCATGCTAATCAAGATAAAACGAATGACAATGATAAGGAGAAGATTGAGCTTCTAACTAAAGAACTAAACACTCTTAAGTTAGCTCATGAAACTATCTTAGGAGATCATCGAGAACTTTGAAGGACTCATGAGAAATTATGTTTTGAAAAGCTCAACCTTGAGCAAGAACATGAGTTTTTAAAAGCTATCAATGATGATCTTCGCAAGAAAAGTTCTTCTTACATTGTCAAGCGTTTACTCTTATCTACTTACATGCCTCAAGTCAAGTCTAGTAACAAGAACAAGAAAGATTCTTCCTCTAGTAGTAACAACAGTCATCATGCTAAATCCAACGGTGTTGCTTCTAGTAGTTCTCTTGATTCCACTAATGATTCTCTTAGCCAAGTTACACTTGAGCAAGAAAACAGCTTATTGAAGGGAATTATAGAGAAATGTGTTTACAAGAGCCTTGCCGGAAGTAAGCAATTCGAGGAAATTGTACGCAAGCAAGGAAGGCACCGGAAGAATCAAGGTGTTGGTTTTGAACGGAAGTTCAACGCCAATGGAGTTGAGTGGGAAGAAGATCAATACCCCAAGACGAAGTTTGTTCCTCAATAAGAGAAGCATGATCCTACTTATTTCAAAGGGACACAAGCTCAAGATGATCTTCCACCACAAGACCACAAGCAGAAAGGCAAGGACAAGCTTCAAGAGGATATTGATGCATTTGAAGAAGCTCCTAAGGCTTTGGTCAAGTGGGTTCCCAAGACTACGTCAAGTTCTACTTCATCAAGTACGACTACAACTCCAAGGATTCCCATCAAGATGGTGTGGATCCCGAAGAAGAAGAACTAAAGAGTTCTTGAGGGTGACTCTGCCAACATACTTCACTCTTATCATTTTGGCAAGGACAAGTGCAACCAATTTCCACATCTTGTACTAGTTCATGGAGTCACAAACCCTCTTGTTGGTAAGACAAGGGACAAGGTAACCCAATGCTTTCATAGACATCATCTTCTGTGTGCATCACTCTATGTCTATGGATATCCTTGTTTGTTCCTTGTGGGACTAACCCGTGTAGGTATTGAAAGTGCAACTCACTTCAAAGGATTGCTCCAAAAGATCTACATCAACATAGAGCATCCACATCTTCAACACCTACATGAAGTCAACATCGACAAAACCCAAGGTTAGTTCATCCCTATTAGGGGGTATCTCACATCAAGGGGGAGCTTTACTCTAAGAATTGAGCTAGAGCAACTCTAATGATGTGAACACATCAATGCATTATGTAAAAGTGACAACCCCGCTTGAGCTTAAAGGATGAGTATGACCTATGATCAAATGTTCTCATTTGACTCCTAAGTCAAAATACTCATATATAGATGACCTAGTCATCGCTAATTGCTTGATAGATGCTAGAATTGGTTGTGCATGCTTTGTCACATATTTTATCTGCTATTTTATTGTGTGAGCATGTCGTTTTCATATTTTACTCATTCGAGGACATCCACTTGTAGTTTTGCTTGTTTGGCTTCTTTTCCTTTTGCTAAGTGGATGGACAAGAATGCCTAAGAACCCTCTCTAGCTATCTATGCTATTCTGGTCTCAAACTCTATTCATGATACATCACAAAGTTTAATCAACTCAGATACGAACCACTCTGTGTGAGGAGCACTTGGAGTTCCCAATTCGTCATAGACTTAAACTTCCAAAACTTCTTTGTGCTTTTTGGTCTGACTGATTCATCTTTTTCGGTCATACTGAGATCACTAAGTCGATCTAGGTTTTCAAACTCAGTGCAACCGATTTGAACTTTTTGGTCACACTAAGTTGCAGCAACTGCTTGCAGTTATGCATCTCGGTGCCACCGAGTCGTTCCACTCGGTCACACCGACAGGGTCAGGCTATATATACCCCCGGGCCAAAATTTGGAAATTCCTCCGAATCTTTTCACCCGCGCTCAGCCTGCTCTGCCTCCCTAGGTCTACTGATCGTCCTCCTCATCGCCAGCCGCCTCCCGCCGCTGGTATCCGTCGCCGTCAACAGAAATCTTCACCGCCGTTGCCATCGTAGCAAGTCCTCCGCCGAACTTAGGGTATGGAATTGATCATTGTGCTATCTCATTCCGATTCCTAGCACATTGTTATTGCCATGTATCTTGCCACAATTGAGATAGTTCCATCCAACGAAATAGATTAGTTTTGAGTAAGAATTTAGGGTTAGGTTTCCGCCGAAATCATCTCGGACCAACCGAGTTGTAGAAATCGGTTCCATAGATTTGGCTCAGGCCAGTGCACATGTGATTCTCGGTCTGACCGAGAATTGCAAATCGATGTGACCGAGTTCAGGACTTTGTGAAACCCTAGTAGTCTCGGTGCCACCAAACTGTGACTCGGTCTGACCGAGTTCACTAGTTTAGGTTCCAAAAGCTGCTTCGATATCACCGAGTTTACAAATCGGTAGATCCGAAATGCTTTCTATGGAAAACTAAAACTAAGTTTTTAACTCTTTTTTTTGCAAAACCTCTGTGCTTTGTGATGCTCACCCCCTCCATCTCATCTATACCTATTCACAGGGTCTGCTGTCAGAGTTTGCACTATGTCTGATCAGAGTGACAGCCAGAACAAAGAGGAAGAACAAGTTCACTTGAGTGAGGGCACTAGTCCCCCCAGTTCCTCAGATGAGGGCAGCAGGAGCACACCCAGCAACTTGCCTAAAGTTGCCACCAGGGCTAGAAAGAAGAGAACCTCAGATTCTGAAGATGAGGATTATGTGGCAGAAGAGGATGAAGCCACATCCAGAAAGGTGTTAAAGAAAGAATATGGCACATCTGCTGCCACCAAGCCTGGCTTGAACAGGAAAATTCCTACCAAGAGAACACCTATGCTGAAGGTCAGAGGATCAACTCAAGAGACTTTGGGATCTGAACCCAAAGTGCAAGAAGTGGCTGAAAAGAAAAGGAAATAGAGAGCTAAGAAAACTATGGCCAGAGTAGTTGGACAACCCTCTATGATGGAAGAAGAGGAAGAGGTTGCTGCTCCAGCACCTAAAGCTCAGAAGCTAATGGGAGATGCAATCAGATCAGGGGCTGCTCCATCTAAGCCCAAAGATGCTCCCAAGCCTACTCCCAAGCCCAAGACTGCACCCAAGAGGAATACCAGGAGTATTCCTGCTGCTGAGAAGAACAAGGCCCTAGTGCCTGAAGCTACTGAAGAAGAAGAAGAAGATGATGAGTCACATG
The DNA here is from genome assembly GCF_002162155.2 of Triticum dicoccoides. Classification (NCBI taxonomy): domain Eukaryota; kingdom Viridiplantae; phylum Streptophyta; class Magnoliopsida; order Poales; family Poaceae; genus Triticum; species Triticum dicoccoides. The sequence continues at coordinate 225,069,369 of NC_041393.1, read as the reverse complement.
TCTTGGGGAAGTTGAAGCCCAAAATTCCAGACCACAATGATGCTCATCCAGTAGCTGAGGACATGAAGCTAAGGAAGGATGCAAGACTCAGATAATGGAGATTGACATATCCCTATGCTTTCAGGAGAAGGACTGTTGTGGACTACAGGTTCCATACAAAGGAACATCAGGACTTCTATGAGACAGTACTACTTGATAAGTAGCCAATTGTCTGTGACATGAGATGGGTGGACTGGAAGTACATCAGGGAAAATGAAGAGCATTATTCCGGAGTCTATGATAGTTTCAAGTCTTGTGGGGTAGAAAAATTTGTTGGACAGAAGCTCACAAAATGGAATGATGAGCTTATTATGCAGTTCTACTCCACAGCTCACTTCTACCCAGATGGAAGGATTGTCTGGATGTCTGAAGGTACTAGGTAACAATCAACTGTTGAAGAATGGGCCAGTTTGATCAATGCCCCTAAGGAGAGTGAAGATGACTTGGATGTCTATGCCAAGAATAAGAAGGATCACAACTCCATGGCACATATGTACAGAGAGATCCCAGATGCTGCAGTTGAGACTCACGAATTTGGATCAGTACATTACCTTCTGTCAGGTTTGCCAACAATCAACTGGATCCTCAGGCACACTCTACTGCCAAAGTCAGGTGATCACAAGATGATCAGAGGCCATGCAATTAATTTGCTTCACATATTTGATGTGCCTCAGAAGTTCAAGGTCAAGAGCTTAATTGTTGAGACTATCAAGAGGACTGCTGCTGACCAGAAGAGAAGTTGTGGGTATGCCCCACAGATTCAGGAGCTCATCAACTCCAAGATGGGCATAGGCACCTATCTTTTGGACAAGGAACACCTACCCATCTACCCAGATTTTGAGGACAACACAGTAGTGATGGATGAAGATGAACCATCTTCTGTGCAAGCACAAGCAAAAAAGGAGAAGGCAAGGACTGAAAAGGCTGCTAAAATGCCAACTACTGAAGAGGCATCTCGGTACTTCCTGAAGAGCAAGCAAGATCAGCTTGGCTACTTGATTTCTTCCACTCCGAGGATTTAGAAGGGATTGGACACCCTGACACAAAACCAGGAGAGCTTGGAGAGAATCATGGAGCAGAAGTTCTATGACTTGGATGTGAAGGTCACTGAGATACAGTCAGTTGTTGATCAACTTCAGGATGAAATGCAGGAGAGGAAGGGCAAGACTACTACTGATGCATTTGCAAGAGTGCCCAGAAGTCAGAGATCTGCTGCAGTGCCAGTGACAGACACTAGAGCAACTCCATCAGCACTAGCAACAACTTCAGTGCCACCAGCTCCAGAAGCCACTCCACCAGCTCCATCATCCTCAACTGATGCCTTCGTCCTTGGAGTCATTTCTACACCACCACATCAAGATCAAGCCTGAGAGTCGATTTAGCACTATGCATTTTTATGAACTTTTTGGTACTTGTTGCCAAAGGGGGAGAAAATGTATAGATCATAGGCTTCGAGAGAGTGTGTTGCTTTTTGTTCTCTCTTGTTTTTTGGTGGTTGAACTTTATTTGGTTGCTTGTTTGAGATACATTCTACATTTGTGTGATACTTGGATGATCATGTGTTTGATTATATGCTATGCTACATTAATGCTTGTTTGGATGATATTATTTCTTATTCTCATATGATCATTCACCTTTGCTTGGTGATTAGTGCATGTATTTAATTATTATCATTTTGAGTGCTCCACCAAGATGTATGTGACACGGGAGAGTACCCCATGATCCTAATTCATTGTGCATTTGTAGTCCAAAGCAAATCTTAAACTATGCACAAATTTAGGGGGAGCAAATCTCAAAGCAACAATGTTTTCAATCTTATTATCATTTTGTCGAAGCTTTGATCTATATGTTTTCATCAATTACCAAAAAGGGGGAGATTGAAAGTGCAACTATCCCTAGGTGGTTTTGGTAATTCCTAACAACATATAGCTCATTGAGCTAATGCTATTCCAAGATAACTATTTTAGGAAAGCTCAATGATTGGCATGGCATGGATGAGCAAAGTGGACCCCTCAAAATGCTAAGGACAAAAGGATTGGCTCAAGCTCAAAGCTAAAGACTCTACATTTTATATTTTAGTGATCCAAGATCACATTGAGTCTATAGGAAAATCCAATACTATCAATGAGGGATGAGGTGTTGCTTAATGAGGATCTTGATCTAAGTGCTTAGTGATATGCTCAAAGCCCTCAACTACTTTCTCACATCCACATATGACCTAAACCAAAAGTCAAACTCGGCCCCACCGATTCTTTCTATCCGGCGCCACCGAGTTCAGATGTCATAGCCACTGCCACAAACCCTAGGCAAATCGGTCTGACCGATAGGGATCTCGGTCTTACCAAGATGGGATTGTAATCTCTCTCTTTCCCTTCGTAACATTTCGGTCCAACCGAGATGAGCGATCGGTCCCACCGAGAGTGCAATGTAAACTCTCTGTTTCCCTTTCGTAATGTTTCGGTCCCACCGAGATGAGCGAATCGGTCCCACCGAGTTTACCAGACCAACTCTCTGGTTAGCTTATTACCAAAATCGGTCTCACCAAGTTTGTGTAATCGGTCTCATCAAGATTACGTTATGCCCTAACCCTAACCATATTGGTCCTACCAAGTTGCATGTCGGTCCCACCGAAAATCTTAACGGTCACTAGGTTTACTGAATCGGTCAGACCGAGTTTCTTAATTCGGTCCCACCGAGATTGGTAAGTTGTGTGTAACAGTTAGATTTTGTGTGGATTCAATATATACCCCTCCACCTCCTCTTCATTCGTGGAGAGAGCCATCAGAACATGCCTACACTTCCAACTTATATTTTCTAAGAGAGAACCACCTACACTTGTGTTGAGGTCAAGATATCCCATTCCTACCATATGAATCTTGATCTCTAGCCTTCCCCAAGTTGCTTTCCACTCAAATCTTCTTTCCACCAAATCCAAATCCTATGAGAGAGAATTTAGAGTTGGGGAGACTATCATTTGAAGCACAAGAGCAAGGAGTTCATCATCAACACACCATTTGTTACTTCTTGGAGAGTGGTGTCTCCTAGATTGGCTAGGTGTCACTTGGGAGCCTCCGACAAGATTGTGGAGTTGAACTAAGGAGTTTGTACGAGCAAGGATTCGCCTACTTCGTGAAGATCTACCCCTAGTGAGGCAAGTCCTTCATGGGCGACGGCCATGGTGGGATAGACAAGGTTGCTTCTTCATGGACCCTTCATGGGTGGAGCCCTCCGTGGACTCGCGCAACTGTTACCCTTCGTGGGTTGAAGTCTCCATCAACGTGGATGTACGATAGCACCACCTATCGAAACCACGGCTCAAAAATCTCCGTGTCTACAAATTGCGTTTGCCTTCTCAAACTCCTCCCCTTTACCTTCATATGCAATTGTGTTAAATTCCGCTACATACTCTAGAATTGCATGTGTATGTTGATTACTTGACTTGTGCTAATTTGCTAAAAACTGCCAAGAATTAAAATTGGGAAAAAGGCTAAGCTTTTATTTGGTCAAGTAGTCTAATCACCCCCCCCCCTCTAGACATACTTTCGATCCTGCAAGATGACTTGGCAAAGATAGGATCCAAGAGAGAGACCATTCCCAACAATGTGTTTTTGGAACATATTCATGCACCTTCAGTTCAGGAGAATCCTTTCACTAAAAAGCCCCCACAGCCTAAGAGTGCCACAGATCCGACTGAAGTCGAAGTCCCAGCCGTGGTCGACTTGATCATGGAGGTTTTGGTCGTCACTCCCGACTGGACAGTGCCATACATTGGATACATTCTTAGGAAAGAACTTCTAGAGGATGAAGAAGAGGCTCGACAGATCGTCTGACGATCCAAAGCCTTTACTGTGATAAGAGGACAATTGTTCAGGGAAAGTGTAACTGGAGTCAGCCAGAAATACATCACGCCAGAAGAAGGCCGAATGATCCTCAATGATATTCACTCGGGGGCCTGTGGTCACCATGCGTCCTCTCGGACCATCGTGGCCAAAGCATACCGAGCCGGATTTACTGGCCACATGGCAACGAGATGGCGTAAGAAATAGTAGACAAATGTGAAGGCTGTCAGTTTTACTCTAACATGTCCCATAAACCCGCGTCAGCTCTGAAGACTATTCCACTCGTCTGGCCTTTTGCTATCTGGGGATTAGATATGGTTGGACCTCTGAGGACAGGCAGGAGCGGCTTTACCCATGTGCTCGTAGCAGGCGAAAAGTTCACCAAATGGATTGAAGCCAAGCCCATCAAAAACCTTGAAGCGAGTACAACTGTTAGTTTCATCAGAGAATTAACATTTAGATATGGTGTTCCGCACAACATCATCACTGATAATGGGTCGAACTTCGATTCTAACGAGTTCAGAGCCTTTTGTGCTTCCCAAGGCTCTAGGGTCGACTATGCTTCAGTCGCCCATCCTCAGTCGAATGGACAAGCTGAAAGAGCAAATGGATTGATTCTCAAAGGACTGAAACCCCAATTGATGCGTGACCTCAAGCATGCAGCAGGCGCCTGGGTCGATGAACTTCCATCAGTACTTTGGGGATTGAGGACAACTCCTAATCGCTCGACTGGCCGAACTCCATTCTTCTTAGTCTATGGAGCTGAAGATGTACTTCCGAGTGACTTGCTTCACAATCCACCCCGAGTCAAACTTTTCTCAGAAGATGAAGCAGAACAGGCGCGACAAGATGCAGTTAATCTCCTGGAAGAGGAAAGAGAGATGGCCTTGATCCGGTGGACCATTTATCAGCAAGACCTGCGTCGATTCCACACTAGAAATGTGAGGGGTCGGGCATTTCAGGAGGGAGACTTGGTTCTTCGGGTGGACCAGCAGAAACCACACAAGCTCGCTCCTGCTTGGGAAGGCCCCTTCATTGTCACCAAAGTGCTCCACAACGGAGCATATCGTCTTTACAACGTCGAGCACAATAAAGACGAACCACACGCTTGGAATGCGGAGCTGCTCCGCCCCTTTTACACTTAAGCATTCAGACTGTTGAGATGTAATAAGAAATACCTTCTAGTTTGATTATCAAAGACACGATTTTACAGTCTCCTGAATGATTGTTGTTCCTTTTTTACATGTTCTAAATCCCCCAGTGGGTGCCTTAGCTGCGAATTCGTTTCGCCTAAGTTTAAAAAATCCTACGAGTGGCGAGCAATCCTCCCACTCGGAGGCTTAGCTGTGAATCTGTTTCGCCTAAGTTGAAAAAATCCTACCGAGTGGCGAGCAATCCTCCCACTCGGAGGCTTAGCTGTGAATTTGTTTCGCCTAAGTTGAAAAATCCTACCGAGTGGTGAGCAACCCTCTCACTCGGAGGCTTAACTGCAGTCCAGTACTCGCCTAAGTTCAAAAAATCCTACCGAGTGGTGAGCAATCCTCTCACTCGGGGGCTTAGCTGCAGTCCCGCACTCGCCTAA